>NC_091067.1:36391034-36991034 GCF_000393655.2 Nicotiana sylvestris
TTACTCATTGGCATGTGTGGGACGATATGGCTCGAGATTTTGTCCGCCAGTTCCAGTATAATGTGGACATTGCTCCCGACAGAAACTCTTTGTCCAATTTAAAAAAGAAAACCGCGGAAAGCTTCCGCGAATATGCTGTCAAATGGCGTAAGCAAGTTACAAGGGTAAAGCCTCCAATGGATGAAATTGAAATGGTCACAGTCTTTCTATAGGCCCAAAAGGCAGACTACTTACAGAACATAAAGTCTGTTATATGTAAGCTGTTTGTCGAGGCTATCGAAATTGGGGAAATGGTTGAAAACAGTCCAAAAAAGGGCTGAATCTTGAGTCATGCTACTTTTAAAGCCACATCACCAGATGTTCAAAATGGTTCAGAGGGTTTGATAAATGGAAATGGGGTTGAGGAGGGAGCCATGATGGTTTCAAGCTCCAGGGGGCCCGCAGGTCATTCAGCCAGTTATATGTGCCTCCTATGATCCCACCACACTATTATCCCCTTCAAGATGGTGCTTATGTTGTGGCACTACCTCCCTATGCGGTGATGAACGCACAACCTTACTCGCTGCCACAATACTATCCACAAAATCGAGCTGCACCTCCCAGAAATGCCCATCCTTACCAAGCTCTATATAATCCTCAACCAAATGATCCTAAATACAATCCTCGCCCAAGAAAGCCTTTCAGAATGAATCAGTTCACCCCTATTGGTGAATCATATTCAAGCTTGTTCCAAAAGCTAATCAGGCTAGATCTATTGCACCCCAGTAGCCCCAAACCGGCCAAACCCCGAGTCCCTCTAGCACCGAGCTGATGCTAGATGTGAATACCACTCTGGAGAAGTGGTACACAGTATAGAAGATTGTTGGACCCTCAAAAGGGCAGTTGAAGATTTGATTGAAGCTGAAAGCATTATTTTTTGGGACGAAAAAGCTCCTGATGTGATGAACAATATGTTGCCTGCCCACAACATCGGACCAATAGTCGGAATATTTGTGAAGATGAGGAATTTAATCCGGCACTGAAGGCCGTTGTAGCCATTGTCGAGACAGAGGCAAAGCCAAAAAATGGTCGCCAAGACGGAAGGTTCCCTATCAGACAAGAGTCTTGGTAGCCAACCTTGCTATCCTTTCTACGTCCGGATTATCTCAGGGTGTGATCCGGATGTTTTAAATTATTGTCTTACTTTCTGATGTAAACCCTTCTATCTTCAAAAATTGAAAAAAAAAGAAAAAATTGAAAATTGAAAAAATCAAATGAAATTAATATTTCATTGTCTAGGAATGTCTCTTTTCTTAATCTTGTCATTTTTCTCATTCTCTTTTTAGTTCTGTTAAATGCAGATTTCAATAACATGACATGCTTGCGGACTTCATGCCCAGATCCTGAAAGATGTCAGACCTCGAAAAAATTAATCAAGGATTAGATCGCAATGAAGATAAAGTTTAAGAAAATAAAACAAAGAGTTGAAACAACTGAAGAAAAATTAGTTCCTGGATTGGAAAGACCCATACATTACAACAAGAGTACTGCCAAAAAAGTGCGTTGTACTTAGGATACGTCGAAGAAAATGTCCCTGAAATAACTATCAATGCAAATGCAATCAAAAGGTACTATGTTGGATCCATTATATAGCATTAATGTTCTCCGGTTGGGATGAAGAAGGCTTTTCTTTCTCAATGTCCAAACACTATCAACCCTTTGCAAAACTTTTGAGTTGGTTACTTTTCTTTGATTACCCTCTTTAGAACCTGAAAGTGTTATTGAAAAAAAAATTCAAAAAAAAAAATGAGATGAAAAGTAAAAAAAAGGGAGAAGAAAAAGGAAAAAAAGACAAAGAAAATAAAAAAACGAAAAAGAGAGGAAAAAAGGAAAGGAAAAGACAGAGAAAACAAAACAAAATAGAAAAACAAAGTTTCCTGAACTACGTTCGACTTGATTCCGAAAGGATATGTAGGCAGCCTCTCTCTGGGGATCAGTCACACCAAAATAAAAATCCAAATTTCCCAAAAAAATGAAATTGGGGCAGATGTTATAATGGTTCGGCGATGATCCCGTTTGAATGGTTCCAAAGTTGTAATTCAGTCCAAATCATTTTTACCCAAATCCTTTCAAGTCCTTCCGATCAATCGGTGAGAATGTTCAAGGATAAGGGAATATAGCTACTTGGATCCGATGCAATAAAAATGAGAGAAAGAAAATGAGAGAGTCTTATTGGTGAAAACCCACATGGGCATCGTAAGGCGACAGTAAGCAGAGAAATTGAAATGAGAGAGTCTTGTTAGTGAAAACTCGTAAAGAGCACTATAAGGCAACAGTGAGAAGATAAATGAGAGAGGTCAATTGGCGAAAACCCGCAAAGGGCGCCGTTGATCGAAAAGAGGATCCTCACAGCCATCGGCACCGACAGAATCCTGGTAAGGTCTCTCGATTTTGAGGCAAAAAATGTAATGAATTTTTGAGAGTCGGACAGTTTACACAGATCAGGCATCCAGTCCAAAAGGCATGTTATGTTCATTGAAGCCCGCATATACTCTGGATAAGTCCTTCTTTCCTTTCCCCGAAAGGGACACTTCTTATTTTAAACTCATTCTCCATTTCATTGTTTATTTGAATCCCTTTCGGTCTAACTCTGTTCCGAAACTAAGACAAAGAAATGATCGTAAGACTGATTTACAGGGTTCTCATTTGGCATGAGCTAATATGCAGAAAGGCACCCAGCTTCGTCACGGGTATCAAGTCTACCCTGACTAGCCATGGTGGCCGATGTTTCGAAATCAAAACTCTTGGAAAGAGAAAATCAAATAGAGTACCTATAAAGGCAAATGAAGTTCAAAAGATTGAGTCCTACGTGGCTAACCGTGTCGGCAAAGAGTTGGAAAAAAAAATCCAAGGTACCCTAAATGCTCTGAATTTGAAGTTGGGAGAAAGAAGCCAAAAACGAAAGGCCTACGAAGGCGAAATAAAGTTGGAAAAGGTTAAGTCCCACGTGACTAGCCATTGCAACAAAGTTTGAGGAGCCAAAAGTTTCCTAATGTTCCGAAAATAAATGAAAGAAAAAAAAAAGAAAAAAAGAAAAGGAAGTCAGAAAGGAAAGGCCTACGAAGGCAAAATAAAGTCGAAAAGGTTGAGTTCCACCAACCAACTGTCATGGAAAAATTTGAAAAAAAACCCAGAGGTTCTCAGGGCCTGAAATAAAATTAGTCCCCAGGAAACAAGCAGTTGCAATTGAGATCTTCATCAAAGAAGCTGGGCCGAGATCAAGTGATCAACAACAATCAAGGCCACAAAACCAACCACCGTTTCAAACTAACAATTGTTCTTTGTTTGAAAATTGAAACAGGTGCAATACAAAGCAACCGTGCAAGAAGCAGGTGCAACCAAAAAGGAAAACGAAATGCGCAAGTGCTAGAAACAACTTTGCAGCAATAATTCATAAAAAGGGAAGTCCCCTCCAAATTCTTTCCCGCATTTACTCATTCCATGAAATAAAGAAAGAAACAAAAAAACAAAACAAAAACAAAACAAAAAAAAACAATCAAAATGAAAAAAAAAGAGATAAAAATAAAATTCAAAAATGATGATAGTTTAGAATCCCCAATATCAATCTTTTACGCTTTTCCAACATTAGGGTTCCAATCCATGAGTTGAGATTTTTTAGACGTAGGGCCTCCATTCCCTAGTCGCCTTTTGCCAACATTAGCTCTCCAATCCCTAAGTTGAGATTTTTAGACATAGGGCCTCCATTCCCTAGTCGCCTTTTGCCAACATTAGGGTTTCAATCCCTGAATTGAGATTTTTAGACATAGGGCTTACATTCACTAGCCGCTTTTTACCAACATTAGGGCTCCAATCCCAGAGTTGAGTTTTTTAGACATAGGGCCTCCATTCCCTAGTCGCCTTTTGCCAACATTAGGGCTTCAATCCCTAAGTTGCGGGTTTTAGATGTAGGGCCTCCATTCCCTAGTCGCCTTTTGCTAACATTAGGGCTCCAATCCCTTAGTTGAGATTTTAGACATAGGGCTTCCATTTCCTATTCGCCTTTTACCAACATTAGGGCTCCAATCCCTGAGTTGAGTTTGTAGACATAGGGCCTCCATTCCCTAGTCGCCTTTTGCCAACATTAGGGCTCCAATACCTGAGTTGAGAGTTTTTAGACATAGGGCCTCCATTCCTTAGTCGCCTTTTACCAATATTAGGGCTCCAATCCCTAAGTTGAGTTTTTAGACATAGGGCCTCCATTCCCTAGTCGTCTTTTACCAACATTAGGGCTCCAATCCCTGAGTTGAGATTTTTAGATATAGGGCCTCCATTCCCTAGTCGCCTTTTGCCAACATTAGGGCTCCAATCCCTGAGTTGCGATTTTTTGACATAGGGCCTCCATTCCCTTGTCACCTTTTTTACCAACATTAGGCTCCAATTCCTGAGTTAAGATTTTAGACATAGGGCCTCCATTTCGTAGTCGCCTTTTGCCAACACTAGGGCTCCAATCCCTGAGTTGAGATTTTTGATATAGGGCTTCATTCCCTAATCTCTTCCTCTTAAACAGTCACAATTTTTAATTTATTGCTTTAAAAAAACAAAAATAAGAAGAGAGAGAAATAGTTTAGTTTTTCGTTACAAATAACTCACGAAATTTTCCTTGTGAAAACTGGGGCAGAAAAAATTCGTTTGTTTGTTTGTTTTGGTGTCTGAGCAGGTTTGACCTCGAGCCACAGGATTCGAGATGACCAAAAGAATGAGTCTTAATCCAAAATAAAGAAAAAGAAGAAAAAGAACAAAAAAAAGAAGTGAACTCAAAGTGCTGAAGTGGAGAAGGACGCGGACTGCTCAAGATATGATTGAAGTCACAATCTTCACATGTCCAGCCTTGATCCAAAGCTGAAGAAAGAACCAACACCTACAACTAACGAGCATCAAGATTCAGATCGGAGTCTGCAGCAAGACCTAGCCAAGGCTCAAGATCAAGCTTCAAGAAATTTATAGATAGGAATCTTGTAACTCGTAGTTGATAGGTTTAGCTAGATTAGCTTCTTATTTTTTTCATTTTGATGTAACAAGGAGCTCAGCCAGCAGAAACAGCAGCAACAACTGTGAAATAACTGCCTCCCGATAGTCCCAGCTACCAAAACTTCCAGAACTATACTGACCTGATTCCTTTATAGCCAAGGATATGTAGGCAACCTCTGAAGCAAAGTTCGGTCAGACTCTTTTCAAAAAAAGCTTTTCATAGAGTTTCAAACGGAAAAAAATCCCTCATAATTGCTCACTTTATATTTACCCGAAAAATCTTCATATTTTCGAGCAAAGAGGGACAGCTGTGAGCACGTGATTTTTGCCCTATATGAATTGCTTCTATAAAATCAAAGAAAATAGACTTTTTTCAATTATTTGCCATTTCAGAGGATTTTGTAGGATTTTTATTTAATTATTTTGCATTTTTGTGCATGTTTAAATTTTATTTAAATCGTAAAAAATACCAAAAATATCACGCATGACATTTAAGATTTGTTTTTACTTTTTTAGAATTATTTGTTAATTATTTTTTTATTAAAAATTAAAAATGACAAAAATCCTTCATTTTTACACTTTTGCCTTTTATTTTTAGGATTAAGTAATTTTTATAATTTTTATAATTAGTTAATTAGTTTAATTTCATATTTTTAGATAATCTAGGATTTTAATTAGGATTTTTAATTAAAGAAAAGAAAAAGAAAAACAAAGAAAAAAGGAAAATAAGAAGAGAATTTGAAAGATGAGGTTTTAATTCAAATTTGGGTTGTTCTTATACCCAAAGTTTGGCCCAAACCACTCATAGCCAAACCCATGACTCGAACTGACCCAACCCATCAACTCATTACCCATTTCCCTAAAACGACCTAGGGATACACATTAAATAGAGGAACAAACCTAAGAAGATCAGATTTTTAAGAATCCCCTCCCAAGCAAAAACGGCGCAAGAGCTCTTCTTCATCTCCTTCTTCATTTTCTCCAAGCTCAACAATCAGACCCTTACCCCTTAACGGCGTAACCCCCAGTCCATTCTTCTTCTCCATTTCTCATCTTTATTGGATTTTAGAAGACCCAAATAAGAAAATCCCACACACTCCAAAGAATGTGAAAGTGGATATTCATACAGAAGTATTTGAAAAGAGAAAAAATAGAAATTTCTGAGATCTGAAATAATCTGCTTGAGGAATGAAAAAAAGCCAGTAGAGTTTAAAACAATTTTCGACAGAAAATAGTTTATAAAAGTTGTATCTGCCTCGGCTGATTCTAGAGAATTTCTCTATGGTTTCTGGGTACATAAAGCTGGAATTAATCTGCAAATTGATGTTGCCATTCACAGTTGCATAGCTGAGCTCCAATCTACTAATTTCCAGCGTGTATTTGGTTTTATTCTTTTCTAAATTTGAACCTTGAGCAACGACGTATGTTCCCCATAAAATTGATTTCAGATTTGTTTTTTTGTCATGGAATCTTATTTTGTTTGTGTGCTTGTATCCTATGTCAATTGAAATGACAATAGTATGAACTATGTTACTTGTTGGAAATATTATTTGTGGTGGTATTTCCTATGCTTTTAAGTTAAAAATATTTGGTTTGTAATTGAATAGTGTTGTCAGTATGCATTGTTTGATTTTCCAGTGGCATCGCATGTGATCATCTTTTTCATGAATGATGAAGATTTTTTTTGAGGTCTCATACTCTGTTGCACTGCTAGAAATATCAGATACAGAGCTTTCTTTTATCTTGGAATTTAGAAATAGATTCTTTCCATAAAAAATAGTCTGCTAGACTATAATCGGTCAATATAAGACTTAAGGATTGTATCATGATATAGTCATTATTCTTGATGCATTCTTTTAGTAGAGTAGTAAGTTTGTTTTAGTAAATTTTCGGTTATTTTGAGGTGTGTCATGCCAAATAAAACCCCTAAGCCCATGGCCCTCACAAAACTAGCTAGCTTTTATAGATAATTTGAGGTGTGCCATTTTCATTAAATAACTCATGGCCCTCATGTGATTAATACTAACTCTTTTAAAAATCGGGATGTGCCCTCAATTAAACTTTCCATGGCCCTCGCAAACTTTGTTATTAATTTGAAATTTCGTAGTTGCTTTAGGAGCGCTCCTTAAATTGATTTTCTTTTATTTATTAAATTCGGGTGTGCATTTCATGTGATCCAACTCCAACTTTCAACAACGTTAAATAAAATGTGTCGTGGATCCTGGGTGCATTTCATGTGGGGTGGTTCAAGGCGTGTTTTAAACAACGTTGAATCTTCCTAAAATAATTAAAAGCGGTTTAATAAGTTAAAAATGTACCATAGGCTAAAACATGTATTAAAGTCAGATAATAGTCCAATTATGATAGTTTAAGCGACCGTGCTATAACCATGGAATCTGGGGGTGCCTAACACCTTCCCTTGGGTTAACAGAATTCCTTATTCAGAATTTCTGGTTCGCAGACTTCAAAAGGAAAGTCGAATTTTCCTCGATTTGGGATTTAAAATAAACCGGTGACTTGGGACACCAATAAAAATATTCCAAGTGGCGACTTTGAAGAAATTAAATAAAATAATCTCATTTCGAAGAATGTCACTTAAATTGGAAAATCTCCCCTATATCCAGCCTCGGGTGTGTAAAAAGGAGGTGTGACATCATGTTCTGTTGTCCCTATGATTATTTTTGTACAGTTTATTAGACCAGTAGATGTCTTGACTATTCCTCGTCACTACCCCACCGAGGTTAGTCTTGATACTTACTGGGCACCACTGTGGTGTGCTCAAACTACTCTTCTACATATTTTTTTTCAGATCCAGGTATTGTTCGTTAGTAGCGGTGGGGGCCGTTGCTGTGGAGACTCAATGTAAACCTGTTGTTGCATTCGCAGGCTGCGGAGTCACCTTCCTATATTTGTATTCACACGATTGTACTTATTTTCATACAATTGTGTTTAGAAATTGTAGCGAAATTCTATAGAGCTTATGACTTGTACTACCGGGATTTGAGAATTATAAATTTTGTAGAGATTTCTGCTTCGAAACTATTAAATTTTATTTATTATTGTTGTATTTCAGTATCAGTTAGGCTTACCTAGTCCCTAAGACTAGGTGACATCATGATACCTAAACGGAGGGAAAGTTGGGTCGTGAGATGTGGGCATGAAACGCTGCGTCCCAAGCAAAAGGGACGTCAGTATGAATAATGTATCGAGTATGTAAGCCACATAAATAAGTACATAACAGACATGGAAGACATATAGAGTAAATAACTCAACCTGTAAGTTTGGAAAACTTTGTAAATCATGAAATACTTATAGTGTCATGCATATGCGTATGAATGTCATTTCGTGCATAGGTACATGTTTCATAACATCATCATCCTCTGAGGGCATCCCATCATATCATCTCAGCCACTATGGGCAAAATCATCAACATATACCAGCTGATCAGGTGGTGGTGCGTATATAACGCCGTAACATTTTTCCATATCCCATATACATATAATATACATATATACACATGTATAACGCCATCTAGTCATGGATCAATGTACATGAATGCAATGCATGAGAAGTACATTAATAAAATCTTTCGGAATGTCATAAGACCATTATATCTTTGAGTAACATCATGAAGTAAACTTTTTCAACTTACATATTTTTCTGAGACCCATGAACAGAGGAAAAAATAATAGGATACATGGGAATTCAAGAACATAGGCATTTCTAATACTTCTATGAATAGAGTCATTTGTGGGAGTTGTGCATTTGCTTGTTTGTATTGTATAGATCATGCCAAAAGAAAGAAGGGATAACCTTAACATACCTAAGTAGATTCTGTTGAGAAAGATTACGCCGTACTCCGTTAATATTGCAAAATATCACGTTAATTTGAAAGCTTGGGCGCAACTTATATGTTATATAATATACATTTGCATATTAGAATGTTTAAACGTGATTTCTATGTAAGAACATCTTGCTGGACTATTAAGTTTGAATCATAATTTTCCTAAAATTTCATGAACTCTTTTAGAAGAAGTGTAGTAAATGAATTCTAATTTTTGGAGATTGTTATCTTTATTTTAGGTGGGTCTCTCATTAGAAGATTGGTGTCACCTTAGCTGTGACACCTTTCCCATTTTCATGCCACCTATTAATAATGACTTATGAGTCATTTTAAATTAAAGGAGGGGCTGCCATCTCATACTTGTTAAATACTTATCCATTATATCCCCAATTAATTAGGTAATATTCTGGTACCCGATAATTAATTAATTACCCGCATAATTAAGAATTATCTCATATGGTACCTTGTATGGTACTAGTCCATAAATATCAGATATTAACGCTCAACTCGTATATTATCCCAACATGCCAAACTTGAATGAAAATTTATTTTCTTTTACTTGCTTCCCCTCTCATGTTTACGAATTTACTCATCACTTGTGAAATAGCATAATCCTTATAATCTCCGAATAATCTTTTCCTTGGACTGATGTCAATTGCCTTACAACAAATTCAATACTACAGGGTGCAACATCGTCATAATTTAATACTGCGAAGCGTAACATCATTGTACTGTAATACTGCAAGGCGTAACATCATCGTAATATAATACTGCAGGATGTAACATCATCGTAATATAATACTGCAGGATGTAACATTATCGTAATATACTACAGTTGATACTCAATTTTTCCCATATATTTTTAATATACAAAATAACTTATATATATGCATATATAAGCATATCCAAGTATTTTATTATTTTTTCCATAATTTTAAAGGTTTAAATTAATTTATTTCCTCCGTTTTTAAGCATAAGATCCCCAATAATTATTTTCGAAATTATGTTTTTGATAATTCATCTATTGTATTTCTATATTTATGCAAAAATATGGCTAGAGTAATTTTTATATATTTTTACAATTTTATTTAATATTTTAAAGCTAAATTGTACATAATTGCAATATTAGCCATATTAAGGTTTAATTGTGTTTTATACGCATAAAATCGGATCCTGTATTTTTAAATTGCTAATTATGTATTGCAAATAATGTTAGCATTTTTAAATTATTTTTTAGAAACAATTTATTATTTTTTATAAATTAAAAAGGGAAACTAGTTATTTAAATAACAACCCCTTTTGTATTTCAATTATAGCCAAATCAAGACCCAATTCCCAGCCCAATTTTAATTAAAAATCAGACCCCAACCCAATTGAAAACCCACCGGACCCAAGCCCAAACCCGAAACCCCACCTATCCCATTCGATCTTGACCGTTGATCATTCAGATCAACCGTCCCGTTTTCCCTTACCATTTTTAAACCCAAATGACCCCCGAACCTAATTCATTTCCTACCAACCCGCCTCCGTTGAATCTCTTTCCCCTCCACTCTCTCTGAAACCTAAGGCTAACCCTAGCCGCCGCCACCAAATCAACCCTAATCCCCTTCGATACTCACTCAATCCATGGACTCCTATGACTGTTTGGGACGTATACCGGTCTCCTATGTCTTTTGGTTGCCTGTTTTCGTGATTTCATGGAAAGATGTCGAAGAGATCTAGTCCAACCTTGCTCAACTTCTATCCATGGTCCTTTTTCGGCCATCTATGGATGTTCGAGTCAGAGCCATTAGTGACTTTTACTTCTTGCTTATTTAGTGTCGTTTTGGGATTCGTCTATTTTTATCAATTAAATGAGGCATTTAGCATTCTAAGTTCTCCAAATCAATTTGTCGCTTGGCCTACCTCGGGCACAAAAGAGGTTCCCAAATTAAGACACGCTTTACATTCCCGCACTAGGTGTGTAAATATTGTAATACTTTGTATAATCCTAACTAACTTGATTACCTTTTGTTTTTATTTTTGTTTTTATTATTCCCTTCCCCAAAGGTTAGTTCGTGCACACAGGCATCAACATCTTATTTCAAAAGATCCAGGGGCCCTCCACCCATTCCTTCTCTTAGTCCAATTAAAGGCAAAAACAAAGGCAAGATGGAAGATTTGAACAACATCAGGAAGGAGAACACAGTTGAACGGGTAGAGGCCACTGATGGCTAGGTTATTCAGGTTCCTAACGAGAATGTGTTACAACTTGAGCAGAAACTGCTGAAATTCCAAGAAGATCTCGATCAGGTTTGGAATCTGGCAAGCCTGTCATTTTCCCTCAGCACCTCAGATGTCTACTTCCCCAACACTTAAAACCCTACACCTCCTCAAAATATCCCAAAACAACAGAATCACCCCGCTTATCACCATCACATTGCTCCACCAAAGAACAAATGTAACACTTGTCATACCCCAAACAACACTCCACTACTCATCCTAGAACCTCAAAACTCAACTAATGACCATTTCCACACCCATACACCAAGCCACCATAACACTCCTATCTACGTGGAGACCATGCCACACTCCACCCAACCTATCTCAAGCACACCTGAGTCAGATGAAAAGGATCTTCTTATTAGGAACATAGCCTAGGAACTTAAGAAACTGACCAGCCGGATTTAGGGCATTGAAGGAAGCAAAGGAATCGAGGGGCTGAACTATGAGGATCTTTGCATAAAGCCTGAAGTCGAACTGCCCAAGGGGTACAAACCTTTTAAGTTCGAAATGTCTGATGGTACGAGTGATCCAAGGGTCCATTTGAGGACATATTGTGACAAGCTAGTTGGATTAGGGAAGGATGAAAGAATCCCTATGAAGCTGTTCATGAGGAGTTTGAAAGGAGATGCATTATCTTGGTACATCAGCCAAGATCCCAAGAAGTAGTCAAGCTAGGTAGGCATGGCATTTGACTTTATGGATAGATTCAGGTTTAATACAGAGAACGCACCAGACGTGTTCTATATATAGAATTTAAAGAAGAAGCCCACAGATACATTTTGCGAGTATGCTACTCGCTAGAGGTCTGAAGCTGCTAAAGTCAGACCGCCTTAGAAGAGGAGCAAATGAACAAGTTTTTTGTCCGGGCAGAGGACCCACAGTACTATGAGCGACTGATGATGATTGAGAACCACAAGTTCTCCGACATTATCAAATTAGGTGAGAGGATTGAAGAAGGTATCAAAAGTGGTATGGTTACAAACTTTGAGGCCTTGCAAGCTACAAATAAGGCCTTACAGTCCGGTGGTGTGTCCAAGAAAAGGGACGTAGGGGCCGTGATGGTTGCACAGAGGACCAAATCTTCCCTCAAATACAAAACCTATCCAACACCTTCACTCACATACTAGCCGACCCCAAATTACCAAGCACCCTCACCTTTATACCAAGCTCCGCCACCCACTTATCAGTCATCTCCACCTCCTGCATATCAACCTACATCACCGAGATACTCTCAACCCGCTCATGTCTACCAAACCTATAATGCTCAACCATCCCACAATCAATCATGCCCTGCACTCCAAAATTTCCTTAGAGCCCGACCTAATTTTGATCACAGACCTCTAAAACAATATACAGCCATCGCTGAACCCATCGACTAGCTGTATGAGAGGCTCAAAGCTGCTGGTTATGTCACCCCCATCCCTGCAGCAACCCCTGAAAATCCTTCTCAATAGGTTACCCATAACAAGTCCTGTGAATACCACTCCAGTATGAAAGGGCACACCATCGATGAATGCCGCTCCTTGAAAGACAAGATACAGTCCTTGATTAATAATAAGATCATTGTGGCAAAGGAGCCCGCTCCAAATGTCCGCCACAACCCTCTGCTATACCATAAGGGTGGAGGTATCCACATGATTGAAGTAGAAGATGACTGGGATCCCGAGGGATCAATCAGGTTGATCACAGAAGGTGATGACCCAAAGAAACCAACAATTACTCTCAATCTAATCATATTCCTGATCCAACTGTCTGAGGACGCTGAGGTGAATATGTCTATACCACTTGAATTTGAAGCAGCACCATCTGCAAAGACACTGACACCAATTAAGGTTGAATTCGTGTCTCCAGCAAATGCACCTGCACCATTTGAGGTTGCAGTTTTGCCACCCAAGGCACATGTTCCGTTCGGAGTAAGGATAGCCGTGCCGATCCCAGTGGCGATGTCAACCATGACACCATTCTATAAAAATGTTGTACCCTGGGACTATACAGCCGAGGCGAGAAAGAAAGGCAAGGTCAGGATTAAAGAAACCATCACAACATAGGGTATGACAATAACTAGTAGAGTCTATACCCTCGAACGTCTAGTTGAATAAATAAAGCAGTCCTCCAATCGGCCACCTCTCATTGAGACAGGTCAGGACGATTTTGGAGGAAGATACATGCCAAGGAATATTCGGTCATCGACCAGTTAAATAAGACGCCATCACAAATATCCATTCTCTCTATGCTGCAAAACTCTGAGACGCACAAGAATGCTCTGTTAAAGGTGCTAAGTGAAGCATACGTACCAAGTAACATCACTGGCGGGAAAATGGCTAACATGGTAGGAAAATTGCTAGAAAGCCACAAGATCACCTTTCATGAGGACAAGCTGCCACCTAAAGGGTTGGGGCACAACAAGGCATTGCACATCACTGTGCAATGCGAAGATTATTTCATCACCAGAATCCTGTTCGATGGAGGTTCCAGCCTTAATATCTGTCCGCTGGTAACACTTAGGAAGTTAGGTAAAAGGCTGCATGAGATAAAGAATGGAGCAATGAATGTGAAAGCTTTTGATGGTTCTCAAAGGTCCACCATTGGTGAGATTATTCTGTACTTACAAATGGGACCAACCTGGTTCGAGGTTGATTTCCAGGTGTTAGATGTACCAGTGTCCTACAACTTGCTGCTGGGACGGCCGTAGCTTCAACGCTACATCAGGTAGTAAAATTCGAATGGAATCACCAGGAAATGATCATTCATGGCGACGGTAGCAACCGTATATACAGTTTCCAGACCATTCCGGCGATCGAGGGAAGAAGGAAGCTGGGTGGAGAAACTTACCACCACATTGAGCGGGTCAATGATGTCGATAAAGAAAAATGGTGGGATATCAAAATCGAGAGTATGTTGAATTCGAATGGGTACAAACCTAGTAAAGGCCTCGGCAAGAACCTCCAAGGAATCTCTAAACCCATAAAACTCAAGAAACGTGGCACTACTTTCGGTCTGGGATAGGATTACCCCTGGGAAGAATTCAATAACTGGTCGCCACCATGGCACGGTCCTTACTACCCACTAGAGCAGCCAATACCGCATCTAGAGTAGACTTTCCAATAGGCTGACATTATTTATGGGTCGGATGAAGAAGAAGCACTTGCAGTAGTGAAGAACTTATTTTTAGAGGACATTGATATGTAATGATGTGTTATTCTCGAGGACAAGGGGGAGGAATGCCCTTCCATACAGGCTATGAGCAGAAGGGCACATCTCGAAAATTGGACCATCAGTACAACTGAAGCCCAATGTGCCTCGGGGTAGCAAGGCTAAAACAAGCATTATTCACTGTTTTATTTAATAAATAATTGTCTTTTCGCATTTTTCAATTACCGCAATATGATCTTCGATGTTCAAAACAGTTATTCAACTTTTCAAAAGCATTTTCTTACGATTTAATATTTATTGCTATCTCTCCTTACTTTATCCATATAACATTACTATTACTTATCTTGATCAACCAATGATTGTGACATTCAATGAGACAACGCAACAAACAGACATTGATTCAGAGAAAGATGCCATACCTGACGAGATTGTCAAAGAAGTTGAGAACTTTGAAACACACCTACGTCCAACCTAGACGAGACTGAAATTATCAACCTGGGAGATGCAGAAAATATCAAGGAAACACGAATCAACATTCGCCTATCGCCATCAGAGAATAAAGAATACACAGAATTTCTAAAGGAGTATGAGGAAATATTCGCCTGGTCGTATGATGACATGATTGATCTAAGTACATCTATTGTCGCTCACAAACTGCCAATCGATCCAATGTGTCCACCGGTAAAGCAAAAGCTCAGAAAGTTCAAGCATGATATGAGTGAAAATCAAGGAAGAAGTCAACAAGCAAATCAAAGCTAAAGTTCTCAAGGTAGTAGAATACCCGACATGGTTATCCAACATTGTGCCCGTACCAAAGAAGGATGGGAAGGTCAGAGTCTGTGTCGACTACCGGGATCTCAACCAGGCCAGTCCGAAAGACGACTTCTCTTTGCCAAATATACACATCCTGATTGACAATTGCGCCAAGCATGAGTTACAGTCATTCGTGGATTGCTTCACTGGTTATCATCAGATATGGATGGATGAGGAAGATGCTGAGAAAATGGCTTTCATTACGCAGTGGGGAGTGTATTGTTATAAGATGATGCCATTCGGCCTGAAGAATGCAGGGGCCACCTACATGAGGGCCATAACTACCATTTTCCATGATATGATACACAAGGAGATAGAGGTATATGTGGATGATGTTATTATCAAATCCAAAAAAGCTACTGACCACATGGAAGATCTGAGGAAGTTCTTCAATAGACTACGGAGGTATAACCTGAAACTAAACACCACAAAGTGCGCATTTGGTTCCTACTAGAAAATTGCTTGGGTTTATTGTAAGCCGACGAGGAATAGAACTGGATCAGTCGAAAGTCAAAGCAATTCAAGAACTACCACCACCAAAGAACAATAAGGATGTGATGAGTTTCTTGGGAAGACTTAACTACATTAGTCGGTTCATAGAATAGTGTACAGTTATCTGCGAGCCAATCTTTAAGCTGTTAAAGAAGGACGCCGCTACCAAATGGACCGATGACTGTCAAAAGGCCTTCAACAGAATCAAGGAGTACATGTCAACACCACCAGTCTTAGTCCCGCCCGAGCCAGGTAGACCCTTACTACTCTACCTTGCAGTGCTAGATGGAGCTTTCGGTTGTGTTCTGGGGTAGCATGATGAAACAGGAAGGAAGGAACAAGCCATTTATTATCTCAATAAGAAGTTCACCCCGTACGAGGCCCAACATTCTCTATTGGAGTGCACCTGTTGTGCTTTGACTTGGGTAGCTCAGAAGCTGAGACATTACTTCTGTGCATATACTACATATCTCATATCAAGAATGGATCCCTTGAAGTACATCTTTCAGAAGCCCATGCCTACCGGCAAGCTAGCCAAGTGGCAAATCCTGTTAAGTGAGTTCGACATTATTTATGTAACTCAGAAAGCGGTCAAGGGACAAACACTGGTAGACCATCTTACCGAGAATCACATGGATGGAGGATACGAACCCCTGAAAATGTATTTTCCTGATAAAGAGGTATCATTCATAGGAGAAGACATTGCAGAATCCTATGACGGTTGGAGAATGTTCTTCGATGGTGCAGCAAACTTTAAAGGAGTTGGAATAGGAGCAGTCCTAGTATCAGAAACCGGTCAGCATTATCCGGTGTCTGCCAAACTCAGGTTCCCCTGCACCAACAATATGGCCGAGTATGAAGCCTGCATCTTAGGACTCAAAATGGCCATTGACATGAACATTCAAGATCTGCTAGTGATTGGAGATTCAAACTTACTTATACATCAGGTACGAGAAGAATGGGCAACGAAGAACTCCAAGATACTCCCGTATCTACATCATGTACAAGAATTAAGAAAGAGGTTCACGAAGACAAAATTGCAGCATGTTCCCAGAGTCCAGAATGAGTTCGTCGATGCATTGGCTACCCTATCCTCTATGATATAGCATCCAGACAAGAATTTCATTGATCCCATTCCAGTGAAAATCCATCATCAACCAGCTTACCGTGCCCATGTCGAAGAGGAAGCATACGGAAAGCCTTGGTTTCATGATATCAAGGAATATTTGGCAAAAGGAGAGTACCTGGAGCTTGCTAATCCTACTCAGAAATGCACACTTTGGAGATTGTCCAACAACATCTTTCACAGTGGAGGAATCCTGTATAGGAGGACTCCCGATTTAGGATTATTAAGATGTGTCAATGCAAAGGAAGCATCCAGGCTACTAGAGGAAATTGATGCTGGAACTTGCGTTGTATATATGGACGGTTTTGTCTTAGGAAAGAAGATACTCCGGGCTGGTTACTTTTGGATGACTATGGAAACGGACTGCATATAGTATGTCTAGAAATGCCACCACTTTCAGATACATACAGACATGATAAATGTACCTCCAAGCAAGCTTAGCACAACAAACTCACCATGGTCGTTCGCCGCCTGGGGAATGGACGTTATTGGACCAATAGAGCCTGCTGCTTCCAACGGACACAGGTTTATCCTAGTAGCCATCGACTATTTTACCAAATGGGTCGAAGTAGCATCTTACAAAGAAGTGACTAAGAAAGTCGTGGCAGACTTTGTCCGCGACCGCATTGTTTGTCAATTCAGAATTCCAGAGTCAATCATTACTGATAATGGCTCCAACCTCAACAACGACTTGATGAAAGCTATGTGTGAAACTTTCAAGATTAGACATAAGAATTCCACAGCCTATAGGCCTCAGATGAACGGAGCTGTAGAAGCCGCCAACAAGAATATCAAGAAGATATTAAGAAAAATGATAGAGAAGCATAAGCAGTAGCACGAGAAGTTAACATTTGCTATACTAGGGTATCGCACCATAGTCCGCACATCAACCGGGGAAACCCCCGATATGTTGGTTTATGGTAGAGAGGTTGTCATTCCCGCTGAGGTATAAATTCCTTCCCTAAAGATCATACAAGAAGGTGAGCTCGACGATGCAGAGTGGGTAAAAAGTCATTATGAGCAACTATCCCTTATAGATTGAAAGAGAATGAATGCAGTTTTCCATGGTCAACTCTATCTGAACAGAATGTCTAGAGCCTTCAACAAAAAAGTCAAACCAAGACAGTTCACACCGGGCAACTGGTGTTAAAGAAAATTTTTCCGAATCAAAATGAAGCCAAAGGGAAGTTCTCTCCCAATTGGCAGGATCCATTCATGGTTCACCAGGTTTTAACAGAAGGAGCCCTCATACTTGCATTAATGGACGGAGAAGTTTGGCCAAAGCTGATCAATTCAGATGCAGTCAAGCGCTACTATGTGTAATCTTTATGATTTACTTATATGATGTAAATTGAACTATACCTAACATGATTCCCATTTAAGAGGGGATACGTAGGCAGCCCTATGGGTTCGGTCACAATTCAATAAAAATCTCATTTCCCCCGTAATTGGAAACTGGGGCAGAATTTTGAGGAGGACCCTCAAAATTCTGTAGCAAGAGAGGTTGCAATGTCCTGAACCACGTCACAGTCGTCGGCTTATCTAAAGGCTATTTTAATTATACACTTATGTCATATTTTTTACAAATCATGCATGTTTATTATTGAAACTGCTTTATTTAGCAACGCTACCCTAATGATGCAGACGGTAACGCCAAATCAAAGTTGAACGAGTCAAGCACAGCCAGCGGGGATACGAACTAACCTTCCCCCTTGCAAAACTCACGATTTTTCTTTGGATGCAGGCACTAGGACTACGAAATCATTAAACATGATGTAATCCATGGAACAAATATTGTACGATTCTCAGAACCGTTGCACTTGCCAACATTTGCTAGCAACACACACAAGAAATGCTCTGTAGTCACAATGCTCCCAGTAATCACAATGCCGCAATCTGCTATCAGCTAAGAAAACTCTCTACTGTCATTTGTTATTTTATTTCTTCCATAAGGCTACCATTCTGTCTTTCGAGACTAAACACTATCTCCACCTGCATTTGCATTGTATAAGGCTACTATTCTGCCTTCCAATTTGCATAAGGCTACCATTCAACCTTCCGAGGTTAAGCTCTACCTCCATCTGTATCTGCATTGCATAAGGCTACCATTCTGCCTTCCAACTTGCATAAGTCTACCATTCTGCCTTTCGAGGTTAAGCTCTACCTCCATTTGCATCTGCATTACATAAGGCTACCATTCTGCCTTCCGAGTCGCTGTCTCCATCTGCATTCTTGCATAAGGCTATTATTCTTCCTTCCATTTCTGCATAAGGCTACCATTCCGCCTTTCGAGGTTAAGCTCTACCTCCATCTACATATGCATTGCATAAGTCTACCATTCTACCTTCCGAGATTAAGCTCTACCTCCATCTGCATCTGCATTGTATAAGGCTACCATTCTGCCTTCTGAGGTTAAGCTCCACCTCCACCCGCATTCACATCTTTGCATAAGGCTACTTTTCTATCTTCCGAGGGTAAGCTCTGCCTTCAATTTTCTTCGAAACTAAGCGCTGTCCCAAACACTATTTATCTCGCTTCTCTTACGTGCTAAGCTCTGCCCTTCAATTCGCAAGACTAAGCTTTGTCTTGTCCGTATCATACTACTGCATCTTTCATAGGCTGAAATATTGCCAACTCATCCAAAGGCGTCATCGTTTGGAGGCACCATCTTCATAGCCCGAGAACACCATGTGATGGGATGAGGATACCTTTCAATCTTTTGCATATCATTATTAAAAGGAGTCATGCTTCGGAGAAACCATCCTCATAGCTCGAGATCACCATTTCATGGCCTGCGAATGCTTTATCATACGCTTCATGGCCCAGGATATCATAGTCTAAGTACATCATCCTCACCGTCCAAAGACAACATTCATGGTCCAACGGGAATTTGCACCATGTTTATGCACAATATATGCTTGTATTGTTTATTTGCAGGTAAGACGACGAGCAACGACTACCTACCAACAGGACCGATCCCGCTCCAGTACCCGCATCCATATCAAACCTAACCATTCCCATAAACCGTTCACTCACCCAACGCTAGATATTGCGTCCGTTCTTGAAATGTCTTCATCAGTATACTCCTCGATAGATCCTAAACTACATATGGCCTGATTCCTGTAGAACCAGGGATATGTAGGCAACTCAGAAGCCAGAGTGCGGCCTAAACCTCTTCAAACCATTTCGCTCGGTCAAAATTGGCCATCATATCTTTACCCGACAACTCTTTCATTCTTCCTAGGTAAAGAGGGGCAGTTGTTGATACCCAATTTTTTTCTATATATTTTCAATATACAAAATAACTTCAAAATAGCATATATATACATATATAAGCATGTCCAAGTATTTTATTATTTTTCCCATAATTGAAAAGATTTAAATTGATTTATTTCCTCCCTTTTTACCCATAAAATACCCAATAATTATTTTCAAAATTATGGTTTTGATAATTTATCTATTGTATTTCTATATTTATTCCAAAATATGGCTAGGGTAATTTTATATATTTTTACAATTTTATTTGGTATTTTTAAAGCTAAATTGCACATAATTGCAATATTAGCCATTTTAAGGTTTAATTGTGTTTTATATGCATAAAATCAGATTCTGTATTTTTAAATTGCTAATTATGTATTGCAAATAATACTAGCATTTTTAAATTATTTTTTTAGAAACTATTTACTATTTTTTATAAATTAAAAAGGGGAAACTAGCTATTTAAATAACAACCCCTTTTGTATTTCATAGCCAAATCAAGACCCAATTCGCAGCCCAATTTTAATTAAAAAGTGGACCCTAACCCAATTGAAAACCCACCGGACCCAAGCCCAAACCCGGAATCCCACCTACTCTATTCAATGTTGACTGTTGATCATTCAGATTAACGGTCCCCTTTTCCCTTACCATTTTTAAACCCAAATGACCCCCTAACCTAATTCATTTCCTACCAACCCGCCGCCCTTGAATCCCTTTCCCCTCCAATTCTCTCTGAAACCTAAGGCTAACCCTAGCCGCCGCCACCCAAATCAACCCTAATCCCCTTCAATCCTCACTCAATCCATGGACTCCCATGGCTGTTTGGGACGTATACCAGTCTCCTATGTCTCCTGGTTGCCCGTTTTCATGATTTCATGGAAATATCATGAAGAGATCTAGTCCAAACCTTGCTCAACTTCTATCCATGGTCCTTTTCCGGCCATCCATGGCTGTTCGAGTTAGATCCATGACTTTTTCAGCTAGATCGGTAACTTTTCGAAGTTTTCTAACTTTTTTTGGGTTCTTCGAAACCCTAAATACTTTCCGATTTTCTTTCAGATTTGTCTTAGATCAGTGTATGTTATGAACCTCCTGGTGTTTTTCTCAAAGGTTTTTCCGATTTTTCAAAGTTGACTCTTTGTTTTCAAGATTAGGGTTTCCTCAACCTCTTTTAAAAGGTTTCTCCTCTGATTTTCAGTGTTTCCTTATGATTTTAATATGTTTAAATAGTTTGTTATGTTTTCTTCCACCTGGTTCATCGTGTTGAAAACCCTAAGTATTTTTAGTTTTATTCTAAGTTCTGGAACTGTCTTTGTTTATTTTGTATGTATGCTTGTTTTGATTGAGTTATGTATAGTTATATCCTTTCTCTTTGTTTGTCTTGAATGATTTTGAGCTCTTCCCGCTTTTAACTCGACTTTTAAAACCCTAATGTCCTAAAGGTTTTCCTCACTCGTTATTGTGAATTTAAAGATCTCTTTTACCTGTTACTATGTGTTGGGCTGGTTTCTTCATTTTTGTTCTATGTGTTAGCTATGACTACTTGACTTTGTTGATTACCATGATTCGAGTAGTCCTTAGCCTACTCATGTCACTTCTGTATGTTTGTGTTCATCTAGTTTGCTTCTTTTGTCAATATGTTTGACCCTGCATGTCTGATAAGCCTGTTCATTCTTTTCTATTTATATGTCGAGGCGTAGAATCATGACTCCCTCTTGATTGATCCTAATTTCCTTAAGTTACAATTTGATTACAAGGTTTATTATAAACCCCTAATACTTCACTCATTTGTTTAAGTTGATTGATTCCCTTCCTTTATTTGCTGTGATGTTTCACCCCTGATGAATCTTTTCCCCAAATTAAGTATATTATATACTTGGACTCAATTATATACTCTATACTTTTACCACCCTTTATAGGGTAAAAAATCAATCTTCCTTAAACTGATTTTCTTTCCTTAATTATCCCTGTTAGTATCCGTTTGAGCTGTACTTCCTTGATTAAAGGGAAGTACTTGTATTAATGGGATTCTAATTGTGATTACTTCCATATTTGTGTTAAACCTTTATTTGTTACCTTATTTTCTACCTATTTTTCAAAGCTATAAATACTCTACCCTCTCTTCACTAAACAGAACACACACATACACATACACACTCAAACTCTCTCTTCTTTCTATGCTACTTGTGCTACTGCTTGTCGGCTGAAAGCCAAGGCTAGACTGTGGAATTCTACTTGCTTTACTTTTCTGCACTTTGCTCCTTTGACCGTTATGTCCTAGTTTAATTTAAAGCTTCAACAACAACATGCTTCTCTTATTGTTTCAGTTTATCTCATTCTTGGTCTACTTCTACTTGTGGTTCTATTGTGAAACCTGCAGTTAAGTTACATTACCAGCATACTATAATGTCTCCCTTTCCCCTTTAGATTAATGCACTCCCCTATGTGTGTTTCAAGGCATGCTTTGTCAATCACTTATTGTGTACTTACCATCTTATAAATCCCAAGTCCCTCTCCCTTCAATGTGTTTATATTCTTTATGACTAGTTTGTGATTGTGCTAGTATTAGCTATTGCTGTGCATGTCCAAACTAGTCCTAAGACCCTTGATGGGGTTATGTGTTTACAGTCAAATGTATGTGTATCCCATATCCCTTGACTCCCTTGTGTGACAACTAATTCCCCTCTTACGGTGTTTGAGTTTTGTTTGCTACTACAACTTCCTCATATCATCTTTGTTACTGCTTGCTTTCAAAATGGACATGTCAGTCCAGTTTTTAAACAAACTCTTTTCAAACTATGTCAAGCACTCTCACATATATTCTTAGGCTACTAGGTTCTGTCCCTTTTGTGTGAGCCTTGCTTTGGGATCCTTGAGCTCCATCTGAACCTGGACACATAAGAGCTGGCCCTTTCACACTGCACTTATTCTTGGTTATGCAATCTGGGTGTAAGCACTGCCCAGGATCCCTTGAGATCCTTAGGGAACTCTAACACACCCAGATATGAGAAAGGCTATGGAACAATATTGGCATTTGAGGTGGTTTATTACATAACTCAGAGAGGAAGTCAGAATCAGGCTTCCTATAGTTTTAACTTCTTATTTTACATTTCTCATGTAATTCAATCACATGGTCTGTAATAATTTGTAAACAAGTATTGGGGTGGCTAGTGAAAAGGGATATGGTAAATATGTATGCCATAATTTGTTAAGGGTAGAAAACATGTTATTAGGTTTATGTTCCTAATTGTGCAATAGAAACCATGATTAGGATCCATACGATGCATTAGAAATCATGTCCTTAGGACTTATGTTTCTTGCTTCAGCACATCATTCATTGATCCATGCTCTATGTCTATGTATTTAGAAGTCCTGCTCTTAGGAATTCTACGTCATGAGTTTTATACATGTACTTTAGACACCATGTTTTAGGATCTTATTTGCACTTGCATT
The DNA here is from genome assembly GCF_000393655.2 of Nicotiana sylvestris. Taxonomy (NCBI): domain Eukaryota; kingdom Viridiplantae; phylum Streptophyta; class Magnoliopsida; order Solanales; family Solanaceae; genus Nicotiana; species Nicotiana sylvestris. The sequence goes on from NC_091067.1 coordinate 36,414,446, forward strand.
CACAATTGTTGTAAATTATTGATTATAAAAGAGGTAAAAACAGCTTCATACTCGATTATCCTGTTTAATATAACTAGTAATAACCTATACATTCGTATCAACTAGAACAACATGCTCCTAGGGTAAATAATCTCCAAACTGTCTTAATGACTTGGAACAACTATTGCATATTGCTTTACACCTAGACAAGCCTTAGCTAATAACTTAAATAAAACAAGAACTGCCTTTGTTTAATTGTCAACTGTTAAAATTAGTAGGTAAACCTGATTCGGACTTCTTTTCTGAGTCATATAATAAATCTGGTTCTGATGTTATCACTTAAACACCATGTTTTAGGATTTTAAATTCAGACCTTAACTATGTATAGGTCATGTTGTCTATCTGCATTATTTGTGGAGGTATAACGGAGCCTTCTGCTTGTTTCTGTGTTTTCCCTTTTAAATGCAGTCCTACCTATTTTGTATGTCGCCTTATTATTTTGCCTTTAAACCTGAGGGTCTGCCCAGAACACCCCCCCAATAGGATAGAAGTCCTAAATTCCTCCGGGACTGATAGGAAGGGACGATTAACAGCATGCAATATAGGTTGAGACCAACCTTCGCTTTAATTACCTTCATGGGGTGGAAAGGGTAGATATAGATATGATGACCGATTCGCTAATACCACGTGTATCCCCTCTTTTGATAAGTGTCATACCGGGTATTGCATTGATGTGATCCATATTATAAACAAACCTAGGATACCCCTTTACATTCATAAGCATGCTTAGATTGTAATGCTTTTCAAAACCTTGCTTTCATTAATCGTTTTCAAACACTTGTGTATTTAAACTTAAACCCCCTATTATTTGACCCCTATTTGTTTATTTGTTAATTGCATACATTCAGAAAATCTATCTGGCCGGGAACCACACTAGTGGATCCTGAGGGGTGCCTAACACCTTCCCCTTGGGATAATTTCAAGCCCTTACCCTGTCTCTAGTTATCAAACAAAGATATAAATGAACCTTGTAGGTGCCCTAACACACCTTAAAATCATTAGGTGGCGACTCTTCAAAAATGCAAACCTCGTTCCCAAAAGGAATGAGTTGCCCCATACCCAAAATGTCATGAACCCGATTCCGCGAGGAAAAAAGGGCGCACGACAAATACTATGGGACATAATATCGATGTAATATTGTGCGGCGTAACATTATTCCCCCCTTTGGAACATTCGTCCTCAAATGTTGACTGATGCTCTAATTATTTTCATAACGTATAGCTCTTGTGAATACCTTAATACTCTCCTTGCCATTTAGACAATTGTTCTATGAATAGATCCAAAGTCTAGGGTATTCCCCCCTTTAGGCCTCTTTCTCACGCCACGACTTGTGGCCTGAATCCTTTCAATCTCATAACTGTTGCTACCTTCTTTCATGCAGCCCTTATGACTTTAACCTTGTAAGTACGCCCATGCGATCCTCTCTCCTTTTTCCTCCAGCTTTTAGCCAATCGTTAGGCCTTACTTTGTGAACATATACAGAGCTTGGTGAGATGTCCCTCTGGGCATCTATAAGTATACTGAAGTTCTTTGCTCGATACTTTGTCGAATTTACGAATATTGCTATATCTTATTTCATAGACTCAATTATCTATTTGTATGACTTTACTGCATCTAAGTTGGTTAGTATACCATCCTATTACTTCGATTTGTCGTTACTGAGTTCTGCGACCAAACTCCAAGTTACTTTCGTTGCTTATCCTATATGCATACGGCTAAGTCTTTTAATACTTCCTCATTACTGTTCATCTTAAGAATGACGACCTAAACTGAACTAATACTTTATGAATTTTGTCCATTCATTATGATTCGCCTCAATATTGATCTACAATATACCATTGATAACTTGAAACTTCTTATGTAATACCTTGCCACTAGGTCTTACGTTGCATCGACAAATAATTGAAGTTATTTCCATAATCGTATTTCACAGCATCCCAATGTGATTCACCCTACGTGGGTATTTTAATCCTGTACAACTCATGAAATCCTCCTCTTCATTTTTTTTTTCTTTTTTGTTTTCAAATCATTACTCAATCGAAGGCCTAAATGTCATCCTTTACTTATCGCAATTACACCCTCATTCCGTTAACAGGGCAACATTCCATTTCTTCTAAATGCTATTAGTCTTAGACTTCTTTAAGTTCATTCAGGCTATGCTGAACTTTCTATAACTTAGATAAACCATTAGCTCTCTTGTTTCCATGGACATAATCCCGGGGACTTATCCATTCTCGTCAGCTTTTCATTTGCCTTTCCTTATCCTTACTTATATCTTCTTAAAACTTTGTCGCTCTACCATACTTTAGCCTGCGACCTATACATATCAATTTATACTACTCACATCCTTCCTTCAACTTGCTTGCACCATAGATTTCCTTATGTTATTCTGGAATGTCAAGCGAGACATCACATCGTCTCTATCTCTTCTCTACTCTCTTAACTAGACCTCTCGGTACTTCGAAACCATAGGCTGGAAAACATGCCGCTGACGATGCCACTATCATTCCCAGTTATTGAATCCTCTCGCTTCTGGCCTTCTATCCGAAGTATGGATTATTCACAACCTTCTAAGTTCAGTATCTCGTACGTTGTTCACCTTTACCTTAGTTACTTAAAATCTCACATCATATCTTCTTTCTCTTTCATACCCTCCCCTCCACATAGGTATGATTCATACCACAACTTGAAGCTCTATTATAATACTTGAAGGTTTGGTGCATATACAATCCGGTGGGTGCTTCGTACTAACTTTTTATGAGGTTGGTACTATTCTGACTGGCTTCATCGTATAGCCGTTATGGTGTTGTACTATCTGTCTTGTACCTATGATATTAAGAGTGATCCTTCAATATTCTTAATCACGAGGTCTATAATTTTCTGGGTCCAATAATCAGACTCCTGATTTACTTCGTTGATGTAACTCTTTATTTTCTTCTTATTTCTGATCATTCTTTAGGCTTAAGTTATCTTCCAATCTACGACTCATTATTAGTTATTGCTTTAGCCTTTCATGGACGCTCTGGAATACCCATGATACAATCCTCTAACAACAAAATACTTTGTCTCTGACCTGGCTCAATTCCTTTTTTTAACTTATACCGGAGTCTTCTACGGCTAATCATTAACTGAATAATTCCTTTCCTTCCATTTCAACTTTTTTCAAATGTAACAAATTGCTTTTCTTTTAATTTTACTTCCCGTTCATTAGCCACGGTAGGTGCCACTTTCCTTTGGAGTGCTTACAATGTTGTTGTGAGATTGTTGTTATAAGACCATTTCCTCTTTAGGTCACTGAGTTCAGGTCGAAGCATTCTCCCTTATTTTCCTTAGCTTTGTCTTTAATTGTAGTACCTAGGGAGGATCTTCTGACTCTTGTAAAGATGTGACCTTATTACATTATATATTCGACGGACCTTTTGATGTCCTTTTCTTTCCTATACTTATCCGTAGTTACTCAAACCCGTCTTGAGCTTTTGGAAGCTCTCCTCACACTCTTCCATCCATCTAAACGGAGCACCCTTTTGGGCCAACCTGGTTATAGGCGCTGTAATAGACGAGAACCCCTCAACAAATCAATGGTAATATCCCGCCAAACCTAGGAAACTCTGTATCTCCATAGCTAAGGATGGTCTGGGCCAACTCTGCACTGCTTTCACTTTCTTCGGATCCACCTTGACCCCTTTACTCGATACCACATGACCCAAGAATGGCACGAAATCTAACCAGAACTCACATTTTGCGAACTTTACATAAAATTTATTTTCTCTCAATGTTTGAGGCACTATCCTCAGGTGCTGCCCATGATCTTCCCGACTCCGAGAGTACACCAGAATATCATCAATGAAGACAATAATGAACGAGTCAAGATAAGGCCGAAATACACTATGCATCAAATGCATAAATGCTGCTGGGGCATTGGTTAGACCAAATGACATGACAAAGAACTCGTAATGACTATACCAAGTCTTGAAAGCAGTCTTCGGGATATCTGGCTCCAGAATCTTTGACTAATGATAACTGGAATGCAAGTCAATCTTGGAAAACACTCTGGCACCCCATAACTGATCAAATATGTCTTCAATACTAGGAAAAGGATATCAGTTCTACACTGTAACCTTGTTCAACAAGTGATAATTACGCATAAAACCATCCTTTTTCTTCACAAACAAGACAGGAGCACCCCAAGGCGACACACTGGGCCGAATAAAGCCCTTATCAATCAATTGCTATAACTATCCTTCAACTCCTTCAACTAAAGAAGGGCCATACGATAAGGAGGAATAGAGATGGGCTGAGTGCCCGACAACAAATCAATGCCAAAGTTAATATCTCTATCGGGCGGCATGCTCGAAAGATCTAGCGGAAACACATCAGGGAAATCCCTCACTACTGGGACTGAATCAACTGTAGGGGTATCAATACTGAGATCTCTCATATAAGCTAGATACGCGTCACACCCCTTCTCAGCCATTCGTTTAGCTTTAAGAAATGAAATAACTCTGCTGGGAGTGTAATCTATGGTACCCCTCCATTATAACCATGGTACACCTGGCATAGCCAGTGTCACGGTCTTAGCGTGAAAATCAAGAATAACATAATGGGGTGACAACCAGTCCATGCCCAAGATAATATCAAAATCTACCATGTTGAGCAATAACAAATTGACTCTGGTCTCAAAACCACTAGGAGTAATCAAATACTACCGATACATGCGGTATAAAACAAGAGAATCACCCACAGGAGTATACACATACACAGGGAACACAAAGAATCCTAAGATACACCCAAATGCGGGGCAAAATAAGATGACACATAAGAATAAGTGAAGCCTGGATCGCATAGAACCGATTCATCTCTATAACAGACTGTAACAATACCTGTAATGACATAATCGGAAGCAACACCCTTTGTACGAGTGGGAAGGGCATATCATCTAGCCTGGCCTCCCCATCTAGGGCAACCTCTACCATCTCGACCTCTACCTCAAGATGGCTGAGCAGGTGGGGTGGCAGCTGGTGCTGTAATCATAGCCTGAGGACCTGTTGGAGCACGCTGTGGCTGAGAAGTCTGTGGAGGTGCACCCCTCCTCAGTTTGGGGCAATCCCTTACCATATGGCAAGTGTTGCCAAACTCAAAACAAGCTTTGGGAGGACATAGGGGCTGTGACTGGCTCAGGCCAGGCTTGTTGGACTGACCGCTGATACCACCCCGTGCAGGAGGCACACTAGATACTAGAGCTGCATAATAGGGATCCTGAGGTATAGGAGAAGCTAGAATACCACTAGCGCCTGGAAGAGCTGATTGAACGAGGCGACTCACATAACCCCTACCATGATGAACTACATCTGGGGAACGGGCACCAGAACAATGGCTCGACTCTCGAGACCTCTTGGTCTCTCTGTTCTCCCAATCCCAAGCAAACATGCCCTCTACTCGCCTAGTAATACTCAACACCTGCTGATATGAGATATCCATGTCAAGCTCATGGGCCATGCTAGTCCTGATGCTGTGAATGAGTCCCTCAATAAACCGGCGAACCCTCTCTTGGACTGTAGAAACCAAGGCCGATGCATGTCTAGCCAAGTCACTAAAACCAACAGCATGCTCTAAAACAGTCATAATACCCTGGCGCAACTTCTCAAACTCCATGTACCATGCTTCCGTGAGGCTCTGAGGGACATACTCTCTCAAAATCATGTTTGAGAACAAAGTCCATGTAAGGGAAGCTGCCTGAGCCAGACTGTCCAACTCATAAGTACGCCACCACTAATAGGCTGCTCCTCAAAGATGGAAGGCAGTGAAAGAAACCCCACTCTACTCTTCTATGCCCATAGTGCGAAGGATACGGTGGCACTCCTCCAGAAATCCCTGAACATATTCTTTCACTAAGCCACTAAATATAGGAGGGTCATAGTTCTTATACCTCTCGAGCCTATGGTGCTCCTCTTTTGAAGTTGTTGCCCTACCGTCGGGCTGAACTGGGGCTACAAGTGGTACCAATATAAGCTCTGAAATCTGATCAGCCTGAACGTGTTGCTCTGGGGTACGGGCGACTGGCGTCTGTGCTCCTCCACTGATCTGAGATGTGGCTACAGCAAAGGGAATCAACCCTGCCTAAGCTAGAGTGCTTTATGAACTATGCAAGGGTCTTATAAAGAGCTGTTGTAGTAGTAGTAGTCATATCAAGTGCATGTGCTCCGACTAGAGCGGCTGGTGGCTCCTCTGCAGCAGCTCGCTCGGGTGCTCTTGTTACACCACGTGGGAATCCTTGGCCTCTACCCCGGCCCCGGCCTCGGGTGGCTCTAGTAGGGGGCGCAGGTGCCCGGTCATCTCCGGTAGAACGAGTCCTCACCATCTGTGTGAGAATTGAAGATAGAAGTTTAGAATTTTCAAGTAAATAATCTTGCACGACAAGGAATCAAATGAAGTGGAATTTTCCTAAAAGTTCCATAGCCTCCCGAAGATAAGTACAGACGTTTATTTACCGATCTGCGAGACTCTAATAAATCGGCTTGTGACTCACGACTCCTATGAACCTAGAGTTCTGATACCAACTTATCACAACCCAATTTCTCCCTCCGTGAACTGTCGTGACGGCACCTAGTCTCTACGACTAGGTGAGCCTATTTTGCAGAAATGAAACGAAGACACAAAGATAACAGCTAACAAATATAGTTAATAAGTAGAAACGATGCCACTCAGCATATACAATAATCATTTTTCCCAAAACCTGGAATATTGCAAGCCAAAAGCTTCTAAGAGTCTCTAACTGCTCTATATATTTATGTCTGAAGAAAACAAGGGACAAATTGGCACAAGGGGATAGAAGAGGACTCTGAGATCTGTGAACGCAGGTTGCTATACCTTGAAGTCTCCCGAAGCGGTAACCACGCAACTAGACTCGAGGATGATAGCTAGTACCTAGATTTGCACACGAAAAAACATGTGAAGGAAAGGGCATAACTACACGACAATAGTACCCAGTAAGTGCAAAGCCTAACCTCGGTCGAGTAGTGACGAGATCAGGTCACGACCCTACTGGTATAAATATAATGAAATAAGGCTAAATGAAATATCATAGTAAAAGTAAATACGAAAATCTAACAAGAATATAATCATTGAAAGACAACAGCTCAGAACACAGTGATAACAACAGGGGATCTCCCGGTATACCGTCCCGTAGACCTAAACGTAAATGTGCAAGAGGATCTCCTAGAATACCGTTCTGTAGTCCTAAAGTAAATATGCAGTACAGGGGGAGCTCCCGGAATACAGTTCCGTAGTCCCAAAGTAAATATGCAGCTCAACCAGCAAAAACAACAGTTACAGCAAGAAAAACCTACAGTTTAGACTAAGTTGAAATCATAGAAAGTAGGTAATTTCACTAAACATGCTCCACAACGTTCAAATAGACTGTTAAAACGTGTAGTCAGGCTTTTCTAATCTAAACAATATAGTTGTATATGCTAGTGTAGTTCAAACAAGGAGAAACATGTTATGGCTTAGTGAAAAAATGGAGTTTTACAACAAATAGACCGTGTACATACTCGTCACCTCACGTGTACGACGCTCATATATCAAACAATACCCAATCCTAAGGGAGTTCCCCCACAAAAGGTTAGGCAATCCACTTACCTCAAACTAAGTTCAATTCAATTCGAAACAACACTCTTTCCATGAATATCCGGCTCCGGATAGCCCAAATCTATCCAAATCAATTACATATCGGAAATATAGGTACACGAAACTAATGTTACTAATGAAATCAAAGCTAAGGCAAGAAATTGGAAAATAACCCCAAAAAACCTCCCCCGGCCCACGTCTCGGAATCGGATGAAAGTTGACAAATATGAGAACTCATTCATATGAGTTCACTTGTACAAAAATTATTCAAACCTGATGTCTATATCCCACTCAAAACTTAGAAATTCGATTGGGAAATGTTTCCCCCATTTTCCCAACTTTTTCACTCAAATTCCATAATTAAATGAAGAAAAAAAATAATAGATTAATGAAATATAACCAAATTCGAGTTCGGAATCGTTACCCCAAAGTTTTTTATGAAAATTCCTCGAAAACTCCGAACTCTAAAATCCAAAAATGGTAAAATGAATCAAACCCTCAATTTTCCCCTTTTTCTGCCAGCTATACCGCACGTACGACCCAATAACCGCTTCTGCAGCTAGAGATCTGCACCTGCAGAAATTCATTAACTCCTAGACACCGCACCTGCGCGCCTATACCCGCATTTGTGGATGCTCTTCTGCACTAACTTGCCCGCTTTTGCAGAACCGCACTTCTTCCCTAAATCCGCATCTGCGATCACTCCTACGCAAATGCGGCTCCGCTTTTACGGCTCTTGCATCGCATTTGCTACCGCTGCCCCTTATGCCAAAAATTGCACCTGCGACCTGACGCTCGCTTCTGCGGGACCGCACCTGCGGACCTCCTACCGAAGGTGCGAAAACTCCAGAACCATCCAACTTCAAAATATGCACAAGTCCAAATTTCATTCTGTTGAGCAACTAAAACACACCCAAAGCCCCCATGACCTCAACCAAACATACCAACCACTCCTAAAACACCTTACAAACATAGTTGAGTCCTCAATTCACACCAAACAATGCTAAAAACACAAATCACAATCCAATCCAAACTTATTGAACTCAAAATCTCCAAATTTGACAACCGATGTCGAAACATATCAAACCAAGTCCGAATGACGCCAAATTTTGTACACAAGTCATATTCAATATTACGAACCTACACCAACTTTCAAAATCGGATTCCAACCCCGATATCAAAATTCCACTACCAATCCAAAACTTCAAAAATTCGACTTTTGTCAATTCAAGTCTAAATGAGCTACGGACCTCAAAAACACAATTCGGACACACCACTAAGATCAAAATCACCTAACAGAGCTAACGAAATTGACGAAATTCTATTTCGGAGCCGTCTTCATACTGTTCTGACTACTGTCCAAATTTTAAGACTTAAAACTCTATTTAGGGACTAAGTATCCCAAAACACTCCAAAAAACCAAAATGAAACCTCCTGACAGGTCACAATAGCAGAAAAAGATAAGGGGAAAGCAGTTAATTGGAGATTGGGGCTCTAACTCTCAAAAAGACCGGCTGGGTCATTACAACTTCTACATTCATTCAAAATCTCTTTTGTATAAAGGGCGTCTTTACTAATATATTACTATTTATTAACTCATAGATATATACATAAAAAGAATTCTGAACTTTCCGATTCCAGTGACCATTCTCTTATAGGTCTGCCTCTAATACCTAACCATAAATAGCTAGGCAAAGCAATAAGTATTAGCAACAAATCTGGATATAGTAAAGAAACAAACAAGTCAAACAAGGAAAACATTAGAACATAAGACTAAATCGAATAATACATAAGTATGGGATAACCAAATACAATACCAAGGACTAGAAGCACAAGTCATGAGCTACTACAACTGAATAATGCATGAGTGCCACGACCCAACGCCACCACTGGTCATAATGACGCCTAACCCACATGCTAGGAAAGTCAATCATAAAGCAGTAACGATACATGATAACAAATTTACAAAATAAAAGCCAAATAACTATAGATAAAGACTATGGAAAATACATAAATACCCATAACTAAAAATATTGAGTCATGAACTCTACTATAAGAATGTGAATCCGATAATACAAAGTACTGTCTGAATTAAATACAATAATATAATGATCGAAGGAGACGCCGGGGACTGCGAGCATGGTGCAACTCTATTTCGGTCTCCACAGCAGCAGCAACAATCCCCAAAAGAGGCTTAGCTGGGTCTAACTCCCGGATCTGCACAATTAATCACACAATATAGTATGAGTATAATCGACCCCATGTACTTTGTAGCTATCATGACTAACATCGAAAAGGTAGTGGCGAGAATCACCAATGATACTCACATGTCGAATCTATACAATTCATGAATACAAATATACGCAACAACAATACTGAAATCTAAGGCCTACGGTGAAATAGAGAAGATATGCACTAGCATCGTAACTGAACAACAATTCAGCTTATAGAGAACATATGCATAAGTAAACAAATCAAGTTATACAGGAAGAACATATAGAGAAGATATATATTGAGTATCTTTTCATCAACTAAGCAATATGTAGAGAAGATATTCATAAAAAACAGCATGTATACAACTTCAGAGCTAACATATAAAGGAGATATGGAGTAAAAATTATGTATACACCCAAGAAATTTGCATATAGAGATGATACACAAAAATTCAATACCGGTAAGCTTTCGATAATCACGTGTTCGTTATAAAGGAGAAACATAAGAGGACGACCCTAAGGGGATTGATCCTTATCCATACACTACATGGACAACTCACATGTCATAACCACACGGATAACTCACGTGCCATAATCAACTCAACTCACACGGACAACTCACATGTTGTTAAACAAGTCCGTAACACAGAAAACATATACAAGAATACATGTATAAAATCAATGGATATCAATTTACATACTCCTAGACTGATAAAATATCATGCTAAGGTGCATGCACGTGCGAAGTATACAACTACGACTCTAATTGGGCTGATACACCACACAACAATTATCATGGTCGAATAGGAAAAACAATCCTACATATGATATCTAGTATGATTTACAAAGTCACATAGTCATACAACATATAAATTTTGATAGCAAGAATTACAAATATTCAAGACAAGGCATAAAATAGCCTAATGACTACCCCAAACACGGATAAACCCAGTATACACACATATTCTCAACTCCTCACATGTATGCCACCCTTAGGCGCGTAGCCAACATCAACAATTCAAGCAGCTAGTCCTTCAAGCCAAAGATACTTACCTCAATAAGCCCAAATCAACCTTCTAAAATCGACTTTATCTTAGAAATCACCTCAACCTCGCTCAAATTTAGCAAAAATAACTCAATAACATCAAACAATCGTATAGAAATCAAATTCAAACAATAAAGTTTCAATCTTTATTCAATTCTCACAAAGTCAACAAAAGTCAACTGCGGATCTGCACAATCAAACCTCGAGTGAAGGAGTAGATCCCGAGGTATAGATAATCCCACGAGTCAAAATATGTGATTAGATTCCAAAACCAAGTTGAAATTATAGCTCAAAACCCTAATTTTTTATTTACTTATGTTGTAGGAAAAAATTCCAAATTTTGCTCAAAATTCCATATTTTGGGTGTCAATAATCCATGTTGATTATTGAAATAATAATAAAAATGTGTAAAAGTTACTTACCTCAAAGCCGTGTGTAGAAATATGTAGGCCAAAATAACCTCTCCCAAGTCTAGGATTTAAAATATGAGATAATGAGCCTAAATTTCTAGATGCCTCAATAAAAACAGCTGCAGGTGTTGCATTCTCGGCCGGAAGTTTGTAAATGCGAACCTCGCAAATACGAGAAAATGCTCGCAAATGCGAACAGAGCCCCTGAGCAGTACCTCGCAAATGTGAAGTCCTCTTTGTAAAAGCATATGTCACAATTGCAACATCAACTTCGCAGATACGACGTTGATCTTCACAGCCACATATCGCAAATGCGATCCAAAGTCCGCAAATGCGAGCAGAACATTCATCTGCACCACCAACAATCTCCCATCATTCGAAAATTAATCAAAATCAAATTGAAAATCACTCAGCCCCTCGAGTCTCTCTCTGGTCATCTACACAAGTAAATAAATCACATATGAATATGCTCCTGATCTCAAATCATTGAAATAACATCCACAACCACGAATCAAGCACCAAAATACATGTAACACGCCTTCAAATTCAAGAACATCAAATATTCATAACCAAGCATCTGATTCATGCCTAAAAACCTTAGAATGCAATCAAACTTTGCACATAAGTCGCAAACAAAACAAACCTATTCCAAGCCCCATAATAATAATCTCAACCCACTACCATCAAAGTCAACTTCGGATAAAACATATGAACTCTCCAAACCTTCAAATTGCAAACTTTCGATAGATAAATCTAAAATCTTCTAGGAACCTCCAAATATAAATCCTAACATACTCCTAAGTCGAAAAATTATTATCATATAAACCTATTGGTACTATCAAATCAGGAATCTGAGGACATTTACACAAAATTCAAATCGGTCAACTCTTCCAACTTAAGCTTGCAAAAATAAAACTAAGTGTTCCAATCAAACCTTTTTGGAACCAAACCAACCATACCCGCAATTCACAAACAATAATCAAGAATATGGGAAACATCAAATGGGGAAACGGGACTCAAATACACAAAATGACCGGCTGGATTGTTACATTCCCCCCCTCCCCCCCCCTAAACAAACGTTCATCCGCGAACATGTTTAGAATCATACATGAAGTGCCAAAAAGGTGAGGATATCTATTTTGCATCTCATACTCAATCTCTCAAGTATCCTCCTCGATTGGTTGACCTCTCCACTAGACCTTCATTGATGCAATATCTTTCGAGCTCAACTTCTGAACTTGCTAATGGCCATTGGCTCCTTCTTGTAAGCCAGATTCTCATTCAACTACAACAAGCTGAAGTCAAAAACATGTCATTTATCCTCATGATATTTTCGAATCATGAAACATAAAACACCGGATGAACTTCCGAAAAGTTTGGTAACAAAGCAAGCTTGTATGCCACCTCACCCATTCTCTCCAAAACCTCATATGGACCTATATACCGAGTACTCAACTTGACCTTCCTTCCAAACCTCATCACGCCCTTCATAGGCGAAACTTTAAGATTAACATTCTTCTCATCCATGAATTCCACATCAAAGAATTTTCCTATCAACATAACGTTTTTTCCTGGATTGAGCTGTGCGGAGCCTCTCTTGAATCAACTTCACCTTCTCAACAGAACCAAATCAAATTTGTGCCCAATAACCTTGCCTCACCAAGCTCAAGATAACTAACCGAAGAACAACATTGCCTCCCATATAATTCTTTATATTAAGTCATCTGGATGATAGCTATTATCGTAGGACAACTCTACTAAAGGTCAGAAACTGATTCCACTGGCCTTTGAATTCAATAATCCATGCCCTCAACATATTTTCCAAGATCTGAATAGTTTTCTTGGACTGCCCATCCATCTTAGGATAAAATATCATACTCAACGAAACCTACAACCCAACTTATGCTACATAACTCTCCAAAAATGCAATGTAAACTGAGTGTCGTGATCCGAGATGATAGACATAGACTCACTATGCAAGAGAACAATCTCTACGATGTAGATCTTAGCCGACTGCTCCGAAGTCTAGCAAGTCATAACTAGAATGAAATGCGCCGATTTGGTCAACCAATTCACAATGACCCAAATAGCATTAAACTTACCCAAAGTCCATGGAAACCCTACCACGAAGTCCGTAGTGATATGCTCCTATTTGTATTTTGATATATAATTTTTCTGAACCTAACCACCCAGTCTCTGGTGCTCATACTTGACCTGCTAACTGTCTAAGCATCACGTAACATGCCTAATAATTCCATTCTTAATTCATCTCCACCAACAATACTACTTCAAATCACGATACATCTTAATAGAACCTGATGAATAAAATACAGCGAACTATGAGACTTCTCAAGAATCAACTATCTCAAGCCATCGTCATTGTTGCTACCCAATTTTTTCCTATATTTTTATATGCATAAATAACTTCAAAATAACATATACATGCATATATAAGCATGCACAAGGTTTTATAAATTTTTCCATAATTTTAAGGATTTAAATTGATTTATTTCCTTCCCTTTTATTTATAAAATCCCCAATAATTATCCCCCAAATTATTGTTGTGATAATTTAGTCATTTAATTTGTATATTTATGCCAAAATATGGTTGAAATATTTTTTATGCATATTTATAATTGTATTTTTGTATTTTTAAAGCTAAATTGCATATAATTGCAATATTAGCCCCATTAGTATAAATTACATTTATATGCATAAACTTGGTCTTCTATATTTTTAAAATATTAAATACCTATTTTACACCATTTTGGTACATAACATTATATTTTAGAAGTTATTTATTATTTATTATAAATTATATGGGAAAAATCGGTCTATCTAAAACATAGCCAGATTTACATTTCAATTGTAGCCTAAATTAAACCCAACCCAAGCCCAATTTCTAACCAAACTACCCGACCTAGACCCTTAACCTGCATACATAACCCAGGACCCGTCTAATCCTGGCCGTTGATCTTTTAGATCAATGACCCTTCTCCGTTCCTTCCTTTTTTTAATCCCAAACGACCCCTAACCCTAGCCCGCAACTCAGAGACCGCCGCCTATGTATTCTCTCACCTCCTCTCTTCTCTCACCACCCAACCTAACCCTAGCTCCTTTCAACTGCCAACCTTCTTCTCAGGTTTTCTCCGGTGATCTCCCTCTAATAGCTAATCCTCCAATGGCTCCTCTATTGCAATGCTCATCTTCTCTGAGGCCTTCAAGGGCCCTGGGCCACACCGACTTGTATTTAAGGGTTTGCTATTGGTTGTTCTTGGCTACTCCGGTGTGATTTCGAGCAAAATCACACTGTATTTGTCACGATCTTTTGGTTTCTAAACAGGTTCTTTCATGTTACATCTCCTAGATCTGTATGATTTTTTAAGAAATTTGGGTCTGCTCTTTTGATGTTTTACACTATCGTTGTTACTCTTTACAAGAATCATCGATTTCAAAGTGTTTTTACCTTCTTCTCTAACTAGGGTTTTCGGAACTTCTTCTAAAACTTTGTTTAAATCGATTCTTTATGTTTAAACTTCTATCTCTTGCATATTTCGACTGATTCTATGATTTTACTATTTTTTCAACTCGCCGATGTTAAAGTCCTAATTTTTCCAGATTTTCCTTGTTTGGTTCTGTGTGTTAGCATGACTACTCGATTCTTGTTTATGTTTTTGTGGTTACCTTGCCTCGAATATGTTCTTACTGAGTTCTTCGCCTAACTTATATCACCTCTATATGATTATGTTCATCTTGATTGTTCAATACTTGCCTCTTTCTATCGATACTGTTTAACCTGCATGTTTGCTATGTTTGGTTACCAAGTCTAGGTGTAAGCACTGCCCAGGATCCTTGATATCCCTAGGGAACTTTGATGCACCTAGACTATGATTTTGTCTATGGAATTGAGGCATTTGATACTATTGGAGGCTTTGGAAACTTGGGCCTAATTGAAGGCTCCCTATAGAATAACTTCTTCTTTTCTTATTTACTTATGTAATTCATTCATATGACCTGTAATAACTTGTATATGAATATTGGGGTAATAAGTGAAAGGGGTGAGTAGCTACATATTTATGGGGTAATACAGGTAGAAATCATGCTTATAGGACTTTACATTTTAATCTGATTGTCTCACCAAGTAGAAATCATGCTTATAGGACATTACATCTTGTCATGTTTATCTCGCCATGTTAGAAATCATACCTATAGGTTTCAAATAATTCCGTAATAGAAATCATGTCTGCAAGCCTTAAAATCAGCCTAACAAGTAGATGTCATGCCTATATGAATTAACCTAGATTCTATTATAACGAGTGTTTAGGTATGTTTCCATGTCTGCAAGTCCCTAAAATCAGTATTAAGCTTAGATATCATGCCTATAGGGAACAATATCAAATCTTGCCTATGGATCTCGCCTAAGTTTAGTTTAAATAACTCGATCCGGTTAACGTTTACTTTGCTTCTAAATTGGTTTAATTAAGTGGTTTATATTTCCCTAAAATGAGTTCTTTTAAAACTGCCTTACTCTGTTATTAGACAACATGCCCATAGGGATTTAAAGTCTGTTTTAAAATATACCTTGCTTTACTATAAAATGTAGTCATTAATATTCCGCATATAGGCAAGCCTATAGGGCGTTTTCAAAAACTTGCAATTCTAAAATTGTTTCTGTGACTTAATGGTTTTCTAATCTTTACAGGCTTTAAAACCAATAGGCAACTGTTAGGGTCCTTACTTCTG
Source organism: Nicotiana sylvestris (assembly GCF_000393655.2). Lineage (NCBI taxonomy): Eukaryota > Viridiplantae > Streptophyta > Magnoliopsida > Solanales > Solanaceae > Nicotiana > Nicotiana sylvestris. The sequence goes on from NC_091067.1 coordinate 36,430,522, forward strand.
AGTCTGAAAATAAATTGCTTGTTTTCTACATATTCACCTAGATATCCTGCCTTAGGATACATTTAAAAAAAATCCCTTAATTGTGCTTGAGTCGTGCTATTTATGTGCCTTGTTTGAGGAGGAAACTTTGAGCCTCTATTTGCTCCCTTTTATCTTATATGCTAAATGTCCTAATTGTTTTGCCTGTCGCCTTAGAACTTTCACCTTTAGAACCTTAGGGGTCTGTCTAGAACCACCAATAGATAGAGGTCCTAAATCCCTCCAAGACCATTAAGAAGGGACGGGTAACAATATACAATAGAGATCGCTGACCAAACACTCGCTTTGTATGACCACTAAGGGGATGAGAAGGGTAGATATGGGATATGATGACTACACGCTAATGTCACGTGTAGCCCCTCATCAAGGAGTTTTTACCGGACATTATGTGGGGTGATCCTATAGGCTAGTCAATCTAGGCTTCCTCCTTTACCAAAATTCCTTTTTCTATTTAAAACCATTATTTTACAACTTGTTCAAAAATCCTTATCTTATTACTTGAGTTATCCAACGTGCTTTACCTGCAACCTATTTGATCCAACTGTTTATTTACATGGACTAATTTGTGAATATAAGTTCAGTCGGGACCCACAGTTATGGACCAAGAGGGGTGCCTAACACCTTCCCCTCGAGGTTATTTCAAGACCTTATCCTAAATCTCTGGTAATGCAAACCAATCCAAAAGTCAATCACTCCAGGTGCCCTAACGCACCATAACTCATTAGGTGGCAACTCTTCAAATACCCAATTCCCAAAACGAAATGAGTTATCATATCCCATGGAATGTCGAAACCCAGACCTCTCTCTAAGCAGGAAAGAATGGGGCATGACACCATGGCGACTCTGCTGGGGATATCTTTTAGGCTCTAACCATAACGAACTTGTCTTTTACAAATTAGTCCAAGCATGATTTATCCCATACCCTTCTCCCTTATTTGAATTTAACTGTCCATGTTTTAAGCATTTATGGTTCTTATCCCTGAAACTGACCTGTTTCTTTATTTTATTTTCTTGTAACCATCTTTCAATTATTTAGATACTATATTTACTTTTCCCTACGTGCAAATACATGACTACATGTTATTAATTGTTGCATAAATCATGCTCCGCATCATATTCCACTCGTGCGTATCAAATCCTATAGCAACACTTTAATGAGTGGTTGCACTTTTCCTATTTACTACCCTTAAATTCGGAAAGGCTTATTTGCGGTAAAACCAGTCGATCAGCGGTGCAGTCGACGGTTCCGTGCCTTCCCCCTCAAGTTGTCCGCTTGGGGGTACCAGTCTAAATTGTACTCTAGTTAAAATTGTACTTGCATCTTAGTCAAACCTAGTCAGATCAGTTATGTTGTCCATATATTGATCCTTTAATATAAGCCTTATCCAAAGTTCATCGGGTTTTCCGTAATCCCAATGGATACAACCACGTATTATGCATTAATTTGGAGAACTAAATGCTGATATGTTGATCATGAATGTATAAATAGTCGAGTTTGGTGGGGGTAAGGTCCTAACCCTTTTGTTTTGTAAAAATTGAAGCACAAGGTCCCCAGATTCGGTATGCTTAGCAACATCCCACCATTGCTGCTAGATTGGTGGGAGGACCTTTCCTCAAGTGACAAGAAGCATGTGAAAAAGTATCTGGGTAACCTGCCTTCCTTGCTAGATATTGAGCCAAACAACAAATTGATCGAAGCTGCCATTTTATTCTGGGATAATGAAAGAGTTGTGTTTCGTTTCAGTTACATAGAAATGACACCGCTTTTAAAGGAAATAGTAGGGCTCGTAGGATTGACTTGGGATAGTCTCGATCTATTGGTACGGGAAAAATGTACGGGCAGGAGATTTTTGAAAATGATGGTGCTGAAGAAGAATGTCAACCTAGTGTTCTTAAAGGATTCCTCCAAATCTTTCGAATACCTGTACGAGAGGTATGACCATAGAAAGTCTTTCTGCACTTACCATGATGAGATCTCTCTCACTTCTCTGGGTCACATCCACCGCAGAGTATTTGTATTCATCGTGTGCTTTCTGGGCCTGATAGTGTTCCCAATGAAAAAGTGAAGGATCCATACTAGGTTAGCCATGGTCGCTAAGACTCTGATGGAAGGGATTAATGGACAAACATATACCATTGTCCGCATGATCATATCCGACATTTACAGGGCCCTAGAGCACTGTCAAAGAGGGGTTAAGCATTTCGAGGGTTGTAATTTATTGCTGCAGTTATGGTTGCTGGAGTATTTCCAAAAGGGTTGCTATTGTCAAGAATTTTCGCAAAGGGCTTGGAACGACCACATTGCCTTCCATCACCCTAAGTAGATGACTTACGTTCCAGATAGATTTACTCAGCCAAAAAGCTCAAGAGAATGGGTGGAGTTCTTCGACAATCTGATCGAGGAACAGGTGCAGCGGATGGTTGAATGGTTCCCAACAGACGAGTTTATTATTAGGTTGAGGGATGCTCGACACTTAGTGCTGATTGGGTTGAGAGGATATATTCATACGTTCCTATGCAAGTTATGAGGCAAGCAGGCAAAAAACAGGTTGTACTAAGGGTTGTCAAAATGAGTCATTTCAGTACAGACTTCCAAGATGACAACGTCCCTTACAAGTGCCAAGCTCAGCACAAGTGGCACTGCAAAATCATTGTGGAGAAAAGCAATGCTGAGCTAGACAAGTATCATGTAGGGTAAGAGCCTCTCTACCCGACATGGTTGGAGGTCAATCTGAAAGGTATGGTGACACCATGGACTGGTCGAGGGAACAGAATCATAGATGAGGAAGCTAAAGCTCAAGTCAAATACAACAGAATACGCAAGAGGGTCCACGACTTTGAGAATGAGCATTGGGAAATACATGAGGGGAATGTGAGGCTGATCGAGGAGTGGAAAGAGATGGCAATCACTTCCAACAGGAAACTGGAATATCTAGAGCGAGGAATAGTGGAGCTAGAAGGCAAAGTCATAAAGAGAATTGAAAATTGCCAGAACGCTGAAGGGGCTGAAGGAAGACATCTGGCCAGAGCCTATTTGCTGTTGGGACTGTGCGAGCTGGGGGATCTGTATGATGGAGTCTGGAAGATCAAATCTGGGGAAGGTCCTTCTGGAACCAAATAGACTAGATTTACTTGCTTTTCCTAAAATGTAATAAGGCCAAGTACCAGTAGTGACTTACTTTCATATCTTATTGTCGTTTTGGGGATTCGTCTATTTTTATATTATGAAATGAAGTATCTATTGTCATTTAAAATTCTCCAAATCTATTTGTTGCTAGGCCTACCTCGGGCACAATGAGGCTCCCAAATTAAGACGTGAATTTACATTTCAGCAATATGTGTTTAAATACTACAAACATTTCAGAATCATTACTGACTTGTTACTTTTTTTTTGTTTTTGCTTATTTTTATTATTATTCCCATCCTGATAGGTTGGTTCACTCATTGTGGCCTCATCAACATATCATATCAGTTCTAGAGGCCCACCACCTCCTCCTCCTCCAAGAAAACAAAAGGAAAAGGAAAAACAAAGATGGACGACTTAAGTGGAATCCGAAAGGAAAATGATGAGAACGCAGAGACTTTAGATGGCCGTAGTACTCCAACCCCGAATGACCTGGTTTTGAGACTGGAACAAAAGATACTAGAACTTTAATGAGAACTTGAGCAGGTCCGCAACTTGGAAAACCTATCACTCACCCTCAATATCCCCGATATCCACCAACAAAACACAAAGAACCCAATACCTTCTTAGAACACACAAAACCAACAGCCACAAAATCCTCCTGCACCAAATCAATACGCACTCCACCCCAAAACTTCAATCCGCTGCCAATACCAACTCCACCACAACATTATCATCAATCAATTCCATAACCACTAACAACTACTTACCACACTCCTCAAAACACACAACCCATTCCCGATCTCCAAAACTCCACCAATGATCATCACTATAACAAAGTTCCTAGCACCCATTAGAGCAACTCCATATACATGGAAACTATACCTCATTCTACCCAACCAATCTCCTGTGCACCAGAACCTTCCAAGAAGGACCTGCTCATTAAAAACATGGTTGAAGAACTCAAGAAGTTAACAAGCTGAGTTCAAGGTGTTGAATGTGACAGAGGAATAGAAGGTTTGAACTACGAGGTTCTATTCATACAGCCAGATGTCGAACTGCCAGAGGGGTACAAACCTCCTAAGTTCGAAATGTTCGATGGTACAGGTGATCCCAGGGTTCATCTAAGGACCTATTGTGACAAACTTGTCGGGGTCGAGAAAGATGAAAAGATCCAGATGAAGCTCTTTATGAGGAGCCTTAATGGGGACGTTTTGTCTTGGTATATCAGTCAAAATCACAAGAAATGGTCCAATTGGGTATGTCTGGCATCAGATTTCATGGACCGATTCCGGTTCAACATAGAATGCACCGGATGTCTTCTACATTCAGAATCTTAAGAAGAAACCTACTGAGACTTTTCGTGAGTATGCTACTCATTGGAGGTCGAAAGCAGCAAAGGTCAGGCCCGCTTTGGACGAAGAACAGATGAATAAATTCTTCATCAGGGCACAGGATCCACAATATTATGAGAGGTTGATGGTTATCGAAAATCACAAGTTCTCTAACATCATCAAGCTCGGGGAAAGGATCAAGGAAGAAATCAAGATCGGGATGGTAACGAACTTCGAGGCACTATAGGCCACAAATAAAAAATTACAATCAGGAGACATATAAAAGAAGAAAGGGGTTGGAACAATAATGGTGGCTTAGGGCCCAAAATTTCCATTTGTATATCAAACGCCTCCACCCACATATCAGACACCTCCACTCACATATCAAACACCTCCTCTTACATATCAAACACCTCCACCCATATACCAAGCATCACCACCTACCTATCATCCTTCATCTCCCAGATATGCCCAACCAGCCACTATCCATCACACCTATAATTCCCAACCATCCCACTTCCAATCACCACCATCTCGCCAACATTATCGAAGACCTAGACCCAACTTTGACCGCAAGCCACCCAGACAATACACCGCCATTGTTGAGCCCATCGACCAACTGCATGAAAGGTTGAAATCCACAGGCTACGTCACTCCTATTCCCTTTGTGGCATTAGAAAATCCATCCCAATGGGTCAATCCGAACAAAACCTGTGCATACCATTCTGGTATGAAAGGGCACACCACTATTGAGTGCCGAATATTGAAGGATAATGTCACGACCCAAATCGATGGGCCGCGATGGGCACCCGGTACCTTACTTGACCGAGTACCAACGTAATGTACCTTTCTTATTACATCATTATATACATGTGACATATGGGCCTAATAGGCTAACATAATCATTTATAAACTCAAACATAGGCCGACAGGGCCGTACAATCTTTCACGTACATGACATATGTCTACAAGCCTCTAAGAGTACATAAGTGTCACAAAGGTCGGGACAGAGTCCCGTCATACCAAACAATAGACGTCTAAATCATACTAACCAAATACGCAACTCCGAAGCAAATGGAGCGCACCAACATCTTCTGCTGAGCTGATAGCCTACTTGGAGGGCTTTTGACCTGTCTATCAGGACCTGCGGGCATGAAACGTAGCATCCCCAGGAAAAAGAGATGTTAGTACGAATAATATACCGAGTACATAAGGCACATAAATAAATACATAGGAGACATGGAAGACATATGGAGTACATGACTCAACCCGTAAGTCTGAATAACTTTGTAAATCATAAATTACTTTCAGCGTCATGCATATGCGTATGAATGTCATGTCGTGCATAGGTATATGTTTCATAACATCATCAGCCTCTGAGGGCATCCCATCATATCATATCGGCCACTGTGGGCAAAGTCATAATCGTATACCAGCTGATCAGGTGGTGGTGCGTATATAACGCCATAACCATTCTCATATCCCATATACATATATATACATACATATGTAAGCGTATATAATGCCATTTGAATACATACATATATATATATATGCGTATATAATGCCATTTTAATACATACCGATATATGTGTATATAACGCCGTTTGAATCATATTTCAGCCACTGTGGGCAACATCATCATCATATACCAGCTGATCAGGTGGTGGTGAGTATATAACGCCGTAACCTTTTCCCATATCCCGTATACATATATTTACATATATATGCGTATATAATGCCATCTGGTCATGGGTCAATGCACATGAATGCAATGCATAAAAAGTATGTCAATAAAATCATTCGGAATGTCATAAGACCATCTTGCCTCTAAGTAATATCATAAAGTTAACTCTTTTCAACTTTCGTATTTTTCTCAGACCCATGAACAGATGATAAAATATTATAACTCACGGAAATTCAAGAACACAGATGTCTCTAATACTTCTATGAATAGAGTCATTCATAGAATTTGTGCATTTGCACATTCCGTTCTTATTGTATGGATCATGCCAAAAGAAAGAAGGGATAGCCTTAACATACCTGTTCCCGGAGTCATTTGAACGAATCTGCTTCTGCGAAAATATGGACGAAATTCTGCTTGAATCTCTTAAAATTTTGAAACGAAATTGTTGGCTTATTCCGAAATTTCAATAGAAAATTTTGAATTATTGGAGGAAATGATTCTGCTATTCACGTTTTGTTGGTTTTTGGAAGGAATTTGGATTTTTCACGTTTTTTAAAGGCAAAAGGTCTTTGAAACCTATCCAAGAGTTAGACCAAGTGACTTCCTTATCATTTGTCCAAAATGAATTCAATACTTCAAGTCTTTCCTTTAAAAAAATAACTTATCTTCATGAGTCATAAATGACTTTACACGTTGGTATCATACTAAGAAGATATGACTCTTAGTCATATGCTTAAATGATGGTGTACTGCTACGTCTTGGTTTGGGGTGATGATTTTATTAATTTTATCCACCTATTAGTTAACCGAGTAATGTTTCGTTATTTGGTAATTTATCTATTATCCGCATAATTTAAGAATTATCACAAATTACTTAAAATTGTACTTATTTTCAAAATACTTGATATATACTTTATATATTACACTACCGTGATCATATGGTACCTTGCATGGTATTAGTTTATAATTATCGGGTATTATCGCTCGACCCGTAGTTTATTCCAAATTGTCTATTTTCAACGAAACTCGTTTCATTGACTTGCTTCCCCTTTCACCTTTACGAATTTACTTATTACTTGATTGAAATAGCATAATCCTTATAATCTCCAAATAATCGTTTCCTTGGACTGATGTCAGTTACCTTATGACAAATTCAACGTACAACACTACAGGGTGTAATATCGTCGTAATGCAGTACTGTGAGACGTGACACCTCCCTTCTAGGCTCTCATTAATTTATTTATGGCGTTCTTTCATGTATGAAAATATGGGGTGTAATATCATTCCCCCCTTTGGAACATTCGTCCTCGAATGTTGACTGATGCGCTTATCGTCCTCATATCCCATAGCTCTTGCGAATACTTTAGTAGTCTTTTTTTCCATCTAGGCAACTGTTTTGTGAATAAGTCCAAAGGCTAGGGCATTCCCCCCTTTTAAGCCTCTTTCTCACACCACGACTTGTAGTCGTAATCCTTCTGATCTCGTAATTGTTGCTACCTTCTATCATGCAACTTTTACGACTCCAACTTTGTATGTTCGGCTATGCGACTCTTCTTTTCTCTTTCCTCTAGCTTTTAGCCAATCTCTAGGCTTCACTTTATGAACATATACAAAATTATGTCAAGATGTCCCTCTGGGCATCATTAGCTTTACTATATCTAAGTGGGTCATACTATACCATAATTCTTATTTCGATTTATCGTTATTGAAGGCTGCTACCGAACTCCAGGTTACTCTTGTTGTTTATCTTATATGCATAAAGCAAAATCCTTTAATGCTTCTTCATTACTGTTCATCTTAAGGATGATGGCCCAGTCTCATCTCGTACTTTGCAACTTTTACCCATTCATTATTGATTCACCTCAATGTTTTTCTACAATCTACCATTTGAAGACTTGAAATTTCTTACGTAATGTATTGCACTAGGGCTTACGTTGCATTGAGGAATATTTGAAGTGATTTTCATAATCGTATTTCATAGTGTCTCAATGTGATTCACCTTATGGGGTATCCTAATTTCGTGTTGCCATCGAAATCATTTCTCCTTCTCTTCTTTTTTTTTTTAAATCTTTATTCAATCGACGACCCAAATGTCATCCTATACCTGTCACAATTATACCCTCATTTTATTACCAGGTCAGCATTTCATTCCTTCTAAATGCTATTAATCTTAGACTTTTTTGAGTTCATTAAGTCTATCGTGAGCTTCGTATAATTTAGAGAAACCATCTGCTCTCCTTGTTTTCATGGGCTTAATCCTGAGGACTTATTCATTTTCGTTACCTTCTCACTCGCCCTTTCTTGTCCTTACTCTTGTCTTCTAGAACCTTGTCACTTCACCATACAATGGCTTGCTACCTTCATAACTCTATTTATATTACTTGCAACTTTTCGACTTTCTTACATCATAGATTTCCTTATGTCATTTTGGGACATCAAGCAAGACATCACATTGTCTCTAACGCTTCTTTATTGTCTTAATTAGCCTACTCGATACCTAGAAACCATAGTCTATGAGATATGCCACTGATTATGTCACTATCATTCCTAGATATTGAATCTTAGGACTTCTAGTCTTCTATCCGAAGTATGGACTATTCACACATTCTGCCTTTGAGTATCTCGTACGATATTCACCTTTACCTTACTTACCTTAAAATCTCACATCGTATCTTCTATCTCTTTCGTGACCTCCCTTCCATATAAGTATAATTCACGTTCACAACTTGAAGCTCTATTATAATACTTGCACCTCTGGGTATACACAATTCGATGGGAGCTTCATACTGTCTTCTTATGTGGCGAGTACTTCTTCTAACTGCCTTTATTGTAGAACCATATAGAATATGGTTGTTGTAATATCTCCCTTGTACCTTTGATAGTAAGAGTACTTCTGCAATATTATTAATCACAATTTCTATAACTTTTGGGTCCAATAATTGGATTCCTGATTTACTTTGTTGATGTAACTCTTTAGTTTCCTCCTTCTGATCGGTCTTTATGTCGGCATAAGTCATCTCCCGATCTGTGGTTCATGGTATTAGTTATCCTGTTTAGCCTTTCATGGGTGCTGAGAAATATGCATGATACAATCCTTTAATAATCTAATCCTTCGTTTATGACTTGGGCTCAATTATTTCTTTTAATGTATACCAGAATCTTCTACGGTCATATATGTTGCATGTATAAAACTCCAAACTCTTAAGTGTGTTCATAACGTAACCAACTCTGGATCATTGATCGAATAATTTCTTTCGTTTCTTTTTAGCTTTCTTTTAATGTATGCTATTACTTTTCCTGGTCTTTTTGCCCCCTTGCTGCGTCCATACTTAACTTATCTTAGTGCCCACACACGCTAGAGTTTTTGTGTAACTCATATGATCTCTTTATCTTTACTTCCCATTCACTAGCCACAGTAGGTGCCACTTTCCTTTGGAGTGCTTACAATGTTGTTGCGAGACTGTTGTTACACGACCATTTTCTATTTGGGTCGTTGTGCTTAGGTTGAAGCCTTCTTCCTTATTTCGTTAGCTAGTCTTTTGTTGTAGTACTTAGGGAGAACCCTTGTCTCTCGTAAAGTTGTAGGCTTATTACAGGCCTTTTTGATGTCCTTACTTGCCTATAATCATCTGTAGTTGCTTACTTCCATGCCCTTGTGCTTGTATGGTTTCTTCTAAACTGATATTTTGACTACCTTCCTAGTGGCACTTTCTTTTATCCCCGTAACACTCATACAGTACCTTTAACTATCCCGACTCTTGTTTGAATATATCTCAAGTATTATAATGATATTCTTTGAGGCTGAATTCTCCATGTTGGTTTATACTATGTTTATCTTACACAATCTGATGACTCATCGGTAACCTCCTGTTTAGCCATAACTGGGATCTTCCTGACCAATAACTACCTACTCGTTGGCCCATTCTCATATCAATATTCCTCGTAATGTTTCTTGGGTTATTTTCTTTGTCTTGGCTTACGTCTCGCACTGGCTCCTTATTTATCAAAAACATCCCGGACAGGAACCCTTACTTCCTTTTCTTAGTGCCGTGCTCACATAATGTTTTGGAATCATAGCATATTTTTAACATTTGAATAAGTACAATATCACCCCTTTCTCATTCTTATTGCATTGTTCCTTTATCATTCCATAGTTACTGGATCCACTTAATTCTAACTTAATACCACACCATTCCATATTACCCCATTTAGGGGTGTACTAACAGTTGGAGCTATGTCGACCTGCCTATAGATGTTTTACCTTTTTATCTTTGGCATCCTCTTACATCATCGATGAGCCTTACTTGCCTTGCGGTAATCCTTATGTACCAAGGATAACAAAATTTCCTCACTAATTTCTATTATTATGGAGTCTAACATTTACTTCTGGTAGTCGTGTTAGAGTCACGAACTTATTTTTCAAAGTGACGATATGACTTTATGACCTATACTCTTTTGTTGTCTCAAGGCTTGTCCACTCTTGTATTTCCCTTCACTTGACTATAAACTCTGTAATATTGTAATTTTTTTCTTTTGATCTACCGTTGTCATTCATGTATCACATCTTACTCATAATGCTTTAGTAACTCTCTTCTTGTTTTCTTGCTAACATTTTTGTCAATCACTTTATTCTAAAAACTCAAACAATACATTCTTTTGCCTTTAGCTTCCCTTTGCTCCATCCATTGTCTCTTCAAGTTACTTAACGTTCTTGATTTACTAGGGACGCGAGCCACACTAAGGTAATATGTATCCTTCCAAGGCTTATAGTGCATGTCTTTGTATTACCCATATCTACCTGCGCTATTTTAAAGTGTACCATCTGGGTGTCTCACAAGGAGATCTATTAGCACATTTGCAATATCCTTCGGAAATGTCAACTGACACAAATAATTCATCCATCCTATCTTCTTATACTACTTCTATTAACCCCCATATGGCATATCTGGAATGGGTGCGACCAATTGTATATACCTCTGTTACTATTGAATATAACTCAAAAAGCTTATGTTCCTCTGCCTCAATTATAAACGTTGTTAACCTTCATTAACTGGGCGCCTCGTACCCTTCTTCACCTTGCTTCTTTTACTTGCTGAAACTTGTATCTACCTTCCGATTCTCTTGTTCCTTTTTACCATAAGAGTGGATAGGCATTCTTGCCTTTGGAATCTTTATCAAGAAACTTACACATCTTAGTATACACATGATTTGCCGAATACCTCATATTTATTCATCCTAAGCATGATGCAAAAATGGAGTTCCTCTGACTCAACTCTTCCAAAACAATCTCTCTTTCCAACCTTCTTTCTGGATATAGGTATCGTCTCATTACAAATAGGATTTAGGAATTTAAATTGCTATGACTGGGCTCTACCACACGATCTAGAGTAAGAAGAAAGAGTGACAATCTTAAATGCCCTGTAGCCTCCTGCTTATAAGTGTGGTGCACTACACACCCATAAACAAGACTCTACTAGACATGGCTTGTAGACTCCCTAGGACAAAGCTGCTCTGATACCACTTTTGTCACGACCCAAACCGATGGGCCGCGACGGGCACCCAGTACCTTACTTGACCGAGTACCAACGTAATGTACATTTCTTATTACATCATTATATACATGTGACATATGGGCCTAATAGGCTAACATAATCATTTATAAACTCAAACATAGGCTGACAGCGCCGTACAATCTTTCATGTACACGACATATGTCTACAAGCCTCTAAGAGTACATAAGTGTCACAAAGGTTGGGACAGAGTCCCGCCATACCAAACAATAGACGTCTAAATCATACTAACCAAATACGCAACTCCGAAGCAAATGGAGCGCACCAACATCTTCTACTGAGATGATAGCCTACTTGGAGGGCTCTTGACCTGTCTATCAAGACCTGCGGACATGAAACGCAGTGTCCCCAAGCAAAAGGGATGTCAGTACGAATACTGTACCGAGTATGTAAGGCACATAAATAAATACATAGGAGACATGGAAGACATATGGAGTACATGACTCAGCCCGTAAGTCTGAATAACTTTGTAAATCATAAATTACTTTCAGCGTCATGCATATGCGTATGAATGTCATGTCGTGCATAGGTATATGTTTCATAACATCATCAGCCTCTGAGGGCATCCCATCATATCATATCGGCCACTGTGGGCAAAATCATCATCGTATACCAGTTGATCAGGTGGTGGTGCGTATATAACGCCATAACCATTCTCATATCCCATATACATATATATACATACATATATACGCGTATATAACGCCGTTTGAATACATACATATATATATGTGTATATAACGCCATTTGAATACATACCCATATATGCGTATATAACGCCGTTTGAATCATATTTCAGCCACTGTGGGCAACATCATCATCATATACCAGTTGATCAGGTGGTGGTGCGTATATAATGCCGTAACCTTTTCCCATATCCTGTATACATATATTTACATATATACGCATATATAATGCCATCTGGTCATGAGTCAATGCACATGAATGCAATGCATAAAAAGTACGTCAATAAAATCATTCGGAATGTCATAAGACCATCTTGCCTCTGAGTAATATCATAAAGTAAACTTTTTTCAACTTTCGTATTTTTCTGAGACACATGAACAGATGATAAGATATTATAACTCACGGAAATTCATGAACACAGATGTCTCTAATACTTCTATGAATAGAGTCATTCATGGAATTTGTGCATTTGCACGTTCCGTTCTTATCGTATGGATCATGCCAAAAGAAAGAAGGGATAGCCTTAACATACCTGTTCCCGGAGTCATTTGAACGAATCTGCTTCTGCGAAAATATGGACGAAATTCTGCTTGAATCTCTTAAAATTTTGAAACGAAATTGTTGGCTTATTCCGAAATTTCAATAGAAAATTTTGAATTATTGGAGGAAATGATTCTGCCATTCACGTTTTGTTGGTTTTTGGAAGGAATTTGGATTTTTCACGTTTTTTTAAAGGCAAAAGGTCTTTGAAACCTATCCAAGAGTCAGACCAAGTGACTTCCTAATCATTTGTACAAAATGAATTCAATACTTCAAGTCTTTCCTTTAAAAAAATAACTTATCTTCATGAGTCATAAATGACTTTACACGTTGGTATCATACTAAGAAGATATGACTCTTAGTCATATGCTTAAATGATGGTGTACGGCCACGTCTTGGTTTGGGGGTGATGATTTTATTAATTTTATCCACCTATTAGTTAACTGGGTAATGTTTCGTTATCCGGTAATTTATCTATTATCCGCATAATTTTAGAATTATCACAAATTACTTAAAATTCTACTTATTTTCAAAATACTTGATATATACTTTACATATTACACTACCGTTGTCATATGGTACCTTTCATGGTATTAGTTTATAATTATCGGGTATTATCGATCGACCCGTATTTTATTCCAAATTGTCCATTTTCAACGAAACTCGTTTCATTGACTTGCTTCCCCTTTCACCTTTACGAATTTACTTATTACTTGATTGAAATAGCATAATCCTTATAATCTCCAAATAATCTTTTCCTTGGACTGATGTCAGTTACCTTATGACAAATTCAACGTACAACACTACAGGGTGCAACATCGTCGTAATGCAGTACTGCGGGACGTGACACCTCACTTCCAGGATCTCATTAATTTATTTATGGCGTTCTTTCATGTATGAAAATATGGGGTGTAACAAATAAGATCCAGATACTCATTGACAACAAGGTCATACAAGCAAAGGAAGCCACGCCTAATGTCCGTAATAATCCCCTCCCTGATCATAAAGGCAATGGTGTGCATGTGATAGAAACAAGTGAAGAATGGGACCCTGAGGGGTCGATTGGGCTTATTCGAGAAGGCGATGAATTTAAAGTTGTAGTCACACTTACTCCTATTGTGGTACAGACTCAGTCACCAATCAAGGTAGAAGTAACTACATCAGCTCCATTCGAGGTAGAAGTGGCTCCGCCCATGGCCACCTCCGCTCCATTTGAACTAGAAGTGGTCACACCGTTTACTGTGACAATATCAACCGCACCCCCATTCAACTCAAAGGCAATACCCTGGGATTATGTTTCCGAGGCTCGACGGAAAGGGAAAGCCAAGGTAGAAGAATCTGACGTTGCACATGGGATGACTAGAATTGGAAGAGTCTATACACCTGAACACCTAGGAGGTTCGAGTAAGGAGGCCACTACTAGGTAGCCTATCATTGAGACTGGTCCAGATGACCTGTGGAGGAAAGTGTAGGAAAAAGAATACTCTATCGTTGACCATCTGAACAAAGTCCCTGCGCAGATATCTATCCTGTCACTATTGTAAAATTCAGAGGCACACAAGAACACCTTGATGAAAGAACTGAGCGAGGCTTATGTACCCAATAATATCACTGGTGGAGAAATGGCCAACATGGTCGGTCAAGTGCTGGAGAGCCATAAGATTATCTTCCACGAAGATGAGCTACTGTCCGAAGGTTTGAATTACTATCGGGCGTTGCATATTACAGTGCAATTTGAAGACAAGTTCATTGCCAGGGTCCTGGTTGATGGAGGTTCAAGCCTAAATATTTGTCCATTGGATACTCTAACAAGGTTGGACAAAGGTTTCCACGAGATACGAGTAGGAAGCATGAATGTGAAGGCTTTCGATGGGTCCCAGTGGGCCATAATTGGGGAAATCAACCTTTGCTTGCAAATGGGGCCAACTTGGTTCGACGTTGAATTCCAAGTGCTTGACATATCAACCTCATATAATCTTCTGTTGGTCCGGGCATGGATCCATGTCGCTAGAGACGTGCATTCCACACTACATCAAGTCATGAAATTTGAATGGAACCATCAGGAGGTGATCATCCACGGATATGGGAGTAACCCCATCTACACTAGTCAAACCATCCCGGCCATCGGACCTTGGAGTAGGCTAGGAGGGGAAACATATCATCACATCGAACAAGTCAATGCCGTCGAGAAGGATAAGTGGTGGAGTAACAAAATAGAAAGCATGCTAGCATGGTGTGGATATGAACCCGGCAAAGGGTTAGGAAAGAACCTCCAAGGTATCACTAAGACAATACAGCTGAAAAATAATGGTACCACTTTTGGGCTCGGATACTAGTACACATGGCAAGAGTACAGGGAGTGGTCTCCTCCATGGCGTGAACCATATTACCCTCTTGAGAAACCAATGCCACACTTGGAACAAGCTTTTCACCAAGCTGACACAATATGGGGGACTGCAGAAAAGGAAGTACTAGCTGGGTTGAAAAGTCTGTTCTTGGAAGACGAGGACATGGATTGCGGTGCCATAATTTAGGAGGAGGAGGAAGAAGGCCTCACTATTCAGACTATGGCGAAGGGAGCTGCTCTCCGAAACTGGACCGCCACACCATCCCGAGCCCGCCGAGTCCCTAGGTTGCTTTGTAGGATTTACCTCTATAGCCGTTTTAGGCATTTAAAATTTCCTGTAGTTTCGTTTTACTTGTTTCAAAATAAATGCTCGATTCATCGAGCCGCGCTTTGTCTGAACAATTTCTCCAGTTTTAATCAAATGCATTTGCTCTTTATTATTCACTACTATCTTTACATTTTTTTTCTTTCCACAATGCTATTATTACTTTTCCTGATGAACCAGTGACTGTGACATGTAATGAGGCAACACAACATGAAAATAGTGACTCAGAGGAAGAAGATGAGATACCCGAGGAAATTGTCAGGGAGGTTAAAAATTTTGAGAATAAGCCCAAGTCCATCCTGGACGAAACCGAAGCACTAAATTTGGGAGACGCCGAGACTGCCAAGGAGACCCGCATCAGCATTCACTTGTCACCAATAGAGAAGGAAGAGTACATTTGTTTCCTAAAAGAATATGAGGACATCTTCTCATGATCGTATGATGACATGACCGGTTTGAGCACTTCCATAGTAGCTCACAAGTTGCCTACTAATCCCATGTGTCTGCCAGTCAAGCAAAAACTCAGAAAATTCAAACCATACATGAGTCTGAAAATCAAGGAGGAAGTTACCAAGCAGCTCAAAGCCAAGGTTCTCAGGGTGGTTGAATATCCAACCTGGTTAGCTAACATTGTTCCAGTTTCGAAGAAAGACGGGAAGGTCAGAGTATGTGTCGACTATCGGGATTTAAACAGAGCAATTCCCAAGGACGATTTTCCACTGCCAAATATACACATTTTGATCGATAATTGCGCCAAGCATGAACTCCAATCCTTTGTATATTTCTTCGCGGATTATCACCAGATTTGGATAGATGAAGGAGATGTAGAGAAGACAACTTTTATTATATCATGTGGTGTATATTGTTACAAGATGATGCCATTCGGTTTGAAGAATGTTGGGGCCACTTACATGAGACCCATGACAACCATCTTCCATATGATATGATACACAAAGAAATAGAGGTGTATGTGGATGATGTCATTATCAAATCTAAGAGGGTCGCAGATCACATAGCAAACTTGAGAAAGTTCTTTGACAGGCTAAGGAGGTACAATTTGAAACTGAACCCCGCAAAATATGCATTCAGTTCCCACAGGAAAGTTACTGGGAGTCATTGTCAGTTGCTGAGGGATCAACCTCGATCTATCTAAAGTCAAAGCTATTAAGGAGTTACCGCCACCTATGAGCAAAAAGGACGTGATAAGCTTCCTAGGACATCTCAATTATATCAGTCGCTTCATAGCACATTCCATAGTCATATGTGAACCCATCTTCAAGATGCTGAGGAAAGATGCCAAGACAAGTTGGACCAAGGATCGTCAGAAAGCTTTTGACAAGATCAAGGAGTACTTGTCTCCACCGGTAGTTCTGGTCCCGCCAGAACTAGGATGACCTTTGCTTCTTTATCTATCCGTATTGGATGGAGCCTTCGGATGTGTTTTAGGATAACATGATGAGACAGGAAGAAAGGAGTAGGCCATATATCACTTGAGCAAGAAGTTCACACCTTATGAAGCACGATATTCTTTGCTTGAACGCACTTGCTGTGCTTTGACCTGGACAACCCAGAAATTGAGACATTACTTCTATTCCTACACTACAAACCTCATATCCAGGATAGATCCTATGAAGTACATATTTCAAAAACCCATGCCCACTAGGAAGTTGGCTAAATGGCAGATACTACTGAGTGAGTTCGATATCATCTATGTAACTCAGAAGACGGTCAAGGGACAAGCAATGGCAGATCACCTTGCTAAAAATCTAGTGGGAGGAGAATACGAACCTTTGAAAATGTATTTTCTTGATGAAGAAGTATCATTCATAGGAGAAGACATTACTGAAGCATATGACGGTTGGAGGATGTTCTTTGACGCAACCACAAATTTTAAAGGAGTAGGCATCAGAGTAATTTTGGTATCAGAAATGGGTCAGCATTATCTGGTATCTACCAAACTCAGATTTCCTTACACCAGTAATATGGTAGAATATGAAGCCTGCATACTAGGGCTCAACATGGTAGTTGACATGAACATTCAGGAGCTGTTGGTAATAGGTGATTCATATTTGCTTGTGCACTAGGTACAGTGAGAGTGGGCCACCAAGAATTCTAAGATATTACCATATTTGCACCATGTGCAGGGATTGAGAAAGAGGTTTACAAAGATAGAATTCTGACATGTGCCAAGAATTAAGAATGATTTTGTCGATGCATTGGCCATTTTGTCATCCATGATACAACATCCAGAAAAGACTACATTGACCCCATTCCAGTGAGTATCCATAATCAGCCGTCTTACTGTGCTCATGTTGAAGAAGAAGCGGATGAAAAACCTTGATTCCATGACATCAGTGAATACTTATCAAAAGGAAAATACCCGAAGCATGCAAATCACACTCAGGAATGCACGCTCCGTAGATTGTCAAACCACTTCTTCCACAGTGGAGGAAACTTGTATAGAAGAACTCCTGATTTGGGTTTACTAAGATGTGTTGACGCAAACGAAGCTTCCATGTTACTTAAGGATGTGCATGCTAGGACTTGTGGTCCGCACATGAATGGTTTCATCTTGGCTAAGAAGATACTCAGGGCAGGTTACTTCTGGATGACCATGGAGATGGATTGCATTCGGTATGTCCACAAATGCTTTCAATGTCATGTGTCGATATGATAAAAGTGCCACCAAATGAGCTCAATGCAACAAGCTCACCTTGGACATTCGTCGCTTGGGGAATGGATGTTATTGGTCCAATCGAGCCCACTGCTTCAAACGGGAACATGGTCATTCTATTAGCCATTGATTACTTCACAAAATAGGTAGAGGTTGCATCGTACAAAGCTGTAACCAAGAAAGTCGCAGATTTTATCGGATCATATTGTTTGTCGATTTGGAGTTCCCAAGTCCATTATTACTGACAACGCCTCCAATCTCAACAGTGATATAATGAAAGCTATATGTGAAACTTTCAAAATCAAGCACAAGAATTCCACGGCATATAGACCTCAGATGATTGGCGTCGTAGAAGCCGCCAACAAAAATATTAAGAAGATACTAAGAAAATGGTAGACAACCACAAGCAATGGCATGAGAAGTTACCCTTTGCTCTGTTGGGGTACTGCACTATGGTTCGCACATGAATCGGGGCAACTCCCTACATGTTGGTTTATAGTACTGAGGCTATCATCCCAGCCGAAGTGGAAATTCTTATTTAATAATCATACAGGAAGCTGAACTTAGTGATGCGGAGTGGATAAGGAGTTACTATGAACAATTGGCCCTTATCGATGGAAAGAGAATGAATATAGTGTGTCACAGTCAAATTTATCAGAACAGAATGTCCAGAGCTTTCAACAAATGGGTCAAACCAAGACAGTTCGCACTAGGGCAGCTGGTATTGAAGAAAATCTTCCTACATCAAGATGAAGCCAAAGGGAAATTCTCTCCCAACTAGCAAGGTCTGTACATGGTCCATAGAGTACTAACAGGAGGAGCACTCAAACTTGTAGAAATGAATGGAGAAGTCTGGCCAAAACTGATCAATTCAGACGCAGTCAAGTGTTACTATGCTTAGATACTTTACATTTCCTCATTTGATGTAATTGAACTACGCTTGACCTGATTCCTATTTAGGAGGGGATATGTTGGCAGCCTAATGGGTTTGTTAATATCATAATAAAATTTTCATTTCCCCTAAGATGAGAAACTAGGGCAGAATTTTGAGGAGGGTCCTTAAAATTTCGGAGCAAGTCCAGCCAGCGCCAACATGTGTCAGACGATCAGTAATAAGTTTGAAACTGGGGCAAGATTTTGAGAAGGATTCTCAAAATTCTGAGGAAGGTTCAGCAAGGCCTATTACCAGAAGCAACCGAAGGATCATCTACCAAACTGGGGCATAATTTTGAGGAGGACCCTAAAAATTCCATAAGAGAATGCAATGTCTTTGAGATGTGTCACAGTCACTAGTTCATCAAAATTACTTGATTCATCAATACGTTTCTAAAATAGCCTATTTTTATAATTGCATATTTTCGAAAAACTCTACTTCCATAACAGTCAGGTATCACCCAAGGGAACTCGAAGGCTTTCAGAACGGAGCAGTGCAAGGCCAGCAGACGAAGCAAAAACCAACCTCCCCTCACAAAACTTACAATTTTTCTTTGAATGCAGTCACATTTTACATAACGATAGCGCTTGCAAACATATATACACAAAGCAAATTCACTACCAATCCGGCCATCAAACGCTGAATACATCTCCAGCTAAGACATATGCTACTCTTATTTGTTGCTCGCTCATTTGTATGAGGGTAATCCTTGCCTCCTTATTTGCATGAGTCTAATCCCTGACTCCACATTTGCATGAGGCTAATCCCTGCCTCCCTATTTTCACGAGTTTAATCCTTGACTCCATACATGCATGAGTCTAATACTTGACTCCCTATCTCCATGAGTCTAATCCTTTCCTCCCCATTTGCATGAGGCTAATACTTGTCTCCCTGTTTGCATAAGTCTAATCCCTGACTCCACATTTGCATGAGGCTAATCACTGCTTTCCTATTTGCATGAGTCTAATCTCTGACTCCATACTTGCATGAGTCTAATCCTTGACTCCCCACATGTATGAGTCTAATCCTTGACTCCTTATTTACATGAGGCTAATCCTTGCCTCCATATCTGCATGAGGCTAATCCCTGCCTCCATATCTGCATGAGGCTAATCCCTGCCTCCATATCTGCATGAGGTCGTGCCTCCATATGTGTATGAGCCTAATCTTTGACTCCATCTTGCATGAGACTAATCCTTGCCTCTATATTTGCATGAGGCTAATCCCTGCCTCTACATTTGCATGGGACTAATCACTGTCCCTACTTTGCACAAATATTGCTCTATTTCTAGCACTATCTATTTGCTTTTCATTCGGGGTAAGTTGTACCCTCCATTTCACAAGACTAATCATTATCTTGACAAAGTAATGACTATTGCACATCATGGACTAAAATATCGCCAATCGATCCAAAGGCATCATCCTCATAGCCGGAAGACACCATGCCATGGCCTGAGTATCCCTCAAACTTGCACATCATTATTCAAAGGCGTCATGGTTCGGAGGCACCATCTTCGTGGCATGAGAACAATATTTTATGGCCTGCAAATCCCTCACTAAACAAGTTATGGCCCAGGACATCATGGTCTATGGACGTCATCTTTAACCGTCCAAAGACAACCTTCATGGTCCAAAAGGAATCTGCATCATGTTTAAATTTTCACAAATACGTTTGTAGCATCTTTTATCTGCAGGTAACCAATAAGCAATAGCTATCCTAGTAGGAGAAATCTCGCTCCAGTTCCCTCCAACCATCCCGAGCTTTAACCGCTCACCGTAGCCATTTCCGCATCGCATGTCCATTCTTGTAGTAATTTCATCGTCATACTCCGCAGATGAATCCAAAACTACACATGGCCTGATTCCTGTAAAACCAGGTGTTATGCAGGCAACTCGAAGACCGAAGTTCGGCCTCTATCTTTCAAAACATCCCGTCTGGTCAAAATTGGTCATCATTTCATTACCCGAAAACTCTTTTATCCTTCCCAGGTAAGGAGGGGCAACTATTGATACCCAATTTTTTTCTATATTTTTATATTCATAAATACATTCAAAATAGCATATACATGCATATATAAACATGCACAAGGTTTTAAAAAAATTTTCCCATAATTTTAAGGATTTAAATTAATTTATTTCCTTCCCTTTTATTCATAAAATCCCCAATAATTATCCCCCAAATTATTATTGTGATAATTTGGTCATTTAATTTCTATATTTATGCCAAAATATGGTTCAAATATTTTTTATGTATTTTTATAATTGCATTTTTGTATTTTTAAAGCTAAATTGCATATAATTGCAATATTAGCCCCATCAGTATATTATTACATTTATATGCGTAAAATTGGTCTCCTATATTTTTAAAATGTTAAATACCTATTTTAAACGATTTTGGTACATAAACGTATTTTCCAGAAATTATTTATTATTTATTATAAATTATATGGGGAAATTGGCTATTTAAAACATAACTAGATTTACATTTCAATTGTAGCCTAAATTAAACCCAACTCCAGCCCTATTTCTAACCAAACTACCCGACCTAAACCCTAAACCTGCCTAACCGACCCAGGACCAGTCAAATCCTGGCTTAACTTAGACGACCCCTAACCCTAGCCCTTCCATTTTATCCCAAACGACCCCTAACCCTAGCCCATAACTTAGAGACCGCTGCCTCTGTATTCTCTCACCTCCTCTCTTCTCTCAACCACCCAATCTAACCCTAGCTCCTTTCAACCGCGGACCTTCTTCTCCGGTCTTCTCCGGTGATCTCCTTCTAACTCCTAAGACTCAAATGGCTGCTCTATTGCCATGCTCATCTTATCTGAGGCCTTCAAGGGCCCTGGGACACACCGACTTGTATTTAGGGTTTTCTATTTGGCTGTTCTTGGCTACTCTGATGTGATTTTGAGCAAAATCACATTGTATTTTTCATGATCTTTGGATTTCTAAACAAGTTCTTTCATCTCTATTTGGGTTTCTTCTAAAACCCTAATTATTACTTAGATCTCCTAGATCTGTATAATATTTTTAGCAATTTGAGTCTGTTTCTTTGATGTTTTACACTATCCTTATAACTCTTTACAAGAATCATCGATTTCAAAGTTTTTTCACCTTCTTCTCAAACTAAGGTTTTCGGAACTTCTTCTAAAACTTTGTTTAAACAGATTCTTTATGTTTAAACTTCTATATCTTGCATATTTTGACTGATTCTATGATTTTACTGCTTTTTCAACTCGTCTATGTTAAAATCCCTAATCTTTCTAGATTTTCTTTGTTTGGTTCTGTGTGTTAGCATGACTACTCAATTCTTGTTTATGTTTCTATGCTTACCTTGCCTCGAATATGTTCTTACTGAGTTCTTAGCCTAACTTATACCCCCTCTATGTGATTATGTTCATCTTGATTGTTCAAGACTTACCTCTTTCTATTGATACTATTTAACATGTATGTTTGCTATGTCTGGTTGTTCTTACTCTATTTATATGTTGAGTACTGAATCATGACTTCCTGTTAATTGATTCTGAATTCCTTATTTTATGGTCTAATTGAAAGATCTTCCTTTAAGCACTAAATTTCTACCTCGTCTGTTCAAATTAACTGATTCACCTACCTTGTTTACTGAACTATTTCCTTAATGGGAGTTTTTTGAACTTAGACCCAATTGTCTAACCTATACTTACTGAATTTGAATCTTTTTTTATTAGTCATACATTGATTTCTTTCCTTATTTATCACTTATTCTTACCGTTTGAGTTAATTCCCTTAATTAAAGGGAGTACTTACCTTGATTTCATGACCGATTCATTCTGAGTACCCATAATTACTGCTTGACATTGATATTTACTTTCTTTGCTACCTGCTTTCAATCTATATATACTCAAACTCTTTCATTAACACAACAGATGAACACTCTTGGTTCAAAAACTCTGTCTCACACATTTAAAACTTTTTGCTCTCTTTTTGTGCTACTTGCTACTACTCTAAGTTAGCGGGCTCCAAGCCAAGCCTGACCACTGTGTTCTACTTCTCTTTCACTTTGCTTACTGTCTTCTTTACTGGTATGTTCTAGTTTCAATTCAAAGTTCCAACAATAATATGATTTTTTTATTGCTTTAGTTCATTCTGTTGCTAGTTTGCTTTTATTTATGGTTTTGCTGTGAAACTTGTAGTTGATATAATTAGCATATTATGAACCCCCTCCTTAGGATCAGTATGAGCATGTTCCCCCTTTATGTAGTCTGTTTTGCACTATCTGGTTTCTGGTATGAATCCCCTCTATGTAGTCTGCACTCCTAACTTGTATGAATCTGAGATTAATTCTTAAATTATGTGTTTCTATACTGAACCTCCTTAAGGATTGCTGGTTCTGTGACTATGTTTGGTTAGTTGTGTCTGAGTATGTCTGTACCAGTTCCTAAGACCTTCTATGTGTTTACAATCAAGTGTTCTATGTATCCCCAAATCCTTTTACCCTTGTTTATAACTACTGAACTTATTTTGGTTCTGTGACTCCTGGTTGTGTATGAACATGTTTTAAAGGTGTTGTGTTTGGGCTATTGTTCACTACTCCAATCTTTTCAAACATTCTCTGTGGTTTTACTAAATTATTTTCAAACAAACTTCTCTTTAAAATAGTTTTCCCATGAAAACCTTTCAAGTTATGTCAAGCAGTCTCACTCTACTCCTAAGTCTTCAGCCCCCTCCAGTAGGTGTACTGCCTTGGGATCCTCTTGAGAACCCTCTGAACTCTAGCATACTGAGGATGGCCTCTCCACACTGCACTTATTCAATTTTGGTTACCAAGTCTAGGTGTAAGCATTGCCCATGATCATTGAGATCCTTAGGGAACTTTGATGCACCTAGACTATGATTTTGTCTATGGAATTGAGGCATTTGAGACTATTGGAGGCTTTGGAAACCTGGGCCTAATTGATGGCTCCCTATAGAAGAACTTCTTCTTTTCTTATATACTTATGTAATTCATTCATATGGTCTGTAATAACTTGTAAACGAATATTGGGGTAATTAGTGAAAGGGGTGGGTAGCTACATGTTTATGGGGTAATATGGGTAGATATCATGCTTATAGGACTTTACATTTTAATCCGATTGTCTCACCAAGTAGAAATCATACTTATAGGACTTTACATCTTGTCATGTTTATCTCGCCATGTTAGAAATCATGCCTATAGGTTTTATATAATTCCGTAAAAGAAATCATGTCTGGAAGTCTTAAAATCAGCCTAACAAGTAGATGCCATGCCTATATGATTTAACCCAGATTCTGTTATAACGAGTATTTAGGTATGTTTCCATGCTTGCAAGTCCTTAAAATTAGTGTAAAGCTTAGATATCATGCCTAGAGGGAACAATATCAAATCCTACCTATTGATCTCGCCTAAGTTTAGTTTAAATAACTCGATCTAGTTAACATTTAGTTCGCTTCTAAATTGGTTTAATTAAGTGGTATATATTTCCCTGAAATGAGTTCTTTTAAAACTACCTTAATATGTTATTAGACAGCATGTTCATAGGAATTTAAAGTCTATTTTAAAATCTGCCTTGTTTTACTATAAAATGTAGTCATCAGTATTCCGCGTATAGGCAAGCCTGTAAGGCGTTCTCAAAAACATGCAATTCTGAAACTATTTATGTGACTTAATGGTTTTCTAATCTTAACATGCTTTAAAAACCAATAGGCAACTGTTAGGGTCCTTGCTTTTGAGTCTGAAAATAAATTACTTATTTTCTGCATATTCACCTAGATATCCTGCCTTAGGATACTGTTTAATAGAAAGCCTTTAATTGTGCTTGAGTCGTGATGTTTATGTGCCTTGTTTGAGGAGGAAACTTTGAGCCTCTATTTGCTCCCTTTTATCTTATGTGCTAAAAGTCCTAATTGTTTTGCTTGTCGCCTTTGAATTTTCACCTTTAAAACCTTAGGGGTCTATCTAGAACGACCTATAGGTAGAATTCCTAAATCCCTCCAGGACCATTAAGAAGGGATGGGTAACAACACGCAATAGAGATCGCTGACCAAACACTCACTTTGCATGACCACTAAGGAGATGGAAAGGGTAGATAAGGGATATGATGACTACGCGCTAATGTCACGTGTAGCCCCTCATCGAGGAGTGTTTACCGAACATTGTGTGGGGTGATCCTGCAGGCTAACCAACCTAGGATTCCTCCTTTACCAAGATTCCTTTTTCTATTTAAAACCTTTGTTTTACAATTTGTTCATAAATCCTTGCCTTATTACTTGAGTTATCCAACGTGCTTTACCTGCAACCTATTTGATTCAACTGTTTATTTATATGGACTAATTTGTGAATATAAGTTTTGTCGGGACCCATAGTTGTGGACCAAGAGCGGTGCCTAACACCTTCCCCACGAGGTTATTTCGATCCCTTACCCGAAATCTCTGGTAATGCAAAACAATCCAATAGTTAATCACTATAGGTGCCCTAACGCACCATAACTCGTTAGGTGGCAAATATTCAAATACCCAATTCCCAAAAGGAAATGAGTTATCACACCCCATGGAATGTTGAAACATGGACCTCTCTCCACGGAGGGAAAAATGGGGCGCGACAGTCATTAGGAACAAAAATCCAACCATGAAGTCACAATACACCATCATCTCTAATGGTCACCTCCTTATCATCACCTCGTTTCACCATATCCTTAAGGACAAACAAATGAGGATCATCATACTAGCTAGCTTAATTCTCTCAAACAAGGATGACCGTGAAACAACACAGGTAAGGACTCTCCTTGACTATGAAATATCTAGTCTCACTAATATATTGGCAAGCGCCTGAATATCCATATCTAATGGCCTCTCCACAACGGGAATAAATGCTAAACTCTCCATACTCTTCGCCTTTCTGCTCAAGGGGTCTTCTACTGCATTAGCCTTCCTCAGATGATGAAGAATAGTGATATCATAATCCCTTCAATAGATCCAACCATCTCTACTGCCTCAAATCAAAATCTTTCTGTTTAAACAATTGTTTGGAGACTCTAATGATCCGTATAAACCTCATAAGACATGCCTTATAAGTAATGCCTCCAATTCTTGAGCACGTGCACAATAGCTGCTAGCTCAAAATTATGAACTAGATAGTTATTCTCATTTGGATTCAACTCACACGATGCATGCACAATCACCCTACCATTATGCAACAACACACACCCAAGAATACACGTGAAGAGTCACAATAGATTGCATACAACCCAGATCATGCGGGTAATACTGAAACTAGAGCTATAGTCAAGGAAGTTTTGAGCTTATAAAAGCTCTCTATATACTCGTTAGACCATCTAAACGGGGTGCCCTTCAAGTCAATTAGTTAATAGAACTGCAATAGACGAGAACCCCTCCATAAAATGACGATAGTAACCATAAAAACCTAGAAAACTCTTGATCTCCATGGTTGTATAAGGTCTGGGCCAATACTACACTGCCTAAATCTTCTTCGCATCGTACTTGATCCTGTCACACCACATGGACTAAGAATGCCACTGAATCCAAACAAAACTCACAATTGGAGAACTTAGCATACAACTTCTTCTTCCTAAAAACCGGAAGCACCATACTCAAATTTTGCTTGTGCTCCTCCCTACTACGGAAATATACCATAATATCATCAATGAACACAATGTAAAAAAGCCAAATAAGGCTGGAACAGACTATTCATCAAATGCATGGATGTTGTTGGGGCATTAGTCAAACCAAAAGACATCACCAAGAACTCACAATGCCCATAACAGTTCTTGAAAACCGTATTAGGAATGCCCAAAGCCCTGATCTTTTACTGATGGCTCCCCTATCTCAAGTCAAACTTTGAGAACAACCTAGCACCCTGAAGCTGATCAAATAGAGCTTCTATGCATAGTAGTGGATACTATTCTTGATGGCAACCTTGTTCAATTGTTTGTAGTCAATGCACATCCTCATGCAACCATCATTTTTCTTCACAATTAGTACTGGTGCACCCCAAGGTGAAATACTCGGCCTAATGAAACCCCTATCCAACACCTCCTGCAACTGTTATTTTATTTCTTTCAACTCTACTAGTGTCATACAATACAAAGGAATAGATATGGGCTTAGTGCCCAATACCAAATCAATATCCTTATCGGGTGGCCTGCCCATAGGCCTACAGGTAAAACATATAGAAACTCTCTCACTACTAAAACTAAATCAACAGTTGGAGTATCGATACTAACATCTCTTACAAAGGCAAGGTACGCCAAATACCCCTTATTATCTATCTGTTGAGCCTTTAGAAAAGAAATCACTCTACTAGGAGTGTGACCAAGCAAACCCCATCTATTATAAACTTGGCAACTACAATATAGCCAATGTAATTATCTTAGTGTGAGAATCAAGAATACCATGATACGGAGATAACAAATTCATCCCCCAAAATCACATCAAAATAAACCATATTAAGCAATAATAGATCAACCCTATTGTCATGACCCCAGTGGTAACTAGATAGTAATGATACACACGATCCACCATAAAATTCACCAGCTAGCATAGACACATGAAAAGGAATATCAAGTAAACCACAAGGCATATCCAAATAAGGAGAAAAGTATGATGACACCTAAGAATAAGTGGATCCAGAGTCAAATAATACTGAAGCATCCATATGGCTTACCAAAACAATACCTGTGATCACAGTATCTGAAGCAACTGCCTCTAGTCTTGCCACAAAGGCATATGAGCGGATCTGTCCTCCACCTGATTGATTTTCCCCTCTAAGACAGCTTTAAACAGTTCGAGCTCTATCCCCAACTAGGTGTGCGGGTGGTGTAACTGCTGGCGCTAAAACCATGGACTAGGTTCCCTGCTGTAGTACATTGCTCGAAAGTCTGGGCAATCCCTTTTGAGATTACTCAAGTCTCGACACTCAAAGCAAGCCCTCCTCTAGCAAGGCTGCTGGCTCTATGACTTCCCCTGGGAACCTAAATACATGCTCGAACAACCCTTAACCTGGAACATATAGGTCAAGTACGAAAACTGCACCAAAACTGCCTGGTGTGAAAACAAGTATTGACGATTTGTTGAGAAAAGTACAAGACAAGTGTCGAGCCCCCTTTTTCCTTCCGCAGAATCGGGTTCATGACATTTGGTTGGGACAACTCTTTCCTTTGGCAAGGGCGTTGCATTTTAGAGAGTCGCCACCTAACAATTTTTAAGGTGTATTAGGGCACCTATAAGGTTTATCTATAACTATGTTTGGTAACCAGAGATAGGGTAAGAGCTTGAAATTGTCCCAAGGGGAAGGTGTTAGGCACCCCTCAGGATCCACTAGTGTGGTTCCCGGCTAGACAGATTTTGTGAATTGTACAATTAGCAAATAAACAAGTATGACTCATATAGTATGGGATTTAAGTTTAAACACACAAGTGTTGGAAAGACAATTAGTGAAAAAGCAAAATTTTGAAAAGAATTACAATCTAAAACATGCTTATAAATGTAAAGGGGGGTGTCCTAGGTTTGTTTGTAATATGGATCACATCAATGCAGTACCCGATATGACATTCCTCAAAGAGAGGCTACACGTGGTATTAATGTACCGGCCAGCATATCCATATCTACCCTTTCCCGCCCGTCAAGGTAATTAAAACGAGGGTTGGTCTCGACCCCTATTGCGTGCTGTTACCCATCCCTTCCTATCAGTCTGGGAGGAATTTAGGACTTCTATCCTATGAGGGAGGTTGTAGGAAGACCCTCGGGTTTAAAGGCAAAATGCTATGTGACAAAGAAGAACATAAAGGACTGCATTTAAAGGGAGCATGGAAGACAAACGAAAGGCTTAAATATACCTCCACATACAATGCATATGAAAAACATGACTTATACACAGATAAGGTCTAAATTCAAAATTCTAAAGCATGGTATCTAAGTGATAACAGCAGAACCAAATTTATTACATGACTTAGAAAAAAAGTCTGAATCAGGCTTCCCTGCTGATTTTAGCATGCTGATAGTTAAACAAAGACATTTCTGTTTTTATTAAGCAACTACCTAAGGCTTGCCTAGGCGTAAAGCAATATGAAGCGGTTATTCAGAATTATTAAAACATTTTGGAGATGGTTTTTACCTAAGAGCATGCTGTTCTAGTTGATACGAATGCAGAGATTATTACCAATTTTATTCAGAAAACATCACAATGTGAGATTATTTTTATTACCTCTTCATGAATCAGTAATTAACTAGGCGTCTTAAATAAAATACAAACAGGATCCTAGAACATGATATCTAATATGCACATGCAAATGGCAGGATTGTCAAAAAATAGAACCCCTAAAGTATGATTTCTAAATATGCCAAGAGTTGCAGAATTATTGAAATACAACTTCTAAAAGTACCAGAATGACAGCTTTTACGCCAATGTTGTTATTGTCCTAGGAACAGGATTTCTAAGTGATGGACATAAAACATGGATTAGTGATGGACGAGATGCTGAAGCATGAAACAAGGGTCCTAAGAGCATGATTTCTAATGCATGTATGAGTCTTAAGCATGGTTTCTACTGCACAATTAGGAATATAACCCTAATAACATATTTTCTACCCTTAACAACTATAGCATGCACATTTACCCCAATCCCTTTTCACTATCCAACCCGATACTTGTTTACAACAAGTTATTACAGACTAGCATTGAAGTGAATTACATAAGTACAAATGAAAATAAGAAGTTACACTATAGGAAGCCTGATTAGGTCTTCCTCTCTGAGTTATGTAATCAATCACCCCAAGTGCCAATATTGTTCCATAGCCTTTCTCATACCTAGGTGTGTCAGAGTTCCCTAAGGACCTCAAGGGATTCCGGGCAATGCTCACACCCAGATTACATAACCAAGGCAGAGTAAGTGCAGTGTGGAAGGGCCAGCTTTTATGTGTCCAAGTTCAGAGGGAACTCAAGGGTCCGAAGGCAAGGCTCACACAAAAGGGGCAGAACCTAGTGGTCTAAGAGTATATGTGAGAGTGCTTGACATAGATTTAAAAGAGTTGAGTTGGAAAACAGTTTTGAAACTGCATGTTTGAAATAAGTTTGCAAAACAGCAGACGATGTTTGCCTTAGTGAAAACCTGTTTTGAAAGGAGGAGGGAATAGAAGTAACAACAACTTTGGGACAAACTACCACACACAGTACAAGTTCAAAGAATAAGATCATTTCAACATTCATAAGCAGGGAAGTAAGTGGTTGGGGACATATAGGTTTGAAACCACATAAATAGGGAAAACATTTGACATAACAAATATACAGAAAAGCTGTGAGTCTATTGAGTAAATCAGTCATGACAGTAGACATTTAAAACATAGGGAAGAATGCAGCAGGCTCATGTTGAAGACAAGAGTTTTGTTGAACAAAATTTGACATACCATTAGGGCCAATAGAATGCACCAGAAGACTAAGTGACTACATGGTTATGCCAGTTAAGGGAAGGGGTAAGGAAACTAAGTGAACATGCTGGACAAGTATCAAAAACTAAGTAAAGTCTGATATGATGATTACCCATAAGGTAGATTTTAGACATGCTTAATAACAGCAAACATAGAAACAAATTGAAGAACTACTACAGTAACAAGCATGGATGTATAGGCATAGAACACATGAAGTTGAGTTTCAAAATTGAGCTAGGAACATACTAGTTAAGGAAGCAAAGTGCAGAAAGGTAAAGCAAGTAGAGTTCCACAGTCTAGCTTTGGCTTTCAGCCGGCTAGACAAAATGTAGCACAAGTAGCAGAGAAAGAAGAGAGAGTTTGAGTGTGTATGTGAGTTTTTGAACTAATTGTTCGTGTGTTATGCAAAAGAGAGGATTGAGTATTTATAGTTTGAGAACAGGCAGGAAAATAAGGTAATAAGTACTGACTTAGCATAATTATAGAAATAATACAAATTAGAATCAATTAAAGACTCGGACTCCCTTCAATTAGCGAGTCATAGCTCAAACGAGTACAAGTTGTATCAAATAGGAAAAAGAACTGATTTTATGATAATAGGAGTAGCAAAAGCATGTAGCATGTAATAAGGACTAAGTACGGAATATTTTCAAGTAAGGAAAGTATACTAACAGCATATTGTGCACATAAATAAGGTAAAGCACACTTTCAATTCTGAAAGTCAGTTCAAAGAATCACGGATGAGATAGAAAATCACAGGGAATCAATACTAATTAAGGAAAGTATCACAAAAAATAAGGAAGCAATTTCGAAAAATCAGTACAGAATTACAAGGAAAATAAACAAAATCACAAATGTAGGTTTAAGGAGATTACACAAAATCAACATAAATTATGTGAATAGTCAATAAAACAAATAGTCGGACCTATTAAACCATAAATAACAAGTGTTTGGACAAAATCAAAGAAATCTTAAGGACAAATTAGAGCAGGAAGCATAAGAGCATATAGAACATACACGAAACCTAGAATGTATTAGGGTTTCTTAACAAAAATAAATCGAGCAAAAAGGAAAGACTCAGGTAACGTTTAAACATGCTAAAAAATCAAAGTAATTGCTAAAATCAGAAAGAAATCGTTTTTGAAAAAAGGCTTTTGAAACCCTAGTCTGGAAAATATAGAAATCGTTTGAAATCGGAGAAATATTTTGAGGAAAATAGGTGAAAACCTTAAAAAAACCATAGATCCATCACAGATCTAAAAAGATCAGAGGATTTATAGCTAGGTTTTTTCAAAAAATGGCAGAGACGAAGCAAAAACCAGTTAAAAACTCATGGATACACCTAGATCTAAGACAAATCTAAAGAAAAGTGGAAAATCTCAAGAGTTAGGGTTTCAGAGAACCCAAAAAAGATGAGAGGGCTTTGAAATGTTACCGGTTTTAGCCGAAAAAGTCATGCAACTGACTCGAACAACCATGGATGCCCGGAAAATGGCATAAAAGACCATGGATAGCAGTTGAACAAGATCTGGACCAGATCTCTTCGAGATCCTTCCATGAAATCACAAAAACGAGCAACCAGGATACATAGGAGACTAGTATACGTCTCAAACAGCCTTGGGAATCCATGGATCGAGTGAGGATCAAAGAGATTAGGAGTTTTGGGTGGTGGCGGCTAGGGTTAGGTTTAGGTCTCAGAGAGAATTGGAGAGCAAAGGGGATTTTAGGGCGGCTATTTGGTAAGAAATGAATTAGGTTAGGGGGTCGTTCAGGTTAAAAATGGTAAGGGGGAATAGGGGTAGTTGATCTCTAAGAGGCCGTTGATCTCAGAGATCAACGGTCAGGATGAGCAGGGGGTCTGGGTCGAGTAGGATTTAAATGGTGTGGGTCGTGTCTTAATTAAAATTGGGCAGGGGAATTGGGGTCCAATTTTGGCCATAATTAAAAGCCAAATTTGGCTATAATTTAAATAGCTATTTTTTTCCCTGTTTAATTTATAAAAAATAGTAAATAGTTTCTGAAAAATAATTTAATATGTTAAAATGATTTACAATACATAATTAGCAATTTAAAAATACAGGATCCGATTTTATGCATCTAAAACATAATTAAAACAATAATTTTGGAATACAATAGATATAAAAATTTTATATGTAAAACAATAATTTTGGAATACCATAATTAAAACAATAATTTTACATAATTAAAACATATGTAAAAATTTCTTTAGCCATATTTTGGCATAAATATAGAAATACCATAGATGAATTATCAAAACAATAATTTTGGAAATAATTATTGGGGACTTTATGGATAAAAAGGGAGAAAATAAATCAATTTAAACCTTTAAAATTATAGTAAAAATAATAAAGACCTTGGACATGCTTATATATGCATATAAATGTTATTTTAAAGGTATTTTGCATATTGAAAATATATACGGAAAAAATGGGTATCAATAGCTGCCCCTCTTTACCCCGGAAGAATGAAAGAGTTTTCGGGTAAAGAAATGATGGCTAATTTTGACCGAGCGAAATGGTTTGAAGAGGTTAGGCCGCACCCTGGATTTTGAGCTGCCTATATATCCCTGGTTTCACAGGAATCAGGTCGTATATAGTTCCGGATTCATCGGCGGAGTATACCGATGAAGACCATTCAAGAACGAGCATAATATCTAGGTCCTGGTGAGTGAAAGGTTTATGGGAATGGTTAAGTTTGATATGGTTGAGGGAACTGGAGCGGGATCGCTCCTGCTGGGGTAGACGTTGCTTGCCAGTTTACCTGCAATTAGAAATAATACAAGCGTATACTGTGCATAAATTTAAACATGATGTGAATTCTTGTCAGACCATGAATGTTGTCTTTGGACGGTGAACATCACGTCCTTAGACCATGATGTCCCGGGCCATGAAGCGTATGATAAAGGATCTGCAGGCCATGAAATGATGTTCTCGGTCTATGAGAATGGTGCCTCCGAACCATGAGGCATTTGAATAATGATATGCAAAAGATTGAAAGAGATCCTCAGGCCATGACATGGTTGTCACGACCCCAACCCCGGTCATGATGGCGCCCAACACACTGCTAGGCAAGCCCGACCATTCAACAACATTATCCCAACTTCTTATTCAGATTATAGATAAATATCACAGAGAATTTACTAAGTCATCACTTTCAAGTGTATAATTAATAATAAAAATCTGCGGAAATTCAACTAAAATACTACACCATAGCCCAATAGAATTCGGTGTCACGAATATGAGCCTCTAATACAGAATATCCACCTATTAAAAGTCTGTCTAGGAAGAATGCGGAATAAAAGATAGAGATAGAGGGGAGAGATCAAGGCTGCGAACGCCATGCAGCTACCTCGATACTCCCGGATACTGCTACTCAGCTAAACAAATCCTCACGCAGCCTGTAGTGTACCTGAATCTGCACGTAAGGTGCAGGGAGTAATGTGAGTACTCCGACCTAGTGAGTAATAAACATAAATAAAAGCTGAGAATAAGAAATTATGGAAAAATACAAAGTAAACTATAATTGGCAGTTTAGAACAACAAATAATGA
Organism: Nicotiana sylvestris; assembly: GCF_000393655.2. Taxonomy (NCBI): domain Eukaryota; kingdom Viridiplantae; phylum Streptophyta; class Magnoliopsida; order Solanales; family Solanaceae; genus Nicotiana; species Nicotiana sylvestris. Next base: position 36,464,789 of record NC_091067.1, read on the forward strand.
AGCAACAAGTCAATTAAATCAGAGTACCAAATACTGAGACAGGTATAACAGATAAAAACAAATGCATGAGTGCAATGCAATGCATATGATGGTACACTTTATGCAATGCATATGATGGTACTCTCTAGTACCCACTGCGGCGTGCAGCCCGAGCCATCCATTTTATTTATCGTCTACGGGCTCACTGGGGGTGTGTACAGACTCCAGAGGGGCTCCTACAGCCCAAGCGCAATATCAAGCCATCTCGTGGCATCAAATCTAGGCCCTCGGCCTCATATCAATATCAGTATAATCACCTAGGCTCTCGGCCTCAATATCAATGTAATCAACCAGGCCCTCGGCCTCAATATCAATGTAATCAACCAGGCTCTCGGTCTCAATATCAATATAACACTGCTGCGGCTCGCAGCCCGATCCATGCTCAGTCCAAAAATCATCATAATCCCCTTGGGAATTTGTAAAACAGTAGTTCTCAGCCCGAAATATCATTTAGAAATATCATTTAAGTTTTCAAATCTTAGAAAGATGGCTGAGTTTGCAAAACAGTATTTAAAACCTTGGACTGAGATCAAATGATATGCATGTATGCGAAAACAGTGATGTCAATCCCTGAAGGATTCAAATAATTGGCAAGAAGCCCAAATGTAACAATTAAATCCAAGTAAGGATGATTCTCAATTTAGTTCAAGTAAAAAACACGGTAAAACATCTCTCGGGACGGACCAAGTCACAATCCCCAATGGTGCTCTACCCCCACGCCCGTTATCCGGCGTGCAAGTCACCTCATTATAGCGTTACGATGTAAAATTCTGGGGGTTTCAAACCCTCAAGACATCATTTACATAAATTACTCACTTCAAGACAGTCAAAGTCTAGCTCGCTATGCCCTTGCTTCTCAAATCAGCCTCATCGTGCGACGAATCTGCCCAAAATCACAACGAATATGTCGCATTATGCTAAAGGGATAATACCCAATCAAAAACACTCGAAAAATATCAAAATTCACGAATTTGACAAAACCCGAGCCCCGGGCCCACGTCTCAAAACTCAGAAATTTTTACGTCATCGGGTTCCTTATCTCACCACGAGTCTATACATACAAAAATCTCTCAAATCGGACCATAAATGGCCCCTCAAATCCCAAATTTAGAATTTCAATTTCAATCCCTATTTTCTTACAATTTGGCTATATTTTCATGAATTTCAAGGATGATTTCACAATATAATCATGTATTTAGTTCATAGGACTTACCTCCAATCACTTCCAGTCAAAACCCCTTCAATTCCCGTCCAAAAGCTCTCAAGGTTGCTCAAAAATGGTGGAAACATGGGTTGGTTTCGCGGATGAAATGTTAATTTTTCGAAAGTACTGTTCACTGCACAGTTACTATTCACGCGCGTGGTCACTGTTCACCTGCGCGGTTACTATTCACGCTGCTAAAAAAATTACAGCAGCAGCCAAAAAATTACAGCTTTTTTTCGTTTCACTAAAATGGCTCTAACTCCATCATACGAACTTGGAATTCGATGATTCTTGTTCCTATGAGTCACAAATAATGATACGAACATATTCCTTAAATCGAAACTAAATTCGGAGCTCATTTGATCAGTGCGATATCCATTTCGCTCGTTAAACAATTAACTCATGTTTCGCGTCAAAAACCCAATCGCGACTAGATGAAATTAGACCAAACTTTCCATATCACTCCTATAATTCATTATTTAAATTCTGAAAATCTCGAAATAAAATTTTGATCTCTAGAAATAAAAATAGACCTTTGGATCATTACATGCTTATGCTCAAACGGTAAAAATCTTCCAAAAACTCTTCCAAAACTTATCCGAGCCTCATGGGACCCTGACCAAATATGCCAACATAATTCATAACATTATTCAAACCTCTTCCAATCATCAAAACACCTCAAACAACATCAAATTACCCAAAACTCATCGAATTCAAGCCTAATTTTCTAAAAACTTCCGAAATACACTTTCGATCAAAAACCCGACCAAACCACGTCCGAATGACCTGAAATTTTGCACACATATCCCAAATCACCTAACAAAGCTACAGAAACTCTCGGAATTCCATTCCGACTCTCGGATCAAAATCTCACCTATCAACCGGAATTCGCCAAAATACTAACTTCGCCAATTCAAGCCTAATTCTACACCGGACCTCCAAAATTACTTCTGATCATACTCCTAACTCACAAACCATCCCCCGAAGCTAAACGAATCATCGGAATTCATATCCGATCCCTCTAACACATAAGTCAAAGTCCGGTTGACTTTTCCAATTTAAACCTTCTTAAAAGAGACTAAGTGTCTCATTTCCTATCAAAACCAATCTGATTTAACTCTAACACACTGAATACCGATAATGAAACATGAAGAAGCATAAAATGGGGGAAACGGGGCGGTAACTCATGTGACGACGGGTCGGGTCGTCACAATGGTATTCTCGGGCTATGAAGATGGTGCCTCCGAATGATGACGCCTTTGGATGAGTTGGCGATATTTCAACCCATGAAGTATGTAGTAGTATGATGCAGACAAGACAGAGCTTAGTCTTGTGAATTGAAGGGCATACCTTAGCCCGTAAGAAAATTGATATAAATAGTGCTTGATATAGTGCTTAGTTTCGAAGAAACTTGGAGGCAGAGGTTAGCCTCGGAAGGCAAAATAATAGCCTTATGCAAAAATGCGAATGCAGATGGAGGTAGTGCTTAACCTCGGAAGGTAGAATGATAGCCTTCTGCAAAATGCAGATGGAGACATCGTTTAGTCTCGGAAGGCAGAATGGTAGCCTTATGCAATGAAGATGCAGATGGAGGTAGAGCTTAACCTTGGAAGGCAGAATGGTAGCCATATGCAATGCATATGCAAATAGAGGTAGAGTTTAACCTCGGAAGTCAGAATGGTAGCCTTATGCAATGCATATGCAGATGGAGGTAGATCTTAACCTTAGAAGGCAGAATGGTAACCTTATGTAATGCAGATGCAGATGGAGGTAGAGCTTAACCTCAGAAGGAAGAATGATAGCCTTATGCAATGCAGATGCAGATGGAGATAGTGTTTAGTCTCGGAAGGCAGAATAGTAGCATAAGAGCTTAACCTCGGAAGGAAGAATGATAGTCTTATGCAATGCAGATGCAGATGGAGATAGTGTTTAGTCTCGGAAGGCAGAATAGTAGCCTTATGCAAGCAATTTCAGATGGAGACAGCGTTTAGTCTCAGAAGGCAAAATAGTAGCATTGTGCAAGTTGGAAGGCAGAATGGTAGCCTTATACAAGAAAATGAAATGACAAATAGCAGTAGAGTTTTCTTAGCTGATATCAGATTGCGGAGTTGTGATTACTGGGAACATTGTATGGAATATCACTAGTGTGTGCTGATAGCAAATGTTGGCAAGTGCGACGGTTCTGAGAATCATATTCTTGAACAATGTTTGTCCCATGGGCGTACAGTATGTTTAATGATTTTGCAGTTCTAGTACCTGCATCCAAAGAAAAATGGTGAGTTTTGTAAAGGGGGAAGGTTAGCTCGTATTCCCACTGGCTTTGCTTGACTCATTCATCTTTGATCTGGTGATATCGTCTGTATTGTTGGGGTAGCGTTGCTAAACAAAGCAGTTTCAATATTAAATATGCATGATTTTGTAAAAGTATGACATAAGTGTATAGTTAAAATAACTTGTTAGATGAACCGACGACTGTGACATAGTTTAGGACATTGAAACCTCTCTTGCTATGGAATTTCGAGGGTCTTCCTCAAAATTCTTCCCCAGTTTGATGGGTTGACGTTTCTGACTGTTGCTCGTGCGGTGATCGACTGAAATTACTTCATAATTTAAGAGACCTTCTCAAAATTCTTCCCTAGTTTCCAATTGCGGGGGGAAATGAAATTCTTATTGAATTGTGACCGAACCAATAGGCTGCCTACGTATCCCCTCTTAAACAGGAATCAGGTCAGGCGTAGTTCAATTTAAATCATATAAGGAGTACGGTGCAACCTTTTCCAAGAACATCATACAGATTTTTTCCTACTCCAGGTTTGTTAAGGCTATCCCTTCTTCTTTTTGGTATGATCTATACAGCACAAACGAAACGAGAAAATGCACAACTTCCATAAATGACTCTATTCATAGAAGTATTAGAGGTGCCTATGTTCTTGAATTTCCATGTGTCATATTATTATATCATCTATTCATGGGTCTCAAAAATACGTAAGGTGGTAAAGTTTATTTCATGATATCAATCAGAGGCATAATGGTCTTATGACGTACATTTTATTAATGTATTTCATATGCATTTCATACATTTATACATGCACATTAACGCATGATCAGACGGCGTTATATACGCATATATATGTATATTATATGTATATGGGATATGGGAAAAAGGTTACGGCATTATATACGCACCACCACCTCATCAACTGATATACGTTGATGATTTTTTCCACAGTGGCCGAGATGATATGATGGGATGCCCTCAGAGGCTTGATGATGTTATCAAACATGTACCTATGCACGACATGACATTCATACGCATATGCATGATACTATAATTATTTCATGAATTACAGAATTATCCAGACTTACAGGGTGAGTCATTTACTCCATATTTTTTCCATGCCTGCTATGTACTTATTTATGTGCCTTACACACTCGCTACATTATTTGTACTAACGTCCCTTTTGCCTAGGAATGCTGCGTTTCATGCCCGGAGGTCCCAATAGATAGGTCAAGAGCCCTCCAAGTAGGCTATTAGCTTAGCGGAAGGTGTTGGTGCGCTCCATTTGCTTTGGAGTTGCTTGTTTGGTTGGTATGATTTTGAGGTGTATTGTTCTTTATGAAAATTATATATTCTTAGAGGCTTGTAGACAGATGTCATGTACGTAAAAGATTGTATGGCCTTGTCAACCTATATTCAGTATACGAGTGGTTATTTTGATCTTATGGGTCGTATGTCTTATGCATAAGTTATTATCACATGTTGTATTCTACTTATCTCACAGCCGCCATCCGGCTCATTATCTATGATAGTATGACATGACAAGATACATTATTTTGGTGATCGATTGAGTAAGGTACCGGGCGCCGGTCTCAGCCCATCGGTTTGGGTCATGGCAAAAGTGGTATCAGTGCAGTTCTATCCTAGGGAGTCTACAAGCCATGTCTAGTAGAGTCTTGTTTATGGGTATGTCATGCACTACACTTGTAAGCAGGAGGCTACGGGGCATTTAAGTTGTCAATCTTCCTTCCTACTCTAGATCGTGTGGTAGAGATTAGTCGTAAGAACATAATTTTCTAAACTCTATCTTATTCATAATACGGCGATGCCTATATCTAGAAAGATGTTTGGTAAGGGATTGAATGTGGCTGTGGAAGAATTGAGCCAGAGGAACTCCATTTTGCATCATGCTTATGATGAATGTAAGGTCTCCAGTAGAACATAAGAACACTAAGACCTGCAAGCTTCTTGATAAGGAACTCTAAGGCAAGAATGTCTATCAACTCTTACGGTAAGTAATAAGAGAATCGGAAGGTAGATACAAGTTTCAACAAATAGAAGAAGCAAGGCGAAGAAGGGTATGAGGTACCTAATTAGTAGAGATGAACATTACCTACAATACAAGAAGAGAAATATAAGAATTTTGAGGTACCTTCAGTAATAACAGAGGTATGTACAATTGGCCACACCCATCTCAGTTATTCCCTATAGGGGTTAACAGGTGTAGTTTAAAAAAAGGACGGAACATCAAAATCCAGTTGGGGTTAAAGTAACCCAAAATGGTGAATGGATTGTTTGTATTAGTTGACATTTTCAAAGGATATTATAGATGTGTTAATAGATCTCCTTGTGAGACACCCAGATGGTGCACTCTAAAATAGCACAACTAGATATGAGTAATACAAAGATAGGAACTAAAAACCTTGAAGGGATAAATATTACCTTAGTGTGACTCACGTTCCTAGTGGAGGGAGAATATTAGGCATCCATGAGAGCCACTAGATGGAGCAAAGGGGAGCTAAAAGCAAAAGAATTTCTTTTTCGAGTTTTCAGAATAAAGTGATAGACAGAAATGTTTGCGGGAAATAAGAAGAGAGTTAATGTGATACATGGATGTCAATGACATGACAAAAAAATGGCTGTATTGCAGAATCTATAGTTAAGTGAAAGAAAAGACAAAAGGTAACAGGCCTTGAGGCCACAAAAGAGAAAAGGCCATACACACATACCCTCGTCCGAGAAATAAGTTCGTGACTCTAATGTGATTACTAGAAGAAAAAGTTAGACCCTAGAATAATAGAAATCAGTATGGGCTGGTGAACAAGATAAACTAAAGGTGAGTTAAGGACTGAGTGATTGGATAATAATCAGCATCATGAGAATTTCATATTATGTTCCGGCGATAATAGAATGGACAACAGAAGAAGATTCATGAGAAATTCAGAGAATGGTCATTCAGGAATACGCTCCCTAAAGCAAGAAATGTGAGAAAAGTTAAGCCTAAGGGATTCCATACGACAGTTACACTAAGTTTCATCCTCACAAGTAAGGAAATTTGCTATCCTTAGCACATAAGGATTACCGCAAGGCGAGTAAGGGTCATCAATGATATGAAAAGGCACCAAAGATAAAGAGGTAAAACATTTATACATAGAGTAATCGTAGCACTAAATCTTAGTACTCTCCTAAATAGAGGAATATGGAGTGATGTGGCACTAAGTCAGAATTAAGTGGTTCTAGTAATTATGGAATGATAAAAGAAGAATGCGATCAACATGAGAAGGGATGAGATTTCACATATCTAAATCCTACTGATATGCTACGATTCTAGAACATTATGCAAGCACGACATTAAGGAAAGGAAGTAAGGGTTCCTACCTAGGATGTTATGGATAAATAAGAAACCAGTGTGAGAGGTAAGTTAAGCCAAAGAAAATAACCCAAGAAAGATTATGCAAAATGTTGGTATGAGAATGGGCCAACAAATAGTTAGTAGCTAATTCAAGAAGAGCCTAGTTATGGCTAGACAAGAAGATACACACAAATCAACAGATCGTGCAAGATAAACATAGTGAACCCTAATGTTATTGTAATACTTGAGATATATTCAGATAGGAGTCGAGGTAGTTAAAGGTACCGTATGAACATTACGGGAATAAAAGAGAGTGCCAATGGGGAGATAGTCAAAATATCAATTCAGAAGCAACCTTTCAAGAACATGGCATGGAGGTAAGTAACTACGGAAAATTATAGGCAAGAGAGGACATCAAAAGGTCTGTCGAATATAGGATGAAATATGCTTACAACTTAAAAGAGTAAGCGGATCCTCCCGAAGTACTACAACGAAAGACTAGCTGAGGAAATAAGGAAGAAGGCTACAACGTAAGCACAATGACCTAAAAAGGAAATGATCTTGTAACAACAGTCTCACAACAACATTGTATGCACTTCATAAGAAGTTGTCACCTCCCGTGGCTATTGAACGGGGAGTAAAATCAGAAGTGATATTCAAGATCATATGAGTTGTATGGAATTCGAATATATGTGGGCACTAAGATAAGCTAAGTATGCATGCAACAAATGGCATAATGACCAGGAGAAGAAATAGCTTATGTTGAAAAAAACTAAGATGGAACGAAAGAAATTATCTGATCAATGATCCAAAGTTGGTTACGTTATGAACGCATTTAAGGGTATGAAGTTTTATACATGCAGCATATACATCCATAGAAGATTCTGGTATACACTAAAAGAAAGAATTTAGCTCAGGTCATAAACGAAGGATTAAATTATTAAAGGATTGTATCATGCATATTCCTCAGTACCCATGAAAGGTTAAATAGAATAACTAATACCATGAACCACAGATCAGGAAATAATGTAAGCTGACATAAAGTCCAATCAAAAGAATGAGGAAACTAAAGAGTTAAATCAACAAAATAAATCATGAATTCGATTATTGGATCCAAAAGTTATAGGAATCATGATTGAGAACATAGCAGAATCGCTCTTATTATTAGAGGTGCAAGAAAGATAGTACAACAATCATATTCTATAACGGCTCTACGATAAAGTCAGTTAAAAAATATCAACCTCATAAGAATTTAGTATGGAGCTCCTACCGGATTGTATAGGAACGAGAGGTGCAAGTATTATAATAGAGCTTCAAACGGTGGACGTTCTTTATAACTGTGTAGGAGGGAGGTTATGAAAGAGAGATAGAAGAATGTGAGGTGATATTTTCAAGTAAGTAGGGTAAAAGTAAACAACGTATAAAATAATCAAGTATAGAAGGATGAGAGTGGTCCATACTTCAGATAAAAGACTAGAAGCGCTGGGATTAAGTATGCAGGAATGATAGCAGCGTCGTCAGTGGTATATCTTCCAACCTATGGTTACTAAGTACTGAAAGGTCTAATTAGAGAGTAAAAGAAGAGTTAGAGACGATGTGATGTCTCACTTGATGTTCCAGAAAATCCTAAGGGAATTGATCGCAAGCTAAAGTATGATAGAATGACAAGGTTTTAGAAAGACAGGAGTAAGGATAACAAAAGGTAAGTGAAAAGGTGACAAGAATGGATAAGTTCTTGAGATTAAGCTCATGAAAATAAGAGATCTGATGGATTCTTTAAGTTATAAAAGGCTCAGTATAGCTAGAATGAACTCGAAAGAGTCTAAGACTAGTAGCATTTAGAAGAGATGGAATATTGCCCTATTAGTGGAATAAGGGCGTAATTGTGATAGATAAAGGATGATATTTGGGCCTTCGATTGAGTAATGACTTGAAAAGGATTGTATGAATTGTAAGGGGATAAATACCCATATAAGGTGAGTCACATTGGGATGCTATAAAGTGCAGTTATGGAAGTATAGTATCACCCCTAGGATCAACCTAATTACTCCTAATATCCCCGATGAGACGCGAGCCCTAACAGCAATGTTACATAAAAGATCAAGTTATCAATGGTAGATGATGAATCAACATTAAGGTGAGTAAAAAATAGATGGAAAAAAGATCAACAGTATGAGATGAGATTAGACCATAAATCTTAAAGATAAGCAACGAGAGTAACCTGGAGTTGGTTGCAGACCTCAGTAACGATAAATCGAAGTAAGCATTATGGTATAGTATGACCTACGCAGATGTAATAAAGTCATACGAATGGATAACCAGGTCTATAAAATAAGATATAGACATATTCGCAAGTTCTACAAAGTACCGAGCGAAGAACTTCAGTAAACCTATAGATGCCCAGTGAAGCATCCTATTAAACCTTGTATATATTTACAAAGTAAATCCTAGAGATTGGCTAAAAGCTGGAGGAAAAAAGAAGAGAAGTGTCGCATAGGCACACTTACAAGGTCAATATTATAGAGGCTGCATGATAGAAGGTAGCAACAGTTACGAGATTGAAAGGAATTCGATCACAAGTCATAGCGTCGGAAAGAGGCCTAAAGGGAGGGGGAATGCCCTGGCCTTTGGATTTATTCATAGAACAACTTCCTAAATGGCAAGGAGAGTATTGAGGTATTACAAGAGCTATAAGTTATGAAAATGATAAGAGCATCAGTAAACATTCAAGGACGAATGTTCCAAAGGGGAGGGGGGAATGATGTTACGCCCCACAATATTAGTTGATATTACGTCTCGCAGTATTATATTACGATGATGTTATGCCTTGTAGTATTACATTACAATGATGTTACGTTTTGCAGTATTAAATTGCGATAATGTTGCACCATGTTGTATTGTACGTTGAATTTGTCATAAGGTAATTGACATCAGTCCAAGGAAAAGATTATTTGGAGATTATAAGGATTAGGCTATTACAAACAAGTGATGAGTAAATTCGTGAAGGTGAGAGGGTAAGCAAATCAAAGAAAATGAATTTTCGTCCAACTTTGGCATGTTGGGATAAAATACGGCCCGAGCGTTAATACCCGATATTTATGGACTAGTACCATACAAGGTATCACATGTCCATAATAATAAGGTGTATAAGGTATGTTAAAATTGGGTAATTGGTTAATGGGAGAGTAACAAGTTACTCAAGTAATTAGTGGATAATTAATCCAAATATTTGGATAAGTCTTATATCCCCAAACGTGGCAAGTAATCCCTTTCCCTTTAATGACTAAGCACTAAAGGATACATGATGTCACTTTTAAAGAAATGTGACACCAAGCATTAATTAAATGGAGCTACCTAAAGTTAAGGATAATTTCCTAACTCAATTCCCTTTCTAATTCCTTAGAAAGAATCTGCGAAAACCATTACAATACAATCATTATAATCCAAGGCAATTCCCTTTCTAATTCTTTAGAAAGATTCTGCCAAGAACATTACAATACAATCATTCTAATCCTTGAGCATAGGAACGTGAATTCATTTTCCAAATAGCAACACTTCATATATGGAATACAACACTTCATGCATTTATAAATGCACATTGACCCATGATATTAATCAGAGGCATAATGGCCTTACGACATACCAAGAGATTTTATTAACGTTTTTCATATTCATTTCATGCATTTATACATGCACATTGACCCATGACCAGACAGCATTATATACGCGTATATATATATATTATATGTATATGGAATATGGGAAAAAGGTTACGGTGTTACATACGCACCACCACCTGATCAGCTGGTATAAGTTGATGATTTTGCTCACAGTGGCCGAGATGATATGATGGGATGCCCTCAGAGGCTTGATGATGTTATAAAACATGTACCTATGCACGATATGACATTCATACGTATATGCATGATACTATGATTATTTCATGAATTACAAAATTATCCAGACTTACAAGCTAAGTCATTTACTCCATATTTCTTCCCATGTCTGTTATGTACTTATTTATATGCCTTAAATACTCGGTACATTATTCGTACTGATGTCCCTTCTGCCTAGAGATGTTGTGTTTTATACCCGCAGGTCCCAATAGACAGGTCGAGAGCCCTCCAAGTAGGCTATCAGCTCAGCGAAAGGTGTTGGTGTGCTCCATATGCTTCGGAGTTACTTGTTTGGTTGGTATGATTTAGACGTGTATTGTTCTTTTGAAAATTATGTATTCTTAGAGGCTTGTAGACATATGTCATGTACGTAAAAGATTGTATAGCCTTGTCGGTCTATGTTCAGTATACAAGTGATTATTTTGATCTTATGGGTCGTATGTCTTATGCATAACTTAGTATCACATGTTGTATTCTACTTATCTCACAACCGCAATCCGGCTTAGTTATCTATGATAGTATGACATTAAAAGATACATTATGTTGCTGCTTGGTTGAATAAGGTACCGGGTGCCCGTCTCAGCCCATTAGTTTGGGTCGTGACACTTAATATGCTCCAATAACAAAGACTGTGCCACAACACAAGCTAGCACCTAACTGGGCTCCGAAACAACCAATTTCACAAAGTGGTTGGCCAAAGCCTGTACATCCATGGCTAATGGCCTCTCAGCTACCGGTAAATATGCCAAACTACTTATTCTCTCCTCATTTCTACTCAATGTGTCGGCCACCACGTTGGCCTTCCCTAGATGATACAATATGGTAATATCATAGTTTTTCAGCAATTCTAACCATCTTCGTTGCTACAAATTAAGGTCTTTCTTCTTGAACAAGTGTTGGAGACTCCGATGATTGGTATTGACCTTACAATGAATGTTGTACAGATAGTGCCTCCAAATCTTTACCACATGAACAATGGCTGTCAACTCTAAGTCATGAACAGGGTAATTCTTCACATGAACCTTCAACTACTGAGATGCGTAAGCAATCACCCTACCATCCTGCATCAATATTGTCCAAAGCCCAATAGGCGATGCATCACAATACATGGTGTAAGATCCCGAACCTGTAGGAAACACCAATACCAGGGTTGTAGTCAAAGAAGTCTTGAACTTTTCAAATCTCAACTCACAATCTTCAGACCATTTGAAAAGAGCACCCTTCGGGGTCAACTTGGTATATGGGGCTGAGATAGATGAAAATCTCTCCACGAATCGGCGATAATAACCCGCCAAACCCAAGAAGCTCCGAATCTCTATATCTGAAGTAGGTCTAGGCCAGTTCCAAACTGCCTCAATCTTCTTAAGATCCGCTTTAATGCCCTCGAAAGATACAACATAGACCAAAAAGGCAACCGAGTCCAACCAGAACTCACACTTTGAATACTTGGCATATAACCAACTATACTTCAAGGTCTGAAGTATGAGCCGAAGATACTAATCATGCTCCTCTCGGTTGCTAGAGTAAACCAAAATATCATCAATAAAGACGATCACAAAAGAATCTAAATAGGTCTTGAACACCTAGTTCATCAAAGCCACAAATGATCGTGGGGCATTTGTCAAACCAAATGACATAACTAAGAACTCATGGTGAACATACCGAGTCCCAAATGCTATTTTACGGATATCTGATGCTCTAATCTTCAACTGATGGTAGCCAGATCTTAAATCAATCTTGGAAAACAACTTGGCACCATGAAGCTTTTCAAATAAGTCATCAATCCTCAGCAAATGTTACTTGTTCTTGATAGTGACTTTGTTCAACTACCGATAATCTATACACATCCTCATCGTTCCATCCTTCTTTTTACAAACAACACCATTACACCCCATGGCGAGATATCAGCTGGGCTATATGGTATGGTGGAATAGAAATAGGCTAAGTGCCCGGAGTCAAGTCAATGCAAAAGTTGATATCTTTTTCGAGTGGCATCCCTAGCAAATCTATAGGGAACACCTCTAGAAAATCACGTACAACTGGTACTGAATCCATAGAGGGAAACACCACACTAGGATCATGGATATAGGCCAAATATGCTAGACACTTCTTCTCGACCATGCGCTGAGCCTTCACATAAGATATAACTGTGCTAGTAGAATGGCCAGGAGTCCCCCTCCTGTCTAACTAGGGCAACCTCAGCATAGCTAAGGTCACCGTCTTGGCATGGAAATTCAAAATAGCATGACAATGTCATAGCCAATCTATTCCCAATATAAGATCAAAATCTGCCATATCAAGAAGTAAGAGGTCTATCATAGTCATAGCTTCCCATAGAAACAACACACGAATGATAAACATGGTCTACTATAATAGAATCTACCACAGGCATGGAAATATAAATAGGATCACTCAGGAATCATGAGGCATAATTGCGCGATCATAGGTGCGCGACCACTCATAGGCAGCTCCTCAAACCTGGAAAGTAGTGAAGGAAACCCTGCTCGATCCTGATATACCCATGAACGGAGAATACGATAACACTCACCTAGAAATCCTAGAGCATCATCCAATGCTAGACTACTGAATACATGACGCTTGTACTTCTTGAACCTTTCAAACCTCAGCTGCTCATCCTCGAAAACTGCTGCCCTGTCCTCGGGCTGATCTCGGACTCTAGGTTGTACAGGAATAATCTTAGGGACCTTATCTACATGTACTCGCTGCTCAGGAGCGCGGGTAGCGGGAGTCTGTGCTCCTCCCCTGGCCTGAGATGTGGCTGCAACAAGGGGGAAGAACCCTGCCTGAGCCAAAGTGGTGTACATGCTCATGAACTACGCAAGAGTCTCCTGAAGAGTTGGAGTAGTAGTAGTAGTAGGCGTATCAGGTGCTTAGACTCCGGCTGGAACTGCTAAAGGTACCTCGGCGGCAGCTCGCGCAAGTGCTCTAGTTGCACTACGTGCACGTCCTCGACCTCTACCTTGGCCTTGGCCTCTAACGGTTGTAGTAGGGGGCGCGAGTGCCTGATCATTTCGGGTAGCGTGTGTCCTCACCATCTATGAGAGAATAAAAGACAGAAGTTTGGAATTGTGATGTCAAAATATCGCACGACAAGGAAATCAAATGAAGTGGAAATTTTCCTAACAGTTACATAGCCTCTCGTAGATAAGTACAGACATCTCCGTACCGATCAACGAGACTCTAATAAACTGGCTTGTGATTCATGACTCCTATGAACCTAGAGCTTTGATACAAACTTGTCACGACCCTGGTTTGCCCTCCATGAACCATCGTGATGGCACCTAGTCTCTACGACTAGGTAAGCCTAAATTGCAGAAGATAAACCAATATGCGGAATAAAAATAATTTAAAACAGAAATAGAGGGATATAACAGCATTTAAAAGTGCCGCTCGGCATACACAATATAAATTCTCGAAACTAATACAGTTTTCCCAAAACCCGGAAACACATGAATAACAAGCTAAGGATACTATATAATACTCTAACTCCAGAATAGTCTAAATCAAAGTAAATACAGAAGGGTTGTAACTACAAAATTGAATGGAGAGAGACTCCTCGATCTACGGATGCAGAAGATATACCTCGAAGTCTTCAAAAGGTCGCCTTGCCTCAAGGATGGTAAGTCTGAGTCGAAGTACCTGGATCTGCACATGAAAAACATGCGCAGAAAGGGCATGAGTACACCACAGCGGTACTCAGTAAGTGCCAAGCCTGACCTCGGTCGAGTAGTGAAGAGGAAGGTCAGGGCCCTACTAAGGTTAAATAAAAATATAAGGTTCGACAGTGTGGAACAGAATAGTATAAATAAGTGCAACAGTAAAGGCAACACATGATATAAAGGACAACAACACCTATTACAGTGGCAAAGTACATAGAGAGAAATACAGCTCAGTACCAAAAATAACAATCGAGGATCTCCCAGGATACCGTCCTATAGTCCCAAATATACATATCCGATGGATCTCCCGGTATCCCGTCCCATAGTCCAACTTATAGTGCACGAGGATCTATCGGAATCCTGTTCCGTAGTCCCAAATGTAAATACCAGTAATGGGGGGAATCTACCGGGTGCATTCCCGTAGTTCCATATAACTGTGCAGGGGGATCTATCGGAATCCCACATACATAGACCCAAATGTAAACAGACAAGGGGGGAGCCACCGGAATCCCACATCCGTAGTCCCAATGTAAATACACAGCAGCAATAGGAAAATATTCAGAAATGTCAAATTTTATATTAAGGCAAACAACTAGTTCTAGCCTATCATGCTGCACAAAATTCAGGTAAGGTAGTTTGAGCAATTAAAGCAATTAAATCACTTAGATATACTTTCCTAAGCTAACAACAGGCTTAATAGTGCAAGTAATAAAAACAGGAAAAAACATACTAGTAATTACTTAATGAAAAACCGGATTTCCAACAATTAGCACAAGTACGCACTCGTCACCTCACGTACAAGGCTTCTCAATTACCAAATATACCAAATCCTAAGGGGAAAGTCCCCCACGCAAGGTTAGGCAAGCCACTACCTCGAACCGGCTCAAAATCAATCCAAAACCACGCTCTTGCCACGAGTACTCGACTCCAAATGGCTCAAATCTATTCAATTCAATTTCATAATGTAAATAACACTTCAAGTAACTGATTCTACAATTAAATTCTAAGCCAATACACAATATTAGGCAAATTGACCAAAACGCCCTTGGGACCACATCTCGGAATCAGGTAAAATTTATATTTCCAGAATCCTCACACTCTCACGAGTTCAGTCATACCAAGAGTACCAAAATCAGACCTCTATTGCTCCCTCAAATCATCACTCAAAGTCCTCTACTTAGTCAAGCCCTAACCCACAAATTACCACTAATTTTCCTTAATTTTTCATGCTTAAATTGATAAAAATCATTCCAATAATGATTTTAGGGACCAAAGACCTTACCCCAATGAACTCCTCTGAAAATCCCTCTTGAAAAGTGCTTCCCAAGTTTCTTCCCATTTGAAATATGGTGAAAAATAGCTAAATTTCGCGAAGGCAAGTATTTATATGTTTCAGCTCAGAAATTTCCGCATGTGCGGTCCCGCTTTTGTAGACCAATGGTCGCATCTGCGACAATCACTAACTCAACCTGATTCTGAATCTGTGACTCCCCATCCGCAGATGCGGTACCGCTCCTGCAAAAATTCTACCATTTCTGTGGCTTCTGCTGAACCTCCCCATTTCCGCTTCTGTGATGCCAAATGCTGCTTCTGCGGTCCCACACTCACAGGTGCGGTTATGAAAGAAAACCAGCTGAAGCTGCAACTCCAAACTCCAAAATCATTCCTTCAACCATTTGAAATTATCCCGAGGCCCCCGGGACCTCAACCAAAGGCACCAACAAGTCTAATACCAATGTCCAAACTTATACCAATCCTTAAAACACCTAAAACAATATCGAAACGACGAATCAACCACGGATTCAAGCCTAAAAATTCTAAAACTCTAAAAATACGCTTTCGATCAAAAAGTATATCAAACCTCGTCCGAATGACCTGAACTTTTGCATACACGTCACATTCAACACTATAGTGCTACTCTAACTT
Organism: Nicotiana sylvestris; assembly: GCF_000393655.2. Lineage (NCBI taxonomy): Eukaryota > Viridiplantae > Streptophyta > Magnoliopsida > Solanales > Solanaceae > Nicotiana > Nicotiana sylvestris. Next base: position 36,481,164 of record NC_091067.1, read on the forward strand.
CCAGAAATCCATTTTGACCCTTGGATCGAAATCTCACTATCCAACCGGAAACTTCAAAATTCGACCTTTCGGCATTTCAAGCCTAAATTAGCTACGGACCTCCAAAAGACCATCCGATTACGCCCCTAATCCCGAAATCACCCAATGGTGCTAACGAAACCATCAGAATTCCATTCCAAGACTGTCTTCACACTGTTTCGACTACGGTCAACTTTCCAACACTTATGCTCTCATTTAGGGATTATGTGTCCCAAAACTCTCCGAAACGCAAAATCGAACATCCCGGAAAATTAAAAATAGCAGAAATAAATACGGGGAAAGCAGTTAATAGGGGATCGGGGATTCCGACTTAATTCCTTGGGCTTTTACTTAGACTTCAATGCTCCATATCAGTTGAATTCATTCCATAACATCGACATAGCTCGGAATCACTCCTATATGGCATAGAATACACAATTAATGAAGAACACTAGCGATTAAAGCTCAAACTCAATTAAAGTGCAGTAAATTAGAGTGTAATAAGTGACTAAAATACACAATTATAGTCTATCATCAACACCCCACACTTAAACCATTGCTCTTCCTCGAGCAATCAAACTACACTTTATATAGACACGATTTTTTTAAACAATTCTCCTAACTCATCACACAAAGAGTATTTAAAATAGACTAAGCACGAGAGTGTAACATCTTCACCTCAAGATTTGACTGACAAGTACCACGCATTATTCGCAACTCACCCACTTACTCTAACATAGAGGTCACTAAAATTACCTTTCCTTTATTAATCAAGTGTCCTCACACAACAAAAGAGAGTAGTTCCACACAATAAAATTTAAGAACACTTAGGAACTCAAAATAGAAAGAATTCACTCACTCTCATAAATAACGTTCATATGCCATAAAAGATGTGCCATAGGCTTGTCTGTAGTGTAATACTCTACTAATCGAGCCCATTCAGATATTGGGAATGTGCTCCGCGCTTGTGTTATAGAATTTGCAGGTTCGTGGGATCAGTTCTAGCTACTTACGGAGTTTTCCTACAACAACAGTTATCAGTCGAGCATTCAGATGACTCCCTATGAGGCATTATATGGTGGGCAGTGTCGATCACCAGTTGGATGGTTCGAGCCGGGGGAGGCTCGATTATTAGGTACATATTTGGTACATGATGCCTTAGATAAGGTCAGATTATCTAGGATCAACTTCACACATCTCAATCCAAGCAGAAGAGTTATGCCTGTCACACCTCCTTTTTACCTGCGCCGGCAGGGGCGTAAGGGAGTTTTTTCCAATTAAAGGACAATCAAAACGAGATTTATTATTTAATTCAGAGTTGTAACTTGGGAGATTTATGGTGTCCCAAGTCACCGGTTGAATCCCGAATCGAGGAGAAGAAATGACTTTGTATTACAGTCCGCGAACCATAAATCCGGATAAGGAATTCTGTTAACCCGGGAGAAGGTGTTAGGCATTCCTGAGTTCCGTGATTCAAGCACGGTCGCTCAACTGTCATATTCGGCTTATTTATCTGATTTTATACATGTTAGACCTGTGTGCAAATTTTAACTCTTTCCCGCTTTTATTGTTGTTATTTTAAGAGAGAATTGCAACGTCGTGAAAATACGTCTCGAACCACGTCACATCAATGCACCCGTGGTTATTGACACATTTTGACTCCGTTGAGATTTTGATTTGGGTCACATAAATGTGCACCCGAGTTTAAGAAAGTAATTTATTAAAAGCGTGCCTAAAGTGACTAGCTCGTTATTATTTTGAGGAAAGTCGTGAAATTTATTAGACGGTCCGTCCCGAAATCTAAAGTATTTTAACGCAATATTTACTGAGGGCCCCGCAACTTATGCATTTTATTTGGCGAGGCTCGTCTCATATATTATTTAAAGACTAATCCTAAAATGACTATTCTTCTTCTATTTATTTGTCTCTAAAGAAATAAGTAAAAGGGGGCCCTAATTAGTTAATATTAGAAAATCCTATAGTCTATCAATTGAAAATTAGTAGACCAAATGCCATTTCAACTTTAGGTCCAAAGAACCCAATCCATATGCTGGATCGAGTTTTGAACTACACGACTCGGTTATTTGATTCTGCTAACATTCATGAATAAGTTAACTTATTCAAATTCAAGTAGACTATTGATATTAACCATTAATATGCAATTACTTGTTCCTACGTCGAAATAGTGAGCTTAACGAACAAAGGAGAGGACATCAATAACTAGCATGTTGGGCTGTTTTAAAAGCGCGTTTAACCTGAAATCGGAATAAGCACCACATGTTGACTTCTGAATTAATTGTAGGTCCAAACAATACTGATATCCGATTTTTAACTCAACGTTAACTGAAATCAGTACTAAAATACACTAAGTCTACAACTAATGAACACGAATTAACAGTTTAAACAGTCCTAATTAGGTACAAACTTCACAGTCTACATTTCATTGAGTTATAGATCAAATTGGACTATACAACTACTTATCATCTATATCTACTGAGCTACATATACAACACCAAATAATTAAGGGCCCGAGCACTTCCATTTCATGTTTACATCTCAAGGTTACATCCAATTGAGCTTAGTTGTGTACCTAAATTGGAGTGAACAGAAGAATAAAGAGGAAGTCAGCAACAGTACAGCACGGAAAACAACAACAGCAGCAAATAACACCAGCAGACAGCAAATTGGAATTCAGAAACAGCTCCAAACCCAGTTTCAAATTAGGAAAACACTTGACCACAGCTCATAACCAGTTGTGAAACCAAACAGCAACAACAAATAACTCCGGGCAACAAATTGGACCTCAAACTCAACAAGAAAACCAACCAGTGAACCTCAAACACACCAGTAAACAGACATGAAACTGGAAACTACACCTCAACAATTGAAAATCAGGCACTTTACTTCAAGCTTGCAATGCTATTTTTTACTGCTTAAAGAAGGATCAAATGCAGAACCTAAGAGGACTAATTGCTTTTTGTTTTCTATATTTCTTGCTATTCTTTTTGTGTCACCTTTGAGTATAATTTCAAAAACCAACCCCCTTTAACTCTGTCCAGAATTCGAATTACACCTATGAATGCAATGAAACAATATATTTTTGGTTTTCTGTTCTTAAACTCTCCCAAACTCTAAAAAGCTGAATGCCTTAGCTTTTAAAATGCTGTCTAAGACTGCCTTTTTTAAAAAAAACTCTCCAAAACTTCCTCACTCCCCCTAGAACCGTCTCGACGAGTTTTACTCGGATTCGAGCCAATTTGGTTAGTGATTAGCGACGAGGAGGTCAAGGGGATTATTGGGTGTGATTTTGGGTTTAAATGGACAGGCTAGGGTTTGGGACGGGGATCTTCGATCGAAGATTCGAAGAGTTATAGTATGATTCGAGGCTAATGGAGTGTGGAATCGGAGAGGGGGGAATAGGGTGGTTCAAGGGTGTATTTCTGGGGTTGTTTGGCCACCGTCCGCCGCCGTGGGCGATTTCCGGCGGGCGGAAGGTGGTGGTATGTGGTGGTGTGTGTTTCGGTCTCTGAAGAGACGAGAGAGGGGGGTGGGGTTTGTTTGGAAAAATATATACTGGGGGCAAAATTAGATCCAGGCCGTTGGATCAATTAAGATCGACGGCTTGGATCAAATCACTAAACGGAACGGCGTTGTTTAGTTTGTCTTGAGACCGGGTTGGTCTTTGGTGAAAATGGGTCGGGTATTAGGCTGATATTTTGGGTAAGAACTGGGCTGTGGCCAATTTGGCCCGGTCCGGTTCCCATTTTGTTTCTTTTTCTTCTTTTTCTTCTATTTCCTAATTAATAAAACTAAAATTCTAAATTGAATTATAAACCAAATTAAAAATACTAATTAATTCCTAATAACAATTATCACACACAATACCAACTAAAATAAAATCACACAATTGGAGATTAAATGCAAAGTACATATTTTTGTGATTTTCATTCTCGCAAATCCAAATATTGTTTAATTAATTCCTAATTGTAAAATTAAATCCTAAATGCACATACAACACATATTTTGTATCTTTCTTAATTAAAGTAAAAATAAACATGCACAGACAAGTACAAATAAATCACAAGCAACACAAAACTATTTTATTTTGAATTTTTGGGAGTAGTTCTTGTAGGGCAAAAATCACGTGCTCACAGCTGCCCCTCTTTGTCCGGAAACATGAAGAGTTTTCGTGCAAAGATAAAGTGAGCGGATACGAGCAATTTTTGCCCATTCGGCTACTCCGTGTGAAGCATTTTTGAAAGAATTTGACCGAACCTCTTCTTCAAAGGTTTCCTACATATCCCTGGCTAAAAGGAATCAGGTCAATGTAGTTCGGGATGTTTTGGTAGCTGGAACTACCACAGAGCTGTTGTTTTATTGTTACTATTGTTGCTACTATTGCCGCCACTTACTGACCTCCTTATTACACCGTGCTAGAAGAAAACAAGAAGCTAGACTAAACTGTAGTCTATGAATTACAAAATCTTATCTAGATTTTCAGTCTTGCTCTCGTGTCTCTGGTTGCTTTGATGTCTTGCTGACATGGTGTTTCCTCTGATGTTTTTTTCTTTCTGTCTTGACTCGTAGTCTTCTCTTGATTGTCGAATTTGAACTGCTTATTTCCTTCTTACGAGCTTCGAATTATTTTTCCTTCGAAGCTTGAATTGCCTTCTTCTGACTAGTGTTGCCTTCCTTCCAACTTTTGAACTTTACTTTGTGCTGGGGATCTTTGTTGCAACCCTCCGCTCTCCGGGCGGGCTCCTGACTTCTACTACGACTTAAAAAGATAATACCCCCATTCTCTAGGAGGGCTCCTAACTTTATTAAACAATTTAAAGACAATACCTCCATTCTCCAGGCGGGCTCCTGACTTCGACTACAACTTGAAAAATATAACAACCTCCATTCTCCAGGCGGGCTCCTGACTTCAACTACTTCTTAAAATATAATACCTCCATTCTCCAGGCGGGCTCCTGGCTTCAACTACTTTTTAAAATATAACACCTCCATTCTCCAGGCGGGCTCCTGACTTCAACTACTTCTTAAAATATAATACCTCCATTCTCCAGGCGGGCTACTGACTTCAACTACTTTTTAAAAATATAACACCTCCATTCTCCACGTGGGCTCCTAACTTCAACTGCGACTTAAAAAGATAATATCTCCATTCTCCAGGCGGGATCCTGACTTCAATAAACAACTTAAAGATAATACCTCCATTCTTCAGGCGGGCTCCTGACTTCATCTACAACTTGAAATGATAACAACCTCCATTCTCCAGGCGGGCTCCTGACTTCAACAACTTCTTAAAAATATAACACCTCCATTCTCCAGGCGGGCTCCTGACTTCAACTACTTCTTAAAATATAATACCTCCATTCTCCAGGCGGGCTCCTGACTTCAACTACTTCTTAAAATATAATACCTCCATTTTCCAGGCGGGCTCCTGACTTCGACTACTTCTTAAAATATAACACCTCCATTCTCCAGGCGGGCTCCTGACTTCAACAACTTCTTAAAATGCGTTCTATTGCCGTTGTTCCTTCCTGCCTCCGGAACCATTTTCCTTCTAACTTGAATTATCTTCTTTCAGAACTGTTTCCCTCAAAACTGGTGTTTCATTCCTCTGAAAACTGCTAGGGATAACATTGGTGTTTCATTCAAAAATATGTTATTTTCCTCTTTCAAAGACTATTTCCCTTAAAGCTGGTGTTTTCCTTCCTCTGGAACTACTTCCCTTGAGACTTGTGTTATCTTCCTCCCGAAATTGCTTTCTTTAAAACTTATTTTGCCTTCTTCCGAAAAATGCTGGGGATACTGCTTTTCACCGAACTTGTGTTATCTTCCTTCTTCCCCAAGTGGGTACCTGACTTCCAGAAAATTTTCAAAATGAAAAAAAAAATTCTGCCCCAGTTTGACAATCTTTCTTGTGGCATGTCTTTCTGTCATCAATAACATTTCCTGTCCCTACTTAAAATCAAAGAGAATTTGTTAGTTTAAAACGTGAGGATGCTTCTATTGGGGACGGTTTTTCCTTTCGCTCTTTTCTATGCTCTGCGTTGTTCGACCATCTTGAAACTTGGCTGATAACTTCCGACCTTCTTGATGATTATGTATTCACCAACCTCTCAACCGTTGTTTTCCACCTTTGCTCCACACTGTCACGAAATCTTAGACCAATCCATCATCTGGTCTTACAACGACGTCTTTCTCGTCCCATTACATTATCCTCGCTTGTCTTATCCCCATTTACCTTGCACCGTGTTGGCAACTGGTAGTTATCTCTGAAAATCCTTCTTAAAAACAAACTACTATTGATCAAAAAGAAATGGAAAATGATGACTTCGAAAGATAGGACAAGCAAAAACCTTTCTGAACAATTGTTTGAAGAGAAAATAACTTATCTGAATGGTATAACCGATCCAATGGTCATGTCGTGCATTTTTGGATTAATCAACCCAGTCTATTTACATCAATCAATATTTCTGATGTCCCTACTTTGTATATCAAAGGTCCCGCAACCCATATTTTTTTGCCAAAACAACATCTTTATTCTGCTTGATGTCTCGACGGATCCTTTCCATCAAGCTTGTCTCGTTTGCCCCTTTTAATTCCTTGTCACCCTATAGTGCCCTTCAAGGGGTTTTCACTAATAGGACTCTCTCGTTTCTCTTAACTCCCGTCGCCTTATGGTGCTTGTGAAGGTTTTCACCGATAAGACTCTCTCATTTTATTTATCTCAACTTCTGTTGCCTTATGGTGCTTGTGAAGGTTTTCACCAATAAGACTCTCTCATTTTCTTTCTCTCAACTTCCGTTGCCTTATGATTCCTATGAAGGTTTTCACCCATAAGACTCTCTCATTTTCATTAATTTCCCTGCTTGGATCGGAGTATTACCCTGATATGAATCACTCTATTTTCTCGACTTGGCATCTCTCGAAAACTGATTAGAAGGTCTTTCTTTGGACCGTAATGTGGGATTTTGGATGGGATTAGAAAGAAAGGGTATCAAAGGCTCAAAATAATTTGACATGGGTTTAAAATTACAACTTTTGGAATCACATTTCTTATTACAAATACAACCTCTGCCCCAGTTTCTTGCTTGGGGATCTTTTGATTTTTATTTTACTATGATCGAGCCGTAAAACTGCCTGCGTACCCTTAACAGGATCAGGTCAAACGTAGTTCACACCTGAATTTCCTTGTTGTTATATTTTTCACTTCTTTTCTTTTCTCTGTTTCTTTTCTTTCTTTTTCTTTCTTTTTCGTTATTGATTCCAAAGAAGGGGTATGAAAGAAATAAATAAGGCTCAAAAAGGGGAACAAAGGGTAAAGTATTTAGATAGTAGAACAAATTTCCTTCGTCATTTAAATCTTCGAAATAATGCCAAATACAAACACTCAGCAGTTATAACAAAGAAATCATACATAATATCTTTTTACTGCATCAGAATTGATAGCCCTGTCTATGCATTTTCCTTCGATATCCGTTAAACATAAAGCACCATTGAACAATACTCTGGTCACAACGAATGGCCCTTGCCAATTTGGGGCGAATTTGCCTTTCGCTTCAGCCTGGTGTGGAAGGATACGATTCAGCACTTGCTGGCCCACTTCAAACTTCCTGGGACGTACCTTTTTGTTGTATGCTCTCGCCCTTCTCTTTTGATACAACTGGCCATGACACACTGCCGCTAATCGTTTTTCATCAATCAAATTCAACTACTCCAAACGGGTCTTGACCCACTCATTATCATCGATTTCAGCCTCAGCAACAATCCGAAGGGACGGGATTTCAACTTCCGCAGGTATCACTGCTTCAGTTCCATATACCAACAAATAAGGAGTTGCACCTACCGAAGTACGGACAGTAGTGCAATAACCCAGCAATGCAAATGGTAATTTTTCGTGTCATTGCCTAGAACCTTCCACCATTTTCCGAAGTATTTTCTTTATGTTTTTGTTGGCTGCCTCAACTGCTCCATTCGCCTTGGGATGATATAGGGTAGAATTGCGATGTGTAATCTTAAACTGTTGGCATACCTCTTCCATCAATTTACTGTTAAGATTAGCATCGTTATCTGTGATGATCACCTTCGGGATTCCAAATCGACAGATGATATTTGAGTGAACAAAATCGACCACTGCTTCCTTGGTCACAGACTTGAAAGTTTTGGCCTCAACCTATTTGGTGAAATAATCAATGGCTACCAGAATGAACCTATGGCCGTTGGATGTTGCTGGCTCAATTGGTCCAATGATATCCATGCCCCAAGCGACGAAGGGCCATGGCGCTGACATTGTGTGCAATTCTGATGGCAGAGAATGAATCAAATCTCTGTGTATCTAGCACTGATGACATTTGCGCACAAAACTAATACAATCTCGCTCCATGGTGTGCCAATAATAAACTGCTCGGAGAATTTTCTTTGCCAACACATATCCGCTCATATGTGGTCCGCAGACTCCTGAATGTACTTCGGACATGACAGACGTAGCTTGTCTAGCATCTATGCATCTTAACAATCCCAGGGCTGGTGTTCTTTTATACAAAACTCCTCCACTCAAGAAAACTTCGTTTGCCAACCGTCGAATTGTTCTCTTTTGATCCCCCATGGCTTGCACTGGGTATATCTCCATTCTGATGTATTCCTTGATATCATGGAACCACGGTTCACCATCAAATTCTTCTTCAATCTTGTTGCAGTAAGCATGCTAATCTCGTACTTGAATGTGCAAAGGATCGACATAGGCTTTGTCCGGATGGTGCAGCATTGACGCTAGGGTAGCCAAAGCATCGGCGACCTCATTATGGACCCTTGGAATATGCCTGAACTCCACTGATCTAAACCGTTGACAAAGATCATGCAAGCATTGTCGGTATGGTATGAGCTTCAGATCTCACGTTTCCCATTCTCCTTGAATTTGGTGCACCAGAAGATCCTAGTCTCTCAAGACCAAAACTTCCCGGACATTCATGTCTGTAGCTAGCCTCAAACCTAAAATGCATGCCTCGTATTCAGCCATATTGTTGGTGCAACAAAATCGAAGCTGAGCCGTAACAGGATAGTGATGCCCTATTTCAGAAATAAGCACAGCTCCTATTCCGACTCCTTTCATGTTAGCAGCCCCATCAAGGAAAAGTTTCCAGCCTGGTTTTTCGGCCTGTTCTAGATCGTCAATATGTATCACATCTTCATCGTGAAAATAAGTCCTCAGCGGCTTATACTCTTCATCGACCGGATTCTCAACCAAATGATCGGCAAATGCTTGGGCATTCATCGCAGTCCGAGTCATATAGATTATGTCAAACTCTGTGAGCAAAATCTACCATTTTGCAAGTCTTCCTGTCGGCATAGGCTTTTGAAAGATATACTTCAATGGATCCAAGCGGGAAATGAGGTAAGTAGTGTAGGATGACAAATCTTGTTTCAACTTTTATGCCACCCAAGTTAGGGCGCAACATGTCCTTTCCAGGTGAGTGTACTTAACCTCATAAGCTGTGAACTTCTTGCTAAGATAATAGATGGATTTTTCTTTCCTACCGGTGTTGTCATGCTGCCCCAGTACACAACCAAATGAATTTTCCAAGACTGTCAAGTAAAGAATCAAAGGTCTCCCTAGTTCTGGCGGAACCAGCACAGGTGGGTTTGTCAAGTAACCTTTTATCTTATCAAACGCTTCTTGACACTCATCAGTCCACTTGATCGCAACGTCCTTCTTCAACAACCTGAAAATAGGCTCACAAATTGTCGTGAGCTGAGCAATAAACCTGCTGATGTAGTTCAGCCTTCCTAACAGACTCATCACTTCGGTCTTGTTCCTCGGAGGGGACAATTCTTGTATGGCTTTGATCTTTAATGGGTCCAACTTGATGCCTCGCCGACTGACTATGAATCCTAACAGTTTTTCGGATGGAACACCAAATGCACACTTGGCGGGGTTAAGCTTGAGGTTGTACCCGCGAAGCCTCTGGAAGAATTTCCTTAAATCCTCGACGTGGTCGGCTTGATGCTTTGATTTTATGATCACATCATCTACGTATACCTCAATCTCCTTGTGTATCATATCATGAAATACAGTAGTCATCGCCCTCATATAAGTTGCCCCAGCATTCTTCAAACCAAATGGCATTACCCGGTAACAATAAGTTCCCCATAGCGTGATGAACGCCGTTTTTTTGCATCTTATTCATCCATTAGAATCTGATGATACCCGGCATAGCAATCCACAAAAGATCCAATCTCACACTTGGCATAATTATCGATCAAAATGTGGATATTGGGTAGTGGGAAGTTATCCTTCGGACTTGCTTTGTTAAGATTGTGGTAATCGACTCATACTCTGATCTTGCCATCCTTCTTCGGTACGGGCACGACATTAGCCAACCAAACAGGATATCAGGTGACCCGAATAACCTTTGCATCCAACTGCTTGGTAACTTCTTCTTTAATCTTCATACTCATATCAGTTTTGAATTTCCTCAGCTTTTGCTTGACGGGGGGAATGCCGGATCAGTGGGCAATCTGTGGACCACTAAATCAGTGCTTAAACCCGGCATGTCATCATATGACCACGCAAAAACATCTTTGTACTCGATGAGTGCTTTGATTAACTCCTCCCGGATTTTTGGCTCGAGGTGGACACTTATTTTAGTCTCTCGGACATTGTCTGTGTCCCCTAAATTGACAACTTCTGTATCATTCAAGTTGGGTTTGGGTTTTTCTTAGAAGTGAATTAACTCCTTACTAATCTCTTCGAAGGCTTCATCCTCGTCATCGTATTCTGATTCGTAATCACAATCTACTTCTTGAACTAATATTTTGGAATCAGATTGATTTTTAAGACTGGGTTGAGGATTCCTCATGCATGACATGTCATTAGAACCAGTGTAAAAAGAACTGTATAGAAAAGAAAAGAAAAGAAAAAGGAAAACCATCAGGAATGATGAAGACAGGGAAATTGTATTTCATTGAATGATAAAAGATAACAAGGTTTGCACACTCAAACAGACTGAAAAAATGAAATCTCGATTACAACCCTGGAATAATCCGTACAAACTTAAAGGAAAATCAAAGCGAACTACTAAGACTCCTTCCGAGTAGGGAGAGGAGTAGCCTTCCAATTATTAAGCTTTGTTTTTGGCCCGACGAATTGCACTTCTGTGTTGCTAGAACCCTCTCCAATCTCCACCATGTTCACACTATCGAATAACTTCTCAAATCTTTCAATCAACTCCTTGTCAAGATTAATCATAGAACTAGGAATTGCTGTCACTGGGCGGCTCCTCGTACCGGACTTGACAAATGATCTGGAAAGACGTGGGACCGGCTTTGGAAGGACCCATGACCTCTGTTTCAATTTCCTGGCTTTTTTTATATCTGCGGCTGTGGGCTTGAATCCTAGACCAAATGTTCCCAAGTTTTCAGGAAGAGACACGGGCTGTATGATGCCTTGCAACGCTGATCCCAAACCCTTTCCTGGTATAAAACCATTTTTCAACATTTCATACGCTACCATGACTGAGGCAGCGTTTATCTTTGGATTCGGGATACATTTCCCCTTTGGAACTTTCTCGACTGACATTGCGTCAGAAACTTGGTAGACCCATGGTCCCTTGTCATCTTCCACTTCAATGAATGGCACAATGGTGCTGTTGTGAGCACACAAATTATCTTAGCCGTGCACCACTATTTCCTGTATGTCCCATTCAAACTTGACCATCTGATGGAGTGTTGATGGCACTGCTTTAGCAGCGTGAATCCACGGTCGTCCTAATAGCAAATTGTAGGAAACAGCTATATCCAGCACTTGGAATTCCATTGTGAATTCTACTGGACCTATGGTCAGCTCCAATATTATGTCCCCGACTGAATTTTTGCCTCCGCCGTCAAATCCCTGCACACAGATACTGTTCTTATGGATCCTTTCCTCTTCTACTTTCAGCTTGCTTATAGTGGAGAGAGGACAGATGTTCGCACTGGAACCATTGTCAACCAATACCCGGGTAATCACGGTGTCCTCACATTTCACTGTCAGGTAAAGGGCTTTGTTATGCTTAGTACCCTCTACCGATAATTCGTCATCGGAAAAAGTGACTCTGTTTACTTCGAAAATCTTGTTGTCTATCTTTTTTTCCAGATGGTTTACCGAGATCTTGTCGGGAATATGGGCCTCATTCAAGATTGTCATCAGGGATTGGTGGTGTTCATCTGAATGGATTAGCAACGAGAGTAATGGGATCTGAGCGGGCGTTTTCCTCAACTGTTCTATAACAGAATAGTCATGCACTTTCATTTTCCTCAAAAATTCCTCTGCCTCTTCTTTAGTTACAACTTTCTTTATCGGCGTTGAATTATCGTTAGATCTTCTTAACTCTTCGGGAGTAAAACACCTTCCTGAGCGAGTCAAACCTTGCGCTTCACAAACTTTTTCTTTGATTTCTTTCCCCTTGTAAATCACTGTTACCCTTTCATAATTCCAAGGAACAACCTTGTTGTTGATTACTGGAAGCTGAGTTACTAGTTTTATAATAACTGGCTCTATGTGAGCACCCTTCACGACCACAACAGGTTTACTTGCGACCCCTGGCACTACCACTTTAACTTTCTCTGGTTTCACTACAACAATGCTTGACGACCCTCTCTCGGCTACCACAGCTGGCTTATCATCTACTCCTCTCAACTGGACCACTAATTTCCCACTGGTTACTTTTTCCTTTGAGCTGGTTTCGCTGGAACGGATCATCATTACTATCTATGAGGGCTTCCTGGGCTCCCCCTCTTTCTGTATCAACTCAATCATGTGTGTTTCATGGTAAGCTGGCAATGGATTCTGATTGATATTTGGTGCTTCTGGGGCTTGAACCTTGATCCGATGTGTATCAATAAGCTCTTGCACAGCTGTTTTTAGTTTCTAACACTTCCCTGTATCATGCCCAGGGGCCCCTGAACAGTACTCACAACTTACCGAGTTGTCAAGATTTCTAGGGGGAGGATTTGGCATTTTAGGCTCAATTGGATTCAACATGCCCAACTGCCTCAATCTATGGAAAAGACTGGTATATGATTCCCCCAGTGGAGTGAAGGTCTTTTGCTTCTATGACCTTTCATTCTTGAGGGCTTAGTTTGGTCGGAAACCTGTCCCGGGGGGATTTCTGTAGGCCCTTAGGGGTGGATATGTGTTTTGTCGAGCTGGGTATGGATTTTGTGGAGCCGGCGCATGCCATTGTGTGTGTGCCAGAGTTTGGGTATAGGTTTGTGCATGATGGACGGAAAAATAGGGATCTGGCGGTGGGTAGTAATGTTGTGGAGGGCTATATGAAGTGTGGGGGTAATTTTGGTGGTAGGGTCGTGATTGGCTATAGTAGGGTGACGGGCCTCTAGATCCAAACCAGGCTCTGGACTCAACAGTCGTGACATCTTCTTTCTTCTTTTTCCCAAGTACACCCCCAGTGCCGCTTTGAATGGCCTGGGTGGAATCCTTGATCGCTGAATAACTCATGATCTTGTTGGACTTAAGCCCCTCCTCGACCATGCCTCCCATTTTTACAACCTCATTAAAATATTTGCCAATTGCGGACACTAGATGACCAAAGTAGGTCGGCTCCAAAGCCTGCAAAAAGTAATCAACCATCTCGCTCTCTTTCATTGGGGGATCTACCCTAGCTGCTTGCTCCCTCCACCGGACCATATTCTCTAAAGCTTTCATTGTGCTTCTTTTCCAGTTTGGTCAGGGATAGTCGGTCCGGAATGATCTCAAGATTATACTGAAAGTGACAAGCGAATTCTTGGGCCAAATCGTCCCATGTGTACCACCTGCTATGATCTTGTCTGGTGTACCATTCTAACGTAGATCCACTCAAACTTTGGCTGAAATACGCCATCAGTAATTCATCTCTTCCGCATGTTCCCCTCATTTTGCTACAAAATCCTCTCAGATGAGCTATCGGATCACTATGTCCGTTGTACAAGTCGAATTTGGGCATTTTGAACCCCGCCGGTAATTGTACGTTTGGGAACAAACACAGGTCTTTGTAAGCTACACTTACCTGACCTCCTAGCCCTCTCATATCCCTGAAGGATTGTTCTATGCTTTTCATTTTTCTGAACATCTCTTCCTGTTCAGGATTTCTAGCCAGTTTTTCTGCTTTCCCTGGTAGGTCAGAATGTGGATCATATGGATAGGTTTCGGGCACTTTAAAGGTAAGCTCCGGGGGATAATACTGGTTGTCCTGAGCTTGGAACACAGGTTCACTCGGGGATTTATGGAATGCAGCTGGAGATGCCACAAAGACATGGGTGATTGGCGGAGGAGGGTATGGAATGGATTTTGGTGGTGGAGCTTGTGGCGTATGAGAAGTAGTGCCATGGTAGTGTTGATAAATGGGAAAACCTGGATCGGTGGCAGGATGATCCTGAGACTGAGCTAATGGTTGGGTAAAAGCAGGGTTAGCAGGGTAAGCTGACGGTGATTGCCCTTTGGACCAGGCCTGGTACATTTCGGCCATCTGTTGCTTAAGCTTGAGCATCTCCTCTTTCATTTTATTGACGTCCAACTCCTCTACCTCAACACTAGTGTCGACATCTAGGATAGACATGATTTCCGGTATTGGTCCCTTCGATCTGGTTTGGTAATGATAATGTGCTAGTATCCTCTAAATAAACTAACTGCTTGAATTCTCTGGATTACAACAAACTTGTTAGTTTTTAGAGTTTAACACATATGTAATTACACGTTGGGATGTAATTCACCTAGGCAATTAACCATTTCTATCATGCATTTACTTCGGTTGCGTGCGTCATTCCGGCCTCTCATAATTGTGCCTCTTTCTTTATTCTATCCTTCTTTATTTTTCATTTTCCTTCTTTTTTTTTAGTGGTGGTCGAATCCTATAGAGATTTCCTATGTATCACGTCCCCGCATGAATCAGACCATGCGTAGTTCTGTCAGATAAGTGTGCAAGTAAATAAAACATTTTTGGGATTTTTAGCTTTTATAAAACAGATGCTTCGATTACACAGTCTCAATATCAACAAGTTTCAAAAGACCAACAGACTCTGACGCAAAGACGACAAACAGACTCCGAAATCAAGCTATCATACTCTAAAGAAATGCAGACTCGAAACAGAAAGAAAATGCAAACACAACATGACTCACAGACTCTGACAGAGAAGGAAATACAGATTCAAACGAAAAATTATGAGTACATCAATGCTCCTGGTGTCCGTGGGACATCGTTCGGTCTCTCCACGGGCCTATGTGCAAGATCCCTTTGAAGTCGGTCCAAATTGTTCATTATTTGCTTAACAAAGGTCATCACTGCCGCAAAGAATGTAGTGCGGGTCATACCCTCACAAATGTGGCACTTCATAATGATGTAATCAGCGATGTTTCTAATTCTCTCTCTTATGATGCCCTTTTCTTGTAACAAACGCCCAATCTGCTGGGCCCTGGCCTCCAAGGTTTGCTTGGCTGCATAGTTTTGTTCCTGAAGTTGTTGCCAGTCTATTTCTAATTGTGCCAATGTCGTGTGACAGTGTTCCCTTTCAACCTTGAAGTCTCTTGCCTGTTTGATCATTGTGTTTCTCGTGGCGATGACCCTTTTCTTCAACCTCGTGACCTCATCGTCGTACCTTTCTCTCAACTGCTTAACCAAGCATACCCGTTCATCTGCATTTTTTGCTAATTGTTTTTGATCCCTGGCCAATTCACTTTCTGCTTTGTTCAAATAGAAACTATAGTTACTCACTTTCTGCCTTAGGTTAGCTACGAGCTTTTCATCTCAGTTACTTCAGACTTGATTTTCTGCCGCTACTTTTAGTTTCTGAATTTGAGCTCGGAGGGCCTCATTTTCTTTAGGTAGTTTCTTTTTCTCTCCCTCATCTGCGGCGGCCTGCAGATCTTTCTCATTACAAATCCATGACTTGCTTCTCCAATTTGCCTATTGTAACCCTGTACCCATGTTCTTTAGCCAACCAATCCCACTGTTCTTGCGACGCCTTGACGAACTCCTGGTGATGGGGTCTTTTGGCTGGTCTCCCAAACTCGATTTCTCTCCTATACCAAGCAAAGTAGTTTGGCGAAACTTCACCTTTGGACCGATCGCATACGCATGTATTTGCTGTTAAGTGTTGACACTTGCTCCAAATTTGTCAAACTGCTGCTTTATGAATCCGTTAGGCCCGATCTTGACCACTTGACCGCTAAGATCTTCATCTTTCGGAACTATTTGGCATCTCCCCAACTGCCTCAATACTCGATACGGGGCATAGGGCTGAAAACTCCTGAGTCCCATCAAAAAGAAATGGGGTCCAGTGGCTGGCATATATATGATTTCATCCACAGGCAACCATCCAAATGTCCATTCTATTTGGCTTGCAGTGAAAGAACGGAGGCGCGCTGTCCACTCTGTGACCCCTTCTGGTAAGCTGATTCTGTCAACCTTCGTAGGAAATTCCTCTATGCACGTTTTCTCCGTCGACCCACAACTCATAAATTGAGGACGACGACATAGGTGTTTGATCATCCACATCTGCAGCAACACGTTGCACCCCTCAGAAAAGTCTCCCCCGGCTTTGCAGGCTGTGAGAGCGCGGAAGATTTCAGCTACTATCATGGGTGCGAGGATGCTGTTGGCCTGAGCAAGTAAAGTGCTAACAACCCCAGATACCCGTATGTCAATGTTCTCGTCTTTTCTAGGAAACACCAGGAGTCCCAAAAAGGCTACCATGAATGCAAAATACCTATGTTCTTCCCACTTAAGGCGGTTTCCTTTGCTACAGATTTTGTTTTCCGGCTTGTTGAACCCCCTATGTGGCCATATCTGTTGTATATAAACCGCAAAGTACAAAAACTAGCTACCAAGTCTGGGTTGTGGACCCCCTGCTTATTTTCAAAGAGTGTAGGAACATGTGTACGGCTACGACCCTTGGAGCAATCAGGTACTGGTGTCTCAGAGGAACCTTGGGACCCCCGATGTATCCGGCTATTTCTTCCAATGTTGGGGTAAGTTCAAAATCTGAGAAATGAAATACATTGTGAGCCGGGTCCCAGAATGCGACCAATGCCTTTATGATATCCCCCCTAGGATTAATCTTCAGCAACCCAGTGAGGCCTCCCAGGTATAGCTTGACAGTGTCGCGCCCTGATTCTCCCAAGTCATCCCACCACATGTGCAACTCCAAAGGGATATTGTTCATAAATATTACGTGTAAATTCTGACTTGTGGTCATTCTGCATATTTATTAGGGTGGTTAAGCAAAAATCACGATTCAATTGACTCAAAGATAACATGGACACTTTTTTCTTCTTTTTTTTCTTCTTTTTTTTTCATTTAAAATAAAACCCGGTTTTGCCAATACGGCCTTTCAGCACCTCGGGGTCGAAGTTTTTAAGGTTGTGTCGGCTAACCGGTGAAAACCTTGAAAAAAATGACCATAGGCAGCTAATCTTGCAAAATAGCCTTTCGGCGCCCTTTTAGGGACATTCAGCTATTCCTAAAAAGAATGGCATCACCCTAATTATTTTTAAATAAAAACTTTGTTCTTTCGGATATTTTCACAAAAAGTGAAATTGGACCCGATGGGGGGTGCCTACGTATCTCACACCCTGTGAGAATCAAACTGGCGTAGTTCAGGCCGATAAAACAAACTTCTTTTGAAAACAACACTCTTTTTTCATTGGCAAATAAAACTATTTTTCATAAAAAAAAACTCTTTTTTTTCTTCTTTTTTTTTCATTTTCTCAAAAATTCGGCAGAATTTCGACATTATTTGGACATTGGGCTTTTTTTCAAAACATGCGATTATTTCTCTTTAACCCTCGTACCTCTATCTCTCTTTCCTCAAAATATTTAAAAGCCAGTCAGTATGCAAGTCCGAAGCAAACAAATGCACAAGCAACAAGTAAGATGCATCAGGATGGTCTTTTGTCATTTTTGGTACACCTGTCCTAGACATACCCAACCCCTGTGTTGAGCCTCCAAAGTCAAATGCACGTGATGCAAACAAACGTTCCTACTAGGGATCCGGGATGAAGCTGAGTTATTCTAGGTTCATAACCTGGGTATTTGTTCTAAACTGTGTACCCGAGCAGACAACTCGAGTAGAGAAGGGGGCTACGTACCGGGAACCAAAAGGCCATCCGGCTTAGTAACTTGTCTGAGCCTCTTTCTTATTTCAAGGTATAACACTAACAGAATAGAGAGTCTCGACCAGCGAGCACATCCCCGAAGATGAGAAGAGAAGGGCTTCGTAGTAGTTTATATGCAGTTCAGATAATATCAAAGCGGTAAATAGCATCACTTAGCACATTACGCCCAAACATGTAAAAAAATCAGATAAAACAAGCCAATTATAACAATTATTTAAAGCTTGAATTCTGAACCCTGAACCAGAGATTCTGGGTTCGTTCCCCAGCAGAGTCGACGGAGCTGTCACACCTCCTTTCTACTTGCGCCGGCAGGGGCGTAAGGGAGTTTTTTTCAATTAAAGGACAATCGAAACGGGAATTATTATTTAATTCAGAGTTGCCACTTGGGAGATTTATGGTGTCCCAAGTCACCGGTTGAATCCCGAATCGAGGAGAAGAAATGACTCTGTATTACAGTCCGCGAACCAGAAATCCAGATAAGGAATTCTGTTAACCCGGGAGAAGGTGTTAGGCATTCCTGAGTTCCGTGGTTCTAGCACGATCGCTCAACTGTCATATTCGGCTTATTTATCTGATTTTATACATGTTAGACCTGTGTGCAAATTTTAACTCTTTCCCACTTTTAGTGTTGTTATTTTAAGAGAGAATTGCAACGTCGTGAAAACACGTCTCGAACCACGTCACATCAATGCACCCGTGGTTATTGACACATTTCGACTCCGTTGAGATTTGGATTTGGGTCACATAAATGTGCACCCGAGTTTAAGAAAGTAATTTATTAAAAGCGCGCCTAAAGTGACTAGCGCGTTATTATTTTGAGGAAAGCCATGAAATTCATTAGACGGTCCGTCCCGAAATCTAAAGTATTTTAACGCAATATTTACTGAGGGCCCCGCAACTTATGCGTTTTATTTGGCGAGGCTCGTCTCATTTATTATTTAAAGACTAATCCTAAAATGACAATTATTCTTCTATTTATTTGTCTCTAAAGAAATAAGTAAAAGGGGGCCCTAATTAGTTAATATTAGAAAATCCTATAGTCTATCAATTGAAAATTAGTAGACCAAATGTCATTTCAACTTTAGGTCCAAAGAACCCAATCCATATGTTGGATCGAGTTTTGAACTACACGACTCGGTTATTTGATTCTGCTAACATTCATAAATAAGTTAACTGATTCAAATTCAAGTAGACTATTGATATTAACCATTAATATGCAATTACTTGTTCCTACGTCGAAATAGTGAGCTTAACGAACAAAGGAGAGGACATCAATAACTAGCATGTTGGGCTGTTTTAAAAGCGCGTTTAACCTGAAATCGGAATAAGCACCACATGTTGACTTCTGAATTAATTGTAGGTCCAAACAATACTGATATCCGATTTTTAACTCAATGTTAACTGAAATTAGTACTAAACTATACTAAGTCTACAACTAATGAACACGAATTAACAGTTTAAACAGTCCTAATTAAGTACAAACTTCACAGTCTACATTTCATTGAGTTATAGATCAAATTGGACTATACAACTACTTATCATCTATATCTACTGAGCTACAGATACAACATCAAATAATTAAGGGCCCGAGCACTTCCATTTCATGTTTACATCTCAAGGTTACATCAAATTGATCTTAGTTGTGTACCTGGATTGGAGTGAACAGAAGAATAAAAAGGAAGTCAGCAGCAGTACAGCACGGCAAACAACAACAGCAGCAAATAACACCAGCAGACAACAAATTGGAATTCATAAACAGCTCCAAACCCAGTTTCAAATTAGGAAAACACTTGACCAAAACTCATAACCAGTTGTGAAACCAAACAGCAACAACAAATAACTCCGAGTAACTAATTGGACCTCAAACTCAACAAGAAAACCAACCAGTGAACCTCAAACACTCCAGTAAACAGATTTGAAACTGGAAACTACACCCCAACAATTAAAAATCAGGCACTTACTTCAAGCTTGCAATGCTATTTTTTACTGCTTAAAGAAGAATCAAATGCAGAACCTAAGAGGACTAATTGCTTTTTTTTCTATATTTCTTGCTATTCTTTTTGTGTCACCTTTGAGTCTAATTTCAAAAACCAACCCCCTTTAACTCTGTCCATAATTCGAATTACACCTATGAATGCAATGAAACAATATATTTTTGGTTTTCTGTTCTTAAACTCTCCCGAACTCTAAAAAGCTGAATGTCTTAGCTTTTAAAATGCTGTCTAAGACTGCCTTTTTAAAAAAAAAAAAACTCTCCAAAACTTCCTCACTCCCCCAAGACTGATCCCGGACTCCTCCCTTTATACTCAAACACTGACCCTGCCAGCTCGTAAGAGCACTCAGGTAGAATTAAGAAAATAATTCTGCCCATGATATTCTTTAGAACTCTACTAGAGTATGTTTTGTTCTGTTTTTGATTCACTTGTTCACCACTAACCCTTGTCTTTTCTTTATTTAATTCAATGGTTATGGGTAGTACATACTTTAATTTCATTCCATCAGGCCTCCCCATGCTATTCTGTTTTGTTCCCCACTACTACTAAACAAATGCATTAGTTTAATGCTACATTAGTACTTACTGGACAGAACACTTAAACTAACCATTTTAAAACTTTTAGGTCCCAAATTATCCCCTGAAACCCCTGTGATTACTATCCTACCCCAATCCTTTTAAACCTGTATGAAACCTCAGCTATAACCAATTTAAGCCTATCAATTGACTAATGAACTAACTCCTAATCAACAACATTAGGACAATTCAACAAGGTCAGATTTATATCAGAACAAACTTAACAGAATAAACAAGTAGATTCGAATCATTAAACTCAATCACCAATTGAACTCAAATCAAATCTAACAGCATTTCAACCAAGATGGGGATTCAATGATTCAGGGCAATAGTCAGACTGGACTATTAAGGTCAAAAATTGATTCACACAGATGCATGAGAATAAGCTATCTATATTGGGAACAAATATAACTCCAAATTAACCTCGAACAAAATGCTGGAACAACAAGTATACTAGCTATGACCCTTGAGGCTGAGAATACAAAGGTCAGAAGATAAAACAACATCCAATAACTTAAAGAGAACAACTGAACTATAGACATGAACGGACCAATTGATGAAACTATTTAATCGATTCAACAATTTATAGCATATGCTAATCAACAGAAGCAAACTGGACCAAGAAAAAGGTCCGAAAGAGGAGGAAGAATTACTTGACAAAATGATGAATTACAACTTAACACAGATGAATTACTTGACAAAAATGATGAAAACCTAAAGCAGCGACTAATTACAACTTAACACAGACAAATAAACATATACAAAAAAGCTAAGAAGACCTTACTGTTCTTTTCTCGGATCCCACCAACATGCCCTTTCGAACTTGAGTTCCAGTTAGTATTATACGTCTATTTCGTCAGAAATAGACTCATAATACTAACTAGAACCCGTTCAACCCTGACAGCTTCGAAACAGTCTCGAACCGTTGAACCCTAGATCCGTCATTCGGCGAGTTTTACTCGGATTCGAGCCAATTTGGTTAGTGGTTGGCGACTAGGAGGTCAAGGGGATTATTGGGTGTGATTTTGGGGTTAAATGGACAGGCTAGGGTTTGGGACGGGGATCTTCGATCGAAGATTCGAGGAGTTATAGTATGATTCGAGGCTAATGGAGTGTGGATCGAAGAGGGGGGAACAAGGTGGTTCAGGGGTGTATTTCTGGGGTTGTTTGGCCACCGTCCGCCGCCGTGGGCAATTTCCGGCGGGCGGAAGGCGGTGGTGTGTGGTGGTGTGTGTTTCGGTCTCTAAAGAGATGAGAGAAGGGGGTGGGGTCTGTTTGGCAAAATATATACTGGGAGCGAAATTAGATCCAGGCCGTTGGATCAATTAAGATCGACGGCTTGGATCAAATCACTAAACGGAACGGCGTCGTTTAGTTTGTCTTGAGACCAGGTTGGTCTTTGGTGGAAATGGGTCGGGTATTGGGCTGATTTTTTGGGTAAGAACTGGGCTGTGGCCAATTTGGCTCGGTCCGGTTCCCATTTTGTTTCTTTTTCTTCTTTTTCTTCTATTTCCTAATTAATAAAACTAAAATTCTAAATTGAATTATAAACCAAATTAAAAATACTAATTAATTCCTAATAACAATTATCACACACAATACCAACTAAAATAAAATCACACAATTGGAGATTAAATGCAAAGTACATATTTTTGTGATTTTCATTCTCGCAAATCCAAATATTGTTTAATTAATTCCTAATTGTAAAATTAAATCCTAAATGCACATGCAACACATATTTTTGTATCTTTCTTAATTAAAGTAAAAATAAACATGCACAGAAAAGTACAAATAAATCACAAGCAACACAAAACTATTTTATTTTGAATTTTTGGGAGTAGTTCTTGTAGGGCAAAAATCACGTGCTCACAATACCAACCGTAGAGTTTGTGATGTTGCATTCATGATCGGAGAGAGAGTGTTGCTTAGGGTATCACCCATGATGGGTATGATGAGGTTCGGAAAGAAATGCAAGTTGAGCCCTAGGTATATCGGACCTTTTGAGATTCTTGAGCGAGTGGGAGAGGTGTTTTACAAGCTCGCGTTGCCACCTAGTTTATATGCAGTTCATCCAGTGTTCCATGTGTCCTGCCTTCGAAAGTATCACGGCGATCCATCCCACGTGTTAGATTTCAACACTATTTAGTTGGACAAGGATTTGACTTATGAGGAAAAGCCGGTGGCTATTCTAGCCCAGCAGGTTCGTCAGTTGAGATCAAAGAGTTATCCTTCAGTTCGAGTGCAGTAGAGAGGTCAGCTCGTCAAGGCAGCTACTTGGGAGTCTATGTCGGACATGCAGAGTAAATATCCCCACCTTTTCACTAGCCTGAGTACTTTTCTATGTTTGTTCGAGAAGAACGGTTATTTTAGAGGTGGAGAATGTGATGACCCGAAAGGTCATCTCATATTTTAGATTCCAACTCTGTGCTTTTGAGATTTAAACACCTTATTTTATCCCTCCTCGATTTGCATGCACAGTCCAGGCGTGTTTCCTGAAAGCTTTTATGTAAAAACTAATAAAAATATGAAAATTTTGCTTAAAAGTCCATTTGAGTTGACTTCAGTCAACGTTTTGAGTAAACGGACCCGAATTCCTATTTTGACAGACCCATGGGCCCGTATCGTGATTTGGGAGTCGGGCGTATGTTCGAAATTGAATTCGGAAATCCCTAGACCGAGTTACTGGACTTTGTCAAAAATTGAAAGTTAAAGGCTTAATGAAATTGAAATGTTTGACTTTTAAGATATCGGGTTCATATTTTGGTTCTGGATTCCGGTATTGGTCCAATACCATATTTATGACTTGTCTGTAAAATTTGGTGAGAAACATAGGGTTTGACAGGATTCGGACATCCGGTTGTGAAAATAGAAGTTTCAAAGTTTTCTAGAAAATTTTTATTTGATTTGGTGTTCTATTAGTAATTCTAGGTGTTATTTTGGCGATTTGATCGCGCGAGCAAGTTCGTATGTTTTTAGACTTGTGTGCACTTATGGTTTAGAGCCCCGAAGGTTTGGGTGAGTTTTCGATAGGCTACAGAGTGAAAATTTGACTTAAAGCATTGTTGGTTCTGCAATTTCTATAACGGGTGTCTGGTCTCCATTTGCAAGATCAGTGTTCACATTTGCAAACATTCCCCATGTTGATAGGCTTGCAATTGCAAGCAAATTCTTCGCATTTGCGAAGAGTACCTAGGCCAGTAATAGTTTGCATTTGCGATCAAGAGGTCACATTTGAGGGGAGCCAATGTTCGCATATGCGAAGTGGGAGCTGGGCAAGTAGTGATCGCAAATGCAATCAGTGGGTCGCATTTGTCGAAGGATCAGAGTTCGTATTTGTGAACTATTCATCGCAAATGCGACACCTACAACTAATCAAAACTTGACTTAGACAAGAATTTTGGTTTATTCTTCAAAGTTTCAAACTTGAAAACCATAGAGGCGATTTTTCAAAGGGCTCTTCTTCCCAAATCATTGGTAAGTAATTCTAAACTAGGTTCTTTCAATCTAATGGTTTTGGGTAGAATTAGAGATTTTTGTAAAATGGAGATTTAGACCACAAATTGAGGTCGGATTCTAAAATAAATTATATAACCGGGCTCGGGGTGAATGGGTAATCGAGTTTTGGTCTGAATCTCTGTTTTGGACCAAGCGGGCCTGGGTGTTGACTTTTTCAATAATGACCTAAACTGAATTCTTTGCAATCGTGGGTAGTTCCGAAGGCTTAATTTGAATCGTTTGGTTGGTAATTTGCTAGATTTTGTTGGTTCAGAGGCTTGTTTGAAAGGAAAAGCCGTGATTGAGCTTTGAATTTGGTCTTTGGAGCGAGGTAAGTGTCGTGGTTAACCTTTACTTGAGGGAATATGACTCGTTTGTCTATTTGTTACATGTTTAAATGTTGGGTACAATGTATATGTGAGGTGACAAGTACCTATGCGTTGTTGTCGGATTAAAGCATGCGGGTGAGACTTGGTTTCTCGTAATTATTGCTTCCTTTGATCATGTTATCCATGTTTAGACTAATATTGTTAAATTGATCATTCTTATCATGTTTACGGATTGTTGGTGATAATTGAGTATTGATTTCAAAGTTGAGGTTGGTATTGTGGAACCAAATGTTGATATAAGGCTTGTTCTTGTTATATTATCTCCTTGTTGTTATTTGTTCATGGCTTTATGGTAAGGGAGAGTGTTAAAGCACAAAGGATGATGTCGTGTCATATTGTGAGTGTTAATGCACGAAGGGTGATGTCGTGCCATATTATGAGTGATAATGCACGAAGGGTGATGTCATGCCATATTGAGAGTGTTGATGCACGAAGGTTAATACCGCCCCTTGTTATGAGAGTTAATGATCGAAGAGTGATGTCGTGCCATTTCTATTGATTTATATTGTGAGATTGAGAGTAAAAGAACGAAGGTGATGTCATGCACTTTTCTTTATTGTGTTTAATTGTTTTCACTAGTTCAAGGCATATTTTGACTGTTCTAGTTATCATTTCTGTTGTGACTGTCTTATCTTGTATCCCCCTCAGCAAGTCCCCCTCCCGATATTACTTGTCTAACCCTTATTTATTGTTATTTGTACATATGCTATTATCTTCACATGTTTATCATGTAGGTGTCATGTCTTATCCTCGTCACTACTTCGTCGAGTTTAGGCTCGACACTTACGAGTACATAGGGTCGGTTGTACTCATACTACACTATGCACTTCTTGTGCAGATTTGGGTACCGGCCGTAGTTGATCGTGAAGTTAGCAGCTGGACTTGCTTGCTTAAAGACCCAAGGTAGATCTGCTGGCGTCCACAAACCCTGGAGTCTCTTCCTAGTCTTATTATTTTACTGTTTCTTTTCTTTCAGAATAGTGTATTTCCTTTCAGACTCTTTTTAGTAAATCATAGTAGCTCGTGAGTTGTGACTCCAGATCCTAATTGTATCAAATATTACGGGTTTATGTTATTCCGCAAATCAATTTTAGCTTCTGTTTAGCTTAATTGTTCTTGATTGAAATTGGCTAAAGTTGGCATTAATAATCCTCTATCGTCGACTTGCCTCGCAAATAAAATGTTAGGCGTCACCACGATCCCGACGGTGAGAATTTCGCGTCGTGACACAAACTCCTAAAGTCTAGTTCGCTCCTAAAGACTAGTTCAAAATTATTTCAAATTCAAACCAAAATTACTACAGTAAATAACTCCTAAGCTGAAACAGTAAAATAATTTTACTGAGAGCCGCTTCTAAAGCTTATTTCTAACATATTCATAGTAAGGCATGGCAATTAATTTAAAGCATTTGTTCTATCTTTTCATAGGCACTTTCAAGCAGTTGACTACTCAAAGGGGAAATCTGTTGGGTTTTTTTAAAGGTCGATGGAAAATGGAGGAGTCACCTTTTGGATTCTCCATCTCACTCTTTCATTACCTGCAAATACAAATGCATTGTTTTAGATTTTTCAAAATAGAAATTTCAAAAGTGTTTTCATATTTCTAAAATCAAATAGAATCTGCATTTTGTGATTTTTTCCGTCATTTGAGTTCGCGAAAGTTCAATAATTTGTAGTGCCGCTATTTCAGTATAATTTTTCGTTTTCTGATAGGAATTAATCTAAATAACTTTAGTAATAGTGAAGAGATTTAATTCCTTAGGAACACACAAAATATTTATAAGCTCGGAATATTTTTTTATTTCTTTTTTGTAAGCTAAATTTTCTAGTTTTTTGTTTTTCTGTTTATGAACTAAGTTCTACTAACAAAATCAACTTTAATTTACAATTAAATCAGGTAGCTAGACCAATAAACTCGGGGGTAATATAAGCAGTTTATGTGCATGGTTTTGAACAGACTAAATTATGAAGTGTTGACTTTGGAATATACTGAGCAAATAAGAAACGGGAATAGAAATAGAGCAACTGTTTTTTAGAATTTCCGCGTTGCACAAGGAGTTGAAGTTGCATTCTAATATATAGCGCCCTATATGATGCAATATTTTGCTTCACGATTTGAATATGGTGTATTGCAACCAATAATTTTTTCAAAATACTAGATGAAACTGAAAATTCTGTGACGTGATAACATTAATCATAATAGCCAACAAGCCAAGTCAACTTAGTCAAAATAACCACAAAAATTTTCTTGAAATTATTTAGATTATTTCACTTGGCATCAAAAACTACAGTATGGATCGGACCTAAAGAAACGATCGTACATACAATACGATAATACAAACATAATTTAGTACTTCTCACAATCACTACAATTCTAGTGAATTGGTAGTATTTTTATTCTTTCAGACACAAGACAACATACCACTTTTTATTTATCGTACATAGAAATGAGAATTCTGAGAGCATTTGATGCTTATTTGCAGTTGTGGTAGCAGTAGCAATAACGTCTAAAGATGCTCTTCTTAATGCACATACCCCTCTTTGCCCCCTCTTTCTCTTTGCATTCTTCGTCGCAGTGTTCACTAATAAAGCAATAGCCAGAAAATGTCTTGCTCTTCCTTCGGCAAAGTTTGCCCTCGGCCGCTTGCATCTCTGTAAGGAACAAAAACATATCATAAGTTTGTTTTTTTGGTGAAAATCATTTATTTGAATTGAAATATATGAATTTCTTCTAAAAATGTTGAAATATATGTTTTTTTGGTTTTAAGTTATAACAGTAATGATAATCATTTCATATTAGCGAGTTCGTATTTGATTGTGCAAAGGCACACCTAGGTGCTAGCTGCCTGTACTACGAAAGGACTATAGCAAGTTAACAACTAGGGTAAAATCAATTAATTTATAATGAATTTTTGCAATTTTATGTAATATTGGATTGTAGTTTTGGGTCCAAATATTTATAAAGACACCGACTACAACTAGCTTGGGATTGAGGTATATATACCATTATTTTGTTGTAAAAACACCAATTTTTTGGACTTAAAATATATATGCGTACAACTTTTTCACAAATGAAATGAAAATGAAAGAAGTACCAACCATTGGATGAAATGAGGAGGAAGCACAAGAGGAGAGCAAGGAAGGTTGTGTAACTCACTAGTGACTTTGCCATATTCGTATACTTATAATACGATCTTTCTATTTTCTTTGAAGTGATTGGTGTGTGAAAACTATTAAGGGAAGACAGGTATTTATAGCAAGGCCTGGCAATTTATTTAATGGTTAGTCAATTTTTCCAATGAAACTTGGTTGCCTATTCAAAGAAGAAACGAGTAGTCTAAGGAATGAAGCAAATGATATTTTATACAAGTTAAATATTTGGCAAAATTTTGACTAAATTAATCCTTCTTTTTTCTTTTTATTATAAGATGGGCATTTGGATATAAAAAATTGAACGTGAACTCGTGAAGCACGGTATTGGTAAGATTTAGAAGGGATCATGAAGAAGGAGTATGTTTCCTCATTGCACAAATGAACTGATCAGTTTGTATTCTCATATATCACTTGTAAATTGTAACTTTCCACAAGAGAAGTAGAATTATTATTAACTTGTTAAAATTGTTCTGGAATATTTACGGTAACAATTTTTTTTTACTGGTCTTATTTCTTTATTACATTTTGAGTCAAGTCAAAAAAAGATAAATAAAGTGAAACGAAAGGAGTAAGTCAATTGGGTGGTTTCTTTCATGTTCTTGTCTGTATCTTAAGTAACATATCCCAAATATATAGTTTGACTTTAAGGCTTTTTGACAGGTGATAATCAATTAGAAAAGGCAACTCGAATATTCTACAACCTGATTTTCTACCTTAATAAAGTTTCTGTAATTTTACCTCGTACGTGGAGTTGTTTACAAACTACTGTAATCATATACAAAAATTCTTTAGGTGATCAAGGGTCAATATTTGTGTACGGCAGAAGAAGTCTTTAATCAAACATCAATATTTATGGCTAACTGCAACTCCAAAACTAAGCAAACTTAGCTACACATAATCATCGTAACAAATTCACAAGTATTTTAAATGATTAAGTACTAAGAAAAGATGTACGGCAGAAGATGTCTTCAATCCTTACTCCAATATGCCCCCAGCGTGTAGTTGTCCTCCAAACTGGTGTGATCTTCCCAAAATTAGGTTTAGAACCCCTTTTATACAAGTTAGGGACGACTCAGATAAAATTCAAATTTTATAGAGTAGTTTCACATTGGGGTAGGACACTCCCTAACAAATGCAAGCTATACACTTACCACTTCACCAACCACAACACATGGTGATGAATAGAATCTATTGCTTGATTTACAAAAATAGTTTAGGGTTGAGACTCAAGATTTTCAATAGTATGACTATTGGAAAAGGAAAATATTTGAGTATTGGAGTGAATGAACTGCAAATTAATGATTTCTTTTTTGAATATGGGATAAGAACACCAGATGTCAAACTTACCAAAAATTAAAAATGTTTCATAGTCAAATCATCGAAATTCCTTGCTTTAATTTAGAGGATTAAGAGACATATTCCTCTTTGAATATAAGGAATTATCATATATAATCAAGAAGAAACTGGAAAACCAGATAGTCCAATGAATAGAATGACTTGCTTAAGGTACAACAGACAACAAAATCAAACAAATGCAGAAATCTTTCTTAAAAAGAGAAAAGAATTAATTTTCTAAATACGAACATGATTAATGCAATTTTATATGTTAAATTTTGCCGTAATACCAAGTCAGTTTATGTCCGCAGATTCTGGATCTTGATATTTCTTTAGGAGTAGTGGTTACCCTAAAAAATTGGATAGCAATTAAACTTATAATGTGGTTTTAAGGATATGTGATTACACCTAATACCAATTGATAAACGTAAAGATAAGTGATGCAAATTGACAATAATATAAAGCAAACTAGCGTTTTGACAGAGCCCTCGAGCTTGAATACCCTCGAGCTAGTTACGCAAGAACGGTTAAAATGCAACAAGCTGATAAACAAGAGGATGCAAACTAAAAAGAGAATATTGTTTGCTTTAATCTGTGTGAATGTAAGATGCTTACAAGATGATTATGACCCCCTTTATATAGTAGAGGAATCCTATTTATGGTACAATTCTAACTATGGAAGTAAATCCCATGATTAACTAGATAACCACCCTTGATTCGGTGTATTCCGAGATTTACGCCATGATCTCTGGTCAGATACGAATATCTTGCCTTTCCGTTATTGCGATTTGCTCGAAGTCTGTCATATTTGGTCTTGGTCGCTGCTGGCCTTGATGGCACTAAAAATATGGTTTCAGTTTCCTAGAGGCGCTTAGCAATGCGAGCCCAAATTTTCTAGGTGGAGATATCTAGTTTCGGCCTCAACTAAGGTCCTTCTATCATAATAAATTGGAAATTGTACTTGTTATACCAGAACTAGGACTCCACTTACTGCTATTTCTGATACTGCCATATACAATACAGTTATTCGTCTGCCCTTGGCGTGTGAAGCAGTGACGGGCTCGATAGATATCTCTTAAGTTCTTCCAAAGCCTGTTGGCATTCTGGAGTCCATGTAAAGTTGTTTTTCTTCTTTAGTAACAAGGAAAATCGGTGGCTCTTATCGGAAGACCTCGAGATGAATCGCCCTAGGGCGACAATGCGCCCGGTTAGCCTTTGCACGACCTTTATGTTGTCCACTACAGTGATATCCTCGAGAGCTTTGATCATGTCATGGTTGATCTCGATTCCTCGGTTGGATACCATGAACCCGAGAAATTTACCTGATCCAACTCCGAACACATATTTTTCGGATTTAGCTTCATGTTGTACTTCTTCAATATACTGAAGGTTTCCTGCAAATGCTTTATATGGTCCTCTGCTCGCAGGGACTTAACTAACATATCGTCAATGTAAACTTCCAACGATTTTCCTATTTGTTCTTCAAACGTTCGATTTACTAGGCGTTGGTAAGTGGCACTGGTTTTTTTTAATCCAAATGGCATTACGTTATAGAAGTATGTGCCATACTTAGTGATAAATGAGGTCTTTTCTTGATCATCCAGGTTCATTCGTATTTGATTGTATACGGAGTAGGCATCGAGAAAATTGAGGATCTCGTGGCCGGCCTGGCGTCGATCATGCGATCGATGTTAGGCAACGAGAAAGAGTCTTTGGGACGTGCCTTATTCAAATCTTTATAATCCACACACATTCGTAGTTTGTTCCTTTTTGGGGGGACTACGACTACGTTTGTTAGCCATTCCAGGTATTTGACTTCCCGAATGGACCCTATTTTAAGGAATTTAGTTATCTCGCCCTTGATGAAAGCATGTTTGATCTTAGACTGGGGTCCTCTTTTGTGCTTGACCGGATGAAATTTCAGGTCTAGGATCAACTTGTGAGTGGTGATCTCCGGTGGGATACCTGTCATGTCAATATGGGACCAAGAAAAATAATATATGTTAGCTATAAGGAATTGAATGAGTTTTTTCCTGATCTGTATGCAGTTAAAATCGGGCTCGCCTACTGCACAAAAGATCGGGACTGAAATGAGATGGGTGGGAGATCAATCCCGGATCAAGGTACGAAGTTAGAACATACCGTCGAGTCCGTAACTCTGGAACCAACCTCGTCTCCGATCAAGATCGATGTATTCCTATTGGACCGAATAAATAAAGGCTAAATATTCGTGACTGGTCGGATATCACGGCATAAAACTCGGCACATATCTGTGAAAGACTGACTAATTAGCTAATCATGAGATTTCTGACCTTTTATAGAATTGTATCTAAAGTAGGATTCTCTTACTATATAAAGGGGGTCTGATCATTTGTAACTCACATTGTAATACGTATCAAACGACAATACACTATTATTTCTGATTCTTATTATCTTGTGATTTTGTTCTGATATCAATTGAGGCACTTTCTTGCTCGAAGGTGATTAAACTTCAAGGCTAAAACTGTTCAACTTGGGTGGTTTGTCTTTATTTTATTATCATTAATTTCAGTATTAATTTATTTTCTCAATTTGTATCAAGTTATATCATGTATCCTCAAAATTGCATATAAATTCAATTGTTATCCCATTTTGAGGGTAAACAGTTTGGCGCCCACCCTAGGGATAAGGATAATAGTGGTTACCTGGTACAAACTTTCATAACACACACTATTTTGCACTTGTTCTTTGACATATCTTTGATTCTAGGACCAAAATGTCGAACTCTCAGTCAGCAACCTTATACGTTGACAATGATTTAGGCCACCACAGCAAAAATGATAACACAACACCGGGGAACGACGTACCCCTAGTCGATCTCGGTGGAGTCCTTGGTTGTAGATCCAATCGATGTTAACTCACATGTAGCCATCAACGGAAATTTGGCCATTGATACCGAGGGCAGCATTCGTATGGATGCTCGATCAGCTGCTCAAAGCACACATGGCAGCGAAGATGGCGGAATCAACCTACGGATGATCTTTGAAATGTTGCAGGCTCAACAGGCAGCGATTTTCCAGCTCCAAAACCGGAATCTTCCACCGAGTAAGATTCAACCCTAGCCATCCCAGGAAGTTGTCCACAGATTTTAATAGGTCTCAAGGGAATCGAACGAGAAAGAATCAAGGACCAATCATGTAATTATGAAGATGCTCAAGGAACTTTCAAAATGAATTGAGTCGGGGGAAAAGATGATTGAGGCAAACGACAAGAAGATGGAAAATTACAACTCCAGGGCCGATAAAATCCCGGGAGCACTACCGATATTGAAGGGCCTAGATTCCAAAAGGTTCATGCAAAAACCTTTTCCCCCGAGCGCAGCTCCCAAGCCCATCCCCAAGAAGTTTCGCATGCTCGAGATTGCTAAATACAATGGAATGACCGATCCGAATAAGCATGTCACCTCTTACACAAGTTCCATCAAAGGGAATGATCTAGAGGATGACGAGATCAAATCTGGCTTACTTAAGAAATTTGGAGAGACCCTGTCCAAGGGAGCTATGATATGGTATCACAATTTACCGCCTAATTCTATTGACTCATTTGCTATGCTTGTAGACACTTTCGTAAAGGCACACGCCGGGGCCATCAAGGTTGAGACCAGGAAGTCGGACCTTTTCAAGGTAAGGAAGAAGGACAATGAAATGCTCAGAGAATTTGTGTCTCGATTCCAAATGGAACGAATTGAACTACCACCAGTCGTTAATGATTGGGTTGTTCAAGCTTTCACCTAAGGAATCAATGTTCGAATCTCGGTAGCTTCGCAGCAATTGAAGCAGAATATGATAGAATACCTGGCTGTTACTTGGGCCGATCTGCATTTCAGTACCAATCGAAGATCAGGGTCAAAGATGATCAACTTGGGGCTCCTTCCAGATCCGTTTATCCTGCTAGACCCACTGATAGAATCAAGAGATATATTGATCGAGAACCGAGATTGAACAGAGATCGGTACTAGCCATATAATGGACATCGTATAAGCAGCGGATCTGGGTGAAGTTCTATGCGAAATGAAAGAGAACTGATAGCGGTCAGGGATCTCGAGGGCTCATGAGCAATAACGGCTTCGACAGGCCTATCGAACCTAAAGAAGCACTACGATTATCAGAATATAACTTTATTGTTGATGTTGCTTCCATCGTATCAGCTATCGGACGCATCAAAGATACCAAATGGCATCGACCTTTACAAACTGATCTAGCCCAAAGAGATCCCAACCAAATGTGCAAATATCATGGCACTCATGGCCACAGAACACAAGATTGTCGACAATTGAGAGAAGAAGTAGCCCGGTTATTCAACAACGGGTACCCTTGGGAATTTCTGAGCTACCGAGCTAAGAATTATTTTAGAAATAGTGACTCCAATAAACAAATTGAGCAAGAAGAACCTCAATACATCATTCATATGATCATCGGAAGGGGTCAATGTTCCTCAAGGTCCCATGTTAAAGCGCACCAAAGTATCCATAACGAGAGAGAAATGGACTCAAGATTACATACCAGAAGAAACTTTGGCTTTCAATGACGAGGATGTAGAAGGAATCATGTAGTCCCATAATGATGCACTGGTAATATCTGTACTTATGAATAAATCTCGAATTAAATGTGTGTTAACTGATCCAGGTATCTCACCCAACATCATTTGATCGAGGGTCGTAGAATAACTCGACCTATAGGCCCAAATCGTGCCTGCAACCTGAGTGCTAAACGGATTAAATATGGCTTGGAAAATAGTAATGGAGAAATAACATTATCAGTAAATGTAGCCGGAACCATCCAGGAGACCATGTTTTATGTGGTCGAAGGGGACATGAGGTACAACTCCCTGTTTGGGAGACCATTGATCCACAACATGAGGGAAGTACCCTTGACCCTTCACCAGGTGTTAAATTTCCAACACCAGAGGGGATTAAAACGATCTATAGGGAGCAACCCACCGCAAAAGGAGATGTTTGCCATCGATGAAGTGATACTGATATCAACACTCTCATTGACAAAGAATCTAGGTTCAAAAGCAAATCAGGAAGCCAAATAGTAATCACTGATGTTAGCCTCAACCCAACCAGACAAGTAGGGGACTGATGAAGATGGTGATTACGAGGTCCCTCTATCCTTTATAGTCCCTGATGATTCCAACGCTACCAAATCAACGGTCGAAGAGCTGGAGCAGGTTATACTAATCGAATAATTGCCCAATCTGTTTAAGCCTATTTTGGACCTGCAGGATCGGATCGTTTTCCACCTGCCCAAATCGTTATCGCTATCTTCAAGTACTCGATTTATCTGCTCGACCCAGTCAGCATACTTCTACCGAACCACTTCTAACTCGTCCTGAAGTTTCTCACTGAGAAGCTTGTAGGTGTCCCTCTTCTAAGTAAGTGCCCGAACATTAGCCTCATGTTGGGTTAATTCCTCCCGATATCAGAGGAAAGTTTCAATGGTGAAGTATCGTGGCCTGCAAGCATAAAGGAATGTGTTATCATTCTTTGCAACTTGAAATCTATAGTACATAATAAAGAAGCACTTGAAGTTACCCGATTCAACGCCAGTTGAGCTTAATTGAACAAGTAGAGTGCCTCTACCTCATCCATCTTGGCCTGATCCTCTTTGGTCACCAAGAACCGAAGATAGATAGCGACCCCACAGGGGCAGAGAAAACCCAGGCATCCTCCGGGATAGAGATAACTATTGACCGATTTCGGTCAGGATCAACACTTGGAGTAGGGAGCGATCCACTAACCTTGGATTTAAAGAAAACCCAATGGCTCCCGAAGATGGTGCCTTCTTCGGCACCGGTAAGTCACCAAAGTCGGTGACATCATCCGAGGCGGTAGATTCTAAGCCATCTAAGAAGTTGTTAAGATCTGCTGCCCCCTGAAGCTCATCATGTGAATGACCTTCTAGCATACCGGCCTCATTGATCATGGAATCGGAGAACAGAGGAGACTCGGTGAGGTCAATCTCCCCAAATGTATCTTTCGGGGCACTTTCCCATGCTCGAGAAGTATCAGCCCCAGTCTCTCTTTCGACCCCCCTAACTTGGGGCAAAGTAGGCTCATCCCTTTCCGGTTCAGAGATCTCAGCTAATTCCCTCTCAGTATCCTCCTCGGGTTGAGGCAATACAGTATGGACTCGCACTCGAGCCATCAGCTCGAATTTTCTTCTTCTTCTTCGTACTCATCCCTCAGCTAGTGGATTGAGTCCGATGGGAGGGTACCGGTATTTTCCTTAGTCTTGCATGCCTGCCTTTTTTCGATTTCTCTTTCTTTGAGTGGAACTCGAAGCCCCTTTCTTTTCCTTCTCTTTCTCTTACGTCGGAGTAGGTGGTTGGAGGAGGACATCTTCATCACCGGATGGGGGCCCCAAGGCCTACAATGAAAAAGAGATGAGTAAGCTCGAAAAGAAACCCAAATGATTTTGTTCTAGGAAAGTATCTTACCGTGAGAAGGGGCCTCTCACCGGCCCTTTAAAAGCTTGCACTACGCATGCTCAGAGTAGGGCTTCTATGATACAATGCCCTCTCCTTGAGTCGGGGAACTGCATCCAACATCCGAGCAATAGCTGCACCATGAAACATCAGTAAGAAGGGAAAAATGGGGAAAATAATAAGCGGAATCTTAAAAGGCAAGGTTATACTTACGTTTCCTGTTCCATTTATAAAAAAATAGCATGTCTTCGGCCAGAATTAAGTCTGAGGTCTTCACTCGAATGAATTGGCCCAACAAGACTCGGTCCCAATCCTTGTCTATGCTCGAGAATGGGGCCTTCGAGGCCCGACGGGCGAGTTTTATCAACCCCCCACAGTAGAGTTGGGGACTGTACAGACACTTGAGATGATCGATGGTGAAGGGGCATTTGTCGATCTTGCTTACAAAGAAGCGGAGGAGAATCACTATCCTCTAGAAGGAGAGATGAATCTAAGGGTCACCTCATACCTCTTGCAAAAGGCGATGACAACCGAGTCCAGAGGGCCCAATGTGAAGGGGTAAGTGTAAACATTCAGAAAACACTCCACGTGGGTAGTGATTGACTCCTCGGGCGTAGGCACCACCGCGTACTTACCGGCCCAATTATAGTCTTCCTTGACTTTGGAGAGAAGATCAGCAGTGATGGAGCATATATACCTCGAGACCAGCGCGCATCGACCCGGTACGGAAGAGATTTTTTCAAATTTAAAGTCGGCACCGGTAGGGGCACCCCGCGGGAATGAACAAAGTCAAGGAGTAGCTCCGATGTCTTTTCCTCATCGATAGTAGGTGGAGCATTTTCTTCTTCAGCCGGTCGCGAGGCAGAAGGATTTTCTTTTTACGGAACTTTCTTAGAAGTTTTCCCCATTTTCGTTTGAATAGAGATGAAGAAGAGGAAGTTAAAAGGTCACGTTTAATGTTTTGGAATAGAGATAAGCGAAAATTCTTGCAAAAGCCTCAAGAAATCTGGTACGAGTATTAGAGAATGCAAATACATTTTTTTTTAAAATAAGGGCGGAAGAGGTTTAAATGTAAAGTTTGAATAAATAAAGGTTTGAGTATTTATCATTTGCAAAAAACTGTTCAAAACCCGTAATGGCCGATGACAACTAGGGATTCTAGTTTTTTTTATACTTTTGTTTGCTTGAGTTTTGTATTAAAATTGTATACAAGTAGTCTTGAAAGCTTACATGTTGTGCTTGTTTGCAGTGTTTGGTCAAAAGTGACAAGGAAGTCAAAACCAGCTCAAAAAGGAGTGAAACCTGCTTAAGTACCAAGAACAAGTCAAAGCACTGCTACAGTAGTAAATCCACCGCAGCAGCAATAGACCCACCGCGACCGCAGTGCATTTGTTGCGGTCTGCAGTGGAAAAGATCAAAGAGATGCAATTTTGGAAGCTCAAGCAATGCGGTCCGCGGTAGATTCTTCGTGGCCGCAATCCATTTGTTGCGGTCCGCGGAGAAGGGATTCAGAAAGTTGGAAGTTTGGAAGTTTCAAGACACCGCGGTCGGTCAATTTTATGCAATCCACAGTGAAGCCACCGCGGCCGCGGTGGCCAGATTCAGAGGCCAAAACTTGAAGCCAAAAAGCCTCACTACGGCCGCAATCTCTTTCTTGCGGACCGTGGTACCTCTGTCAGAGGTATTTTTGTCCAAAAAATTTGACCTTGTATAAATACTTCTTTTTCAGATTTTTAGGGTATCTTTATCTTAGAAGAGCACGTGAACGGCGGTTTTAGATTATTTTGAGTAATTTGTAGCTAGTTTAACATTGAATCTTCAATTCTTAGCTTGTAATTGTATTTTATGGGTTATTCTTCATTTAAATATCTAATTTCTTCCATTATTATGAGTAGCTAGACCCATTAGCTAGGGTTGTGGCTCAACCCTAGTGTGGGTATTTGATGGGTCTTTTGTTTTAAGGCTGAGATATTTATGGGTGGTTGATATTTGGACAGATTTGTGTTTTCCATGTTGAATTAGTAGTTGCAAACAATTGGGGTGTATTCAAGAGATTGATAGCCCCAATTAAAAGGTTAAACCTAGAGATAGTAATACCCGACTTGAGCCTACATTGCTTGCACAATTTTGACACCCAATTAGTCTTGAGAAAGTCAATTAGGGTAAGGTCACTCAAGCTAACGAGAGGTATAGAGTGAGTAGTTTCGTGCATTGGCTATATCGCAATCTCCAACATAACAACTTTGCCTTAGGCTTTAGAACCCGTCAAGTATTCACCTAGGAGAAAGTCACTTCCCTAGTGCCTCTTTAACCATTTAGAAAACCTTACAAGTGTCATACCTCCTTTTTACTACCCCCGTAAGGGGGTATAAGGGAGTTTTTCCAATTTAAGTGACAATCGAAATGGGATTATTTTATGAAAAAATTTAGAGTCGCCACTTGGGATAATTTTATGGTGTCCCAAGTCACCAGTTCAAATCCCGAATCGAGGAAAAGATTGACTCTGTATTACAATCCGCAAACACTAAAATTCGGGTAAGGAATTCTGTTAATCCGGGAGAAGGTATTAGGCATTCCCGAGTTCCGTGGTTCTAGCACGGTCGCTCAACTATTATAATTGTCCTATTCACTTGATTTTAGTACATGTTTTAACCTATGGTGCAATTTTAACTTTATAACCCCTTTTATTTATTATTTTTAGAAAAAAATCATCGTCATCTAAAACACGTCTTGAACCACATCACATAAATGCTCCCGCGGTCCATGACACATTTTATTTAATGTTTTTGGGATTTGGATTTGGGTCACATAAATGTACACCCGACTTTGGAAATTATGTATCATGACCATGCCACGGGAACCGTACCCAAAGCCGTGATGAACAAATCCTTGAAAAAATATTAATTACTCTCTGCCCTGCGAAAATAAAGACACTTAAAGAGCTAATTCCAACTCTAACTCAATTACTCACACAATTTGCATCCAAATGACACAAGTTTCCAATTTCTGTAAAAGACAAACTTGCTACAGTGTGAGAATGCAAACATGTCTTGCAGATGCACATTCATGAACATTCCGGGGAGCAAAATGGACATATTCATTAGCGACAACACATGGAAATATAGCATGAAGAATTGCAATAATGGACAACATGGATCCGATTCCATTGAATCTTAAAGACGTGAATATTCTCATATGAACCCAAAACAGTCTCGGAATGTCTGAATAACACCACAAACAAAGATGATGACAAACAGGGAATGTCAAAGAACTATTTCAGGATTCACTTAGTGTTTAAACTCTGCCAGACTGACGAGGATGCTCATATGCATCAGGTGCATTTGTTAGGGCTTAGAGATTAAATTGAAGATAACACCGAAGGAAACATCGATATGAACAACCTAACAGAAGGCAATAGTATGGTGTTCATCAAAGGATTTCAACATGCTTCAAAGAAACAAATTGAGAAGACCACACCTAAATTATTGAATCACACTAATCATGATTTGAAGTAGTCATTTTCGTTCAGTTTTAACAGGGACAAACAAAAGACCAATGTAAATCACCAAAGAAATATATCACTGATTCTGCAGCACTTAGCATTGAGGCATCATCACTACTTTGACATGCGCAATAGTCAAATCAAGTTGAGTTCAAACAAAGAATTGCAGTCGATTTCAGAAATTTAGATGGATTAAGCTAAACTAAAAACATGACAGAACATCAGAATTCCAGCACTCATCTCATGCTTAAGCCGCAAAACGAGCCAAAAACTCATGACAACAGCCTACAGAATACATCACTGCATCACGACTCACTTAACAACCACAAACCAGCCAAGTCTTTAATCAACATATAATAAACCAAGAAATCGAAACTTAAGGGATACTCCAACATATAATGGAAACTAGAACATCCAAAGCATAGAAGATGAATTATTCAAATCGATTTCAATTAACTCATTCAAACCAAATCTCGAACATTCATCAAACTAATAAGCCTTGGCTCCTACCATACTTTAATCCGCACCTAAAAAGAAATAAAAGGGGAAGGAAAGAATTGCACCTAAAAGTTGAAGTTTCAATTTCTCAAGAAAAACGTTCCATAGTTACATGAGCAAAAACAAAACCGCAACTTTGATTAATCTTGTTTGGAGTCAAATACAGAGAAATTTGGTGCCGGAATTGAAGTATCCAACAAAGAACTAGCGAGATAGCAGCAAAACGGGATTAAGATCCACGAACTTGACCTCAAACGACACCTCGAACGACGAATCCAAGCGAACTCCAGCGACAAATTCAAACCTCCCTCAAGCTCAATCGACTTCCATTTGTTGAAAACTAAATCAAAAATAGAGGAAAGGGCACCAATGTATTTTTATTTTTGTTTGCATTTTCTGATTTTTCTCTTTTGGAACTTTGATCGAAATTCAATCAAATCATAGAACCATTTTTTGTATATGTTTTTGAATTCGAAAATAAACTGAAAATTAAAGATGAAAGGATAAAATCCGGTTGAACGGTGGAAGGAGGTGGTGGTACGGGCGGCGATGGGAGGTATATTTGGAGTGGTCGCCGGTTTCTGCTCGCTTGTGTGTGTTGCGGCTCTCAGATCTCCTTTTTGCAGAGTGTATAGGTCTTAGGCTCTTAGACCTGTAAGCATGTAATTTTTGACCTGTACAACTTTTAAAAGTAGTATATTTAAAAAAATATTTACTTATTTTTATTTTAATAGGATTTAGCCTATATTTCACCTTTAGTCTTCCAAAACCCCTTCCTCTTTAACCCTTCCAAAACCCCTTCTTCAAAAGCTGGGAGGAAAAAACCCTAATATTTTTTCTTCTTCAACACACACAAGACAAACTCTAGCTGGAACCCTAGGAGAAGACCACCCATAGCCGCCCGTTTCCACCACTTCGCCGGAAAAACCAGCTCCACCTCCATCTTCCTCACTAACAACGACCAGCGAGACCACCCTTGAACCCCCCCCCCCCCCCCCCCGTCAGCCACCTCTTCTTCTTGACCAAGTTGAACCTTCAAACACCCATGGCTGCCACTCCTTCGTCTTCAACTGACGCAAGAAGAAAACCCTAGCGCCAGATCTAGACTTTGCGCAAAAACACAGCCAGCAGCTCCGCCCTGCCAGCGACCCCTCTGTCACCGCACCATCCAACTCGCCGGAGAACCAGCACCAGCCACGACCAAATCTGCCGCCAAGTTCCACCTTCTTTATCGCCAGACAACCTCTAAACCTAGATGCAAACCAGCTGACCCCTTCTTCTTCTAAACACCCAAAATAGCCCTTCACTAGATAAAGACCTGAACATAGTTGTCCCTCCACCTCAAAACTCGCCGGAATTAGTGGTGTAAAAAAAAATTAAAAAGAAAAATTCTGTTTATTAATTCTTCAATTCCAGAATTTTGTTCAAGGATAGATTTTGATTAAAATGTGGATCCGAATCCGTATTTGGTTGAGTCTTTGGTGACGATCCGAGATTTCGACCGATTTTTCAGCTTCTCGATCTAATTCGGGTTCTTGGCTGGTGAGATTTTGTCCGTCGAGTTTCGATTCCAGTTCGAGATTTTCAGTTGCTGTACGCAGCAGTAAAGGTCTAACTCCTTCCCCTATCTGTTCGCTTGTTTTAATTTTATAGACATGTGATGTTTGTTTGGTGTGATTCAATGAATATTTTCATGTTTGATTATTGAATAACCTCATTTTTGTTTTAGCAATCATGTTAAGTTTAGTGGTTTAAATCAAGTAGATAATCTGTCAGTTGAGCTAAAAGGAAGATATTATTGGTTGGCTTAACAAATTAATGGGTTCTGGAATGGGAAATTGAACATGAAGAAGAAATTAGACCTTAAACATCTAATTACTTTTATTTAATCACTTTTTTTAGCATCGCTAGGAGCATGCTTAGACCGACCACATTTTGGTTGGCAAACCTTTAGGATGTTCTTGTTCTAGCTTCTTTTGAAGAGAGAGGTCGTTCCCTTAGTTAAATTTATTCGGGGAATGCCCTAAAGGATTTGTATATATTTTATTCCAGGGTATGTATCGAAGTATTTGTACTTAAAGATCGATAGTAGAAGTCGTAGTATTTTTGTTTCTAGTTTTATTTTTCTTTTATTAGGTGGGGACGACCTCGAGCCTTTTGTGTGTTTATTTTTCTGTGATTGTTTTACCTCAATTCGAATATTATAAAAGCCGATTAGATCAAGTATGCAACCGTACTAGTTACGGGACTTGGGGAGTATTTAACACCTTCTCCACGAGTCAAATGAACCCCCTTACCCAAATCTCTTGTGCAGACTTGGTTTTAGAGTCTGAAATTTTTTAAAAGGAAAAATCATTTTAAAAACGGTAACCTGACACACCGAAATCAAATGTCAGGTGGTGACTCTGAGTTGTTTCTTTTAAACACAATTTTGTCACTTTCGAATTTAAAAACCCTTTCAAGCTTTACTAATCCTTTTATTTATTTAAGAGGGTTAGTGGAGGTTTGGTTAAAAAAGGGGTGTGACATCTCTGGCGGCTCTGTTGGGGAGTTGCAAGTTCGAGCTGGTACTTGATCTTGTTGGGTTTTAGGATATTCGGTTGAGGTTTTTGTTTTCTTTATTTGCTTTGTTTATTTGCTTTGTTTGTCTTATTTCCTTATTTTGTTGGTTATTTGTTTATCGCTTTACTTAATGTGTTACTGCTTTATAAACTGTTATCATTTGCATAAACATGGGTCTTTTTTCTGCAACAAGTCTCGGAGTACGCGTCGCGTGCACGAACTCTTTGTTGAGTCACCCTTAATTTAGGAGGGGGGGCGTCGGACGTATGGAGTGGGTGGAAAGCTTGAGCAGCCACCATCGACCATACGCTCCTCCGAATTGCCTTGTTAGTGAACCCCAAACTTAGGTAAGCCTTTATGTCATTTTTATTTGCAT
The DNA here is from genome assembly GCF_000393655.2 of Nicotiana sylvestris. Classification (NCBI taxonomy): domain Eukaryota; kingdom Viridiplantae; phylum Streptophyta; class Magnoliopsida; order Solanales; family Solanaceae; genus Nicotiana; species Nicotiana sylvestris. The sequence goes on from NC_091067.1 coordinate 36,523,682, forward strand.
CATGTCATTTAGACCTAGTAGGGCTCGGACCCAGGCACCGTGTCCCTTTGTAGGAAGCCTATCCAAATTTTATCAAAATGGGCTCGTGGCCCAAAAAGACATTTAATCATTCCCATGTGATACATGTTGCATCTTTGAGGGTAAAAAGGTCATTTGGCGGACCGATGTTTGGGAAAGAAGGGTGAAAAATGAAGCAAGTAGGGCTCGGTTATATTTTTCTTTCACGACTCTTTCAAGAAAAGACAAAAAAATTTGAAAATAGAAAATCCAAAAAAAAAAAAGATTTTACACTTTTCCATTATTTTCCAAAAATTCAAAAAAATGAAAAACGAAAAATCCAATTTTTTTTTACACTTTTACACTATTTTCCAAAAATTTCAAAAATGAAAATGAAAAAGAAAATCCGAAAAGATTTTACATTTTCTATCATTGTTCAAAAAAAAAGACAAAAGACAAAAAAAATATTTTTCCAAATTAGTGTCATTTCTTAAGCTTTCTCTCATATCTAATCTTTCCGAACTACGTGAACCTGATTCTCGTCTTTCGAGACGTGATACGTAGGCAACCCACATAGGGTCCGGTCTTCCTAATGAGTTTTAGGTTCTTGGCTTCGCGGGGTCTTAGCCAAATCTTACATGTCTAGCCACTTTTGGCCACATCGGCCATTGTTGCAAAATGAGGTCATTTTTGCAAAAGTGGTTCAATTACCCATGTCTTAGGATCTTGAGTCCACAAGTAGGAGTCATATTACTTTAAGGCACGCCCTTATTGAGTTTGCATCTTTAGCTACTTTTGGCCACATCAGCCATTCTTGCAAAATAGGTCATTTTCGCAAAAGTGGTTCATGACCCATGTCGAATCCTGGGTTCGCAACTAAGTGTCCCACTGCCTTAAGGTCCGTCCTTTTGAGTTTGCATCTTCAGCCACTTCGGGCCATATCGATCATTTTTGCAAAATGGTGCATTTCCGCAAATTAATTTTGCGCCATGATGTTCGGAGTTTGAATCCATAAAAGCCTTAGTGAGGCATTTTCCTTGTCCATGAGGCCAATCTTGTTGAGTTTGCATTAATAGCCACTCTTGGCCATGTAGTTTAATTTTCAAAAATAGCCCAAGCTTGTCTTGCATGTGTCTAATAGGAGCTGTGGTCTCACATAGTGTCTCGAGTCATTTAATCTGTTTGGTCTTATTTTTTTCATTAAAGTATGGATTCATTTACCAGGACTCGAGCATGACAAATATCCCAGGACCATTCTAGTCAAAGCCATTGCATGCACGAGCTGCTTGAGGAAATTTTTTAGTTTTTTAGTCTATTTTATCTTGTCTTTTAATTATTAGTCTTGTACAATAGTATCGATTCTGTCAGTCTAGTTAAGATTGTCGAGTCTTTTGTTATAGTACTTCGTTTTTTTTGTATTTGAAAAAACAAAAAAAAAAGTTATAAATGGAAAATCTAAAAGATTTGTTTTAGTTTATTTTATCCATCAATTTTTTCAGAACTACGCTTGATCTGATTCATGAGGGACATGATACGTAGGCAACCTACATGGGGTTCGATCGAATCATTATTAAATAAAAGAAGAAAAAAGAAAAAAAGAAAAAAAAAAGAAAAAAGAAGAGAATGAAGTTGTGGGACGTGAGAAATAGGAGGAAAGAAAAGAGCGATGATCAGAAAGAAAAGAGGGGAAAAGAAATGAAAAACCAAGCAGTGTTAGAAAGGAAGATGAAGAGGAAAAGGGGCAAGAAGAGTGAAATTGGGATGATGCCATATGACCTTCGTACCCTCGAAGTCATTCTAGAACCGTTAATTGTTGCTAGGGGCATTGCACGGAATGTGATATTTCTATTTGATAATTGCTCTAACGCTAACATGTTGGCTTTGTTTTGCTCCTCTTTGTTACTTTCATTGTTATTATAATAGAGGGTGGTTAGTTTGTGGCGCTTTGGTGATTCGTCCATACAACACCAAAAAGCATAAGTCAGTCATGGCTAGCAAAGAAATAGACACTGAGGTTGTACACCCACCAAGGGAGATTGTAGAATCAGAATCGGAACTGAAAGAGGAGGTCCGGAGGTTGAAACAACAGATCGCAGAAATATATCAGTCTTGGGTCAGGGGGCATCCTCTACCTTCATTCACCACTAACTACACTGAAAACCCTGCAACTATCCCACCACTATCACAAGCCCAGGTTCCCACAACCTCGACCTTTCCCCTCAACCTGCATCGGGTTTTACCCCTTACCACAATTACCCTAGCACTTCCTCCCAAATGTTCTATGCTCCACCAGCCAAAACAACCTCATACCATGCTCCGGCATCTGCTCCTATTTTTGTAGATCCTTCACTAGCTACTCTTCTTCGATCCTCTAGCGAGACTGTGTTCAAAGTCTCTGATGCCCAAGGAAAGAGACCCAAGGAAAGTTTTAGGGAGTTTTGGTTCAGATGGAATGAACAAGTTGCTCGGGTCAGTTCTCCGATTGATAGAAAATATGTTGCTGAGCCTCGCCAACGACATGATCCAGTGGGCATTCCTGCTAAACGCTTTCAGCCTCAATACCGACCCCATGAATATCCTTGTACTCCAGATAATTCTCACCAATGCTACTTCCCTCCACAAAATCCCTTAAGTCATACCTCACCTCCCCAGTACTTTATCCACAATGCACCGCCATATGCTCCACACTCACAAAACCCGCAACGGCTTGCACCGCCTCCACAAATGTCTTACCCGCCTCTACAATCATATCAACCCCTACCCGAAAGAGGTTCCAACCAAGGCCGGAGTGCAAAATGAGAAGGCAGCAGCAAAGAGAAAAGTCTTTCACTCCAATAGGAGAATCCTACACAAGCTTGTTTGAAAAGTTAAAACAGTCTGGCCTGATTGAGCCGCTCATCGACTATACTCCGGACCCATATGCAAAAGGTTTTGATCCCTTGGACAATCTAATGTCCAAGGGAATAACATTGAAGATTGTCGTGCTTTGAAAGGGGAGATAGAAAGAATGATTCAAGAAGGGATAATTGCGGTCCAAGACAGTGACACCCAGAACATTGCACGGAATCCTTTACCTGCATAATGCACACTTTGTGGGGAAGATGCGTGGTGACAAGGAGTATGAGAATCCTCTTGGGAACTTGCTGACTGAAGTTAATGATATTGAGATTGGTGAAGGTCCTAGTATTTTTGATGTGCAACCCAGTGGCTAAGATATCGAGCTTGGTAATTGGAAAGACACTCTTTTCTTGGCTAGCCAGGGAGGAGTTTTAGTGGTTTATTTTGTTGTCATTTCTGTTTATCCGGGTTATTTCAGGGTTGTAATCCAGATATTGTCTTGTGGTTCAAACTCTTCTTCTTTTTGCCTAGCTCGTTTTATTGTAGTAACTCGTCTAGTGTTATCTAGGATTGTTCCAGGATAGTAACCCATATCTATTTTGATTGTTTTTTTTCAAACCCTGTTCACCATCTGTATAATGCAATCTCCTGTTTTCTGTCAGTTTTTGTTTAGGTCGTTTTTCCTTTTATAGTTCTTTTTCATGCCGACTTTAGTGACATGACATGCATACATAATTCTCAACCTGGTCTTGAAAGTTAATTTAATCATGAAGCAATGACACAGTTTTGAACGCGATAAAAGAGGCATTTGAGGAAACAAGTAGTGATTCACGCATTCTGAGATGACCTGAAGCTTAAATTGAGTGAAACTGAGGCAGTTGGTCTAGAAAATCAAGAGGTTTATGAGAGCATACAACAAGAGAATGTCTCTTAAGCAGTTTGAGGTAGATCAGACAATGCTGAAATGCATTCTTCCACATCAAGTTAAGGTTGAGTTAATCTGCTTCGAACTGGCAAGGGTCATTCATTGGGACAAAGGTATTGCTCATTGGCACTTTGTGTTTGTGTTGATGTCATAAATAGATACTGTGTGTGATCTGTTTGTACTTGGCATTTTTAAGTTTGGTATGATGAAGGCATTTTATTCTGCTACCCAAACACTTTTATCCTTTGCTACCCATTTTGAGCCTAATTTTTTATTTCAAACCCCTCTTTTGGAATCAGAAATAGAGTTAGGAACTAGAAAATGAAAAGAAAAAGAGAACAAGAAGAAAAAAAAGGAAAAGAGAAAAAGAAAAAAAAAGAAAAAAAGAGAGAAAAGAAAAAAAAAGAAAAAGAAAAAAGGAGAGAAAAGCAAAAGAAGAAAAAAAACTTTGTCTTTTGAACTACGTTCGACCTGATTCTTGTCACCACAAGATACGTAGGTAGCCTTACGGTTCGGTTGCACCAAATAAAATGTTTCATAATCTCCGAAGTCAAGAGTGGGGCAGTTTTTCTTGGAAATCCCATTAAAGCAAAAATTCAAAAAAACAATAAAAAAAAATCCCCAAATTCCAAGAAACTGGGGCAGAAGTTTTAATTTTGCCAAAAGACCTGATTCCAAATGTTGTAATTTTGAACCCTTTTCATCTTAAATTATTTTGAGCCTTTATACCACCCTTTCTTTCCAACCCTCTCCAAAAGCCTACATTACGGTCCAAAGAAAGACTTTCTGACCAATATTTGAGGATTCCAAGTCAAGTGTTTGGTGAAAGTATGATCTTCCTGCATCATGGGTAATACCTTTGTTCTCAGCACATGAGAGAAAATGATAATGAGAGAGTCTTATCGGTGAAAACCCTCAGGGGCACCGTAAGGCGACAGTGAGTTGAGAAAAGAGCAAAATGAGAGAGGCTTGATGGTGAAAACCTTCAGGGCACTACAAGTCGACTGAGGATTGTGGATCAAATGGGACAATTGAAGAGTTGAAGCCTAGTTTCACAGCGAAGAGGTACAACAAGAGTTGAATATTAGATTTGCTTGAGAGATTAGGCCACTTAATCTAAAGGTGCATGTCATGGTCATTAGAGTTGGTATCCACATCTGATAAGTTTCCACTTCGTAATTTTCTGGTTAGGTATCATCTCTTTCCCTTGTCCCTTATTTTGTTCCTCTCGTTTTATTTGAGTCCCTTCTTGAGTCTGTTTGGTCAGAACAAGTGAGAAATGACTTCAAAATTTGCTAGCAGCTTTCCAGTTGCACAAAACGAATTTGGCTAGCACATCAAAGTGTCTTGCGTCAGGGAAAAGTGGTATGCGCATTGAGTTGGCAACAATCAACATGCTTTGGGATTCATGTGAAATGCAAGGGTTCAGAAAATGTCAATTTATGAGCAAAATGCAATAAATAGAGGATATTGGGAACGAATGGAGCAGAGGTGTTTTCTGTGATAAGGGTTGAAAGAAAATGGGCAGTCGATAACAGTCGAGGTTGTCCAGGTTGAAATCAAAGTTATCTTGGCAGTGGCAGAAGCAGACACTCAGCAGTAATGCCACAAACTAACCACCACGTTTTCAAACTAACAAATTTTATTCGTCTAAAGTAGGGGCAAGAAAATTTGTTAATCCACAGGGGCCCTCCCATGAAGAAGGCATGGCTTAGGGTAAAGAAATTTGGTTCAGAATCCTCCAAGAAGAGAGCACGGCTCAGGTAAGTTCATTTTTGTATTTTCAGGACCTTTCTGGATAATGGGATTTAATTTAAAATTCTCAGGACCCTCCTGGATAATGGGATTTAATTTTAAAAGTTTTCATGACCCTCCTGGATAATGGGATTTAATTTAAAAGTTTTCAAGATCCTCCTGGAAAATGGGATTTAATTTTTAAAAGTTCTTAGGACCCTCCTGGATAATGAGATTTTATTTTAAAAGCTTTCAGGACCCTCCTGGATAATGGGATTTAGTTTTTGAATTTTCAGGACCCTCCTGGAAAATAAGATTTAATTTTTTAAAGTTCTCAGGACCCTCCTAGATAATGAGATTTAATTTTAAAAGCTTTCATGACCCTCCTAGATAATGAGATTTAATTTAAAAGCTTTCAGGACCCTCCTGGATAATGGGATTTAATTTAAAATTTTCACGACCCTCCTGGATAATGGGATTTAATTTAAAAGTTCTCAGGACCTTCTTGGATAATGAGATTTAATTTAAAAGCTTTCAGGACCCTCCTGGATAATGGGATTTAATTCAAAATTTTCAGGACCCTCCTGGATAATGAGATTTAATTTAAAAGTTTTCAAGATCCTCCTGGATAATGGGATTTAATTTTAAAAGCTTTCAGGACCCTCCTAGATAATGAGATTTAATTTAATAGCTTTCAGGACCCTCCTGGATAATGGGATTTAATTTAAAATTTTCAGGACCCTCCTAGATAATGGGATTTAATTTAAAAGTTTTTAAGATCCTATTGGATAATGAGATTTAATTTTAAAAGTTCTCAGGACCCTCCTGAATAATGGGATTTAAATTAAAATTTTCAGGATCTTCCTAGATAATGGGATTTAATTTAAAAGTTTTCAGGATCCTCCTGGATAATGAGATTTAATTTAAAAGTTTTCAGGATCCTCCTGGATAATGGGATTTAATTTTAAAAGTTCTCAGGACCCTCCTGGATAATGGGATTTAATTTAAAATTTTCAGGATCCTCCTGGATAATGGAATTTAGTTTTTAAATTTTCAGGACCCTCCTGGATAATGAGATTTGATTTTAAGTTTTAGCGTAAGTTTTCCCTTTAGAAAATATAATTTAGCTTTAAAGTTATCACTCTTAAGATGAGATTTAATTTGAAGTTTTCAGGGCCCTCCTGGATAATGGGATTCACCTTTTAAATTCTTAGAGCTGTGTAGGTAACATGATCCGCTTAACACTCACAAATATGCCCAGATCCTAATCTGGGGCAGAAAAATTTCTTTTATTTTGTTTGTTTTGTTTAAATGCCAGGCGCCCACCTGGATAACAAGGGAATACAGTTCAAGTTTTAGCAATCAGGCCCCCATCTGGATAACGAGGGAATACAACAGTTCAAGTTTTAGCAATCAGGCGCCCACCTGGATAACGAGGGAATACAATTCAAGTTATTGGTAATCAAGCACCCACCTGGATAGAGAGGGAATACAGTTCAATTTTTCGGCAATCAGGCGCCCACCTAGATAATGAGGGAATACAGTTCAAGTTTTTGGTAATTAGGCGCCCACCTGGATAATGAGGGAATACAGTTCAAGTTTTTGGAAATCAGGCGCCCACCTGGATAACGAGGGAATACAGTTCAAGTTTTGGCAATCAGGCATCCACCTGGATAACGAGGGAATACGATTCAAGTTGTTGGTAAGCAGGCACCCACCTGGATAACGAGGGAATACAATTCAAGTTTTTGGTAATCAGGCACCCACCTGGATAACGAGGGAGTCCAATTTAAGTTTTTGGTAATCAGGCGCCCACTTGGATAACGAGGGAATACAATTCATGTTTTTGGAAATCAGGCGCCCACCTAGATAACGAGGGAATACAATTCAAGTTGTTGGTAATCAGGCGCCCACCTGGATAACGAGGGAATGCAACTCAAGTTGTTGGTAATCAGGTGCTCTCCTAGATAACGAGGGAACACAATTCAAGTTCTGGTAATCAGGCACCCACCTGGATAACAATGGAATACAATTCAAGTTTTGGTAATCAGGCACCCACCTGGATAACGAGGGAATACAATTCAAGTTTTGGTAATCAGGCGCCCACCTGGATAATGAGGGAATACAATTCAAGTTTTTGGTAATCAGGCACCCACTAGGATAACGAGGGAATACAATTCAAGTTTTTGGTGATCAGGCACCCACCTGGATAACGAGGGAATACAATTCAAGTTTTGGTAATCAGGCACCCACCTGGATAATGAGGGAATACAATTTATGTTTCTTGTAATCAGGCGCCCACCTAGATAACGAGGGAATACAGTTTCAAGTTTTAGCAATCAGGCGCCCACCTGGATAATGAGGGAATACAGTTTCAAGTTTTAGCAATCAGGCACCCACCTGGATAACGAGGGAATTCATTTCAGTATTTATTTCAAGTTCTAAGTCAGTAGCAGGCACCCACCTGGACAACGAGGGAACCCATATAAAGTTTCAAGTCAGTCGCAGGCGCCCACCTGGAGAATGAGGGAATCCATATCAAGTTTTAAGCTTTAACGACAGGCGCCCACCTGGAGAACGAGGGAATCCATTTCTGAATTATTGTGATTTTCAAGTAAGCAACAGGCGCCCACCCGGAAAACGAGGGAAGTCACCTCAAGTTTCAAGTTAGTGGCAGACGCTCACCTGGAGAATGAGGGAATTCATTTTAGTTTTAAATCAGTGGCAGGTGCCCCCTGAAAAACAAAGGAATTTATTTTAAAGTTACTTCAATTTGCAAATTTAAGAAGCATCAGGAGCCCGCCTGAAGAACAGGGTCCATTTTTAAGTTTCATATTGGTAGAGATTCAAGGAAGATTCAAGATGAAAAGTAGATAGGATCTTGTATTTTTATTTTACTTTTACTGTAATTTTTCCTTTTATTTTCGATGTAATGACAGGAACCACATACCAGAACCTCGACGGAACCTCGACCGGCTCCCCACCTCAGTATACTCCATGACCTCATTCACTTCTGAACTACACGTGGCCTGATTTCTTTATAGCCAAGGATATGTAGGCAGCTCAGATACCAGGGCTCGGTCACAACCTTTTTATCCATCTTTATTTTCTTTTGAATAAGCGTCGGGTCATAAATCAATTACGTTGCTTATTGTTCTTTCTCCGAAAACTCTTCGTGTTTACAAGCAAAGAGGGGCAGCTGTAAGCACGTAATTTTTGACCTGCGCAACTTTTAAAAGTAGTATTTTTAAAAAAATATTTACTTATTTTTATTTTAATAGGATTTAGCCTATATTTCATCTTTAGTCTAATAGTAGAACATAAAATTCGAAAATACAAAAAAATATTTTTTATTTTATATTTGTATTTAAGTTAAGGCCATTAGTCTTTTGTAGTAATATTAATCTAAGTTTGCTATCATTCTAATTAACTTTTCTCTGTTTTCATTTTAATATGTAATTTTTGAAAAATGAAGGTTTCATATCAATATAAATTTTATGTAGTTAAAGTCAATTACTAGTATTTCAGTAGTAATTTGCTATTGATTTTTAGTCTTTGAGCCCAATTTGGAAGCCCAACAAGACCTAGCCTATTACTCCTTCCTCTTTAACCCTTCCAAAACCCCTTCTTCAAAAGCTGGGAGGAAAAAACCCTAATATTTTTTCTTCTTCAACACACACAAGACAAACCCTAGCTGGAACCCTAAGAGAAGACCACCCATAGCCGCCCGTTTCCACTATTTCGCCGGAAAAACCAGCGCCACCTCCATCTCCCTCACTAACAATGACCAGCGAGACCACCCTTGAACCCCCCCGTCAGCCACCTCTTCTTCTTGACCAAGCTGAACCTTCAAACACCCATGGCTGCCGCTCCTTCGTTTTCAACTGATGCAAGAAGAAAACCCTAGCGCCAGATCTAGACTTCGCGCAAAAACACAGCCAGCAGCTCCGCCCCACCAGCGACCCCTCTGCCATCGCACCATCCAACTAGCCAGAGAACCAGCACCAGCCACGACCAAATCTGCCGCCAAGTTCCACCTTTTTTATCGTCAGACAGCCTCTAAACCTAGATGCAAACTAGCTGACCCCTTCTTTTTCTAACCACCCAAAACAGCCCTTCACTAGACAAAGACCTAAACATAGTTGTCCCTCTACCTCAAAACTCGTCGGAATCAGTGGTGTAAAAAAAAGGCAAAAACAGTTTGAAAAAAAAAGAAGAGGGAAAAACAGGAAAAAAAAATTAAAAAGAAAAATTCTGTTTATTAATTCTTCGATTCTAGAATTTTGTTCAAGGATAGATTTTGATTAAAATGTGGATCCGAATCCATGTTTGGTTGAGTCTTTGGTGACGATCCGAGATTTCGACCGGTTTTTCAGCTTCTCGGTCTAATTCTGGTTCTTGGCTGGTGAGATTTTACCCGTCGAGTTTCGATTCCGGTTCGAGATTTTCAGTCGTTGTACGCAGCAAAAATACGCAACAGTAAAGGTCTAACTCCTTCCCCTATCTGTTTGCTTGTTTTAATTTTATAGACATGTGATGTTTGTTTGGTGTGATTCAATGAATATTTTCATGTTTGATTATTGAATAGCCTCATTTTTGTTTTAGTGATCATGTTAAGTTTAGTGGTTTAAATCAAGTAGATAATCTGTCAGTTGAGCTAAAAGGAAGATATTATTAGTTGGCTTAACAATTTAATGGGTTCTGGAATGGGAAATTGAACATGAAGAAGAAATTAGACCTTAAACATCTAATTACTTTTATTTAATCGCTTTTTTAGCATCGCTAGGAGCATGCTTAGACCGACCACATTTTGGTTGGCAGACCTTTAGGATGTTATTGTTCTAGCTTCTTTCGAGGCGAGAGGTCGTTCCCTTAGTTAAATTTATTCGGGGAATGCCCCGAAGGATTTGTATATATTTTTTTCTGGGGTATGCATCGAAGTATTTGTACTTAAAGATCGATAGTAGAACCCGTAGTATTTTTGTTTCTAGTTTTATTTTTCTTTTATTAGGTGGGGATGACCTCGAGCCTTTTTTTGTGTTTATTTTTCTGTGATTGTTTTACCTAAATTCAAATATTCCAAAAACCGATTAGATCAAGTATGCAACCGTACTAGTTACGGGACTTGGGGAGTGCTTAACTCCTTCTCCCTGAGTCAAATGAACCCCCTTACCCAAATCTCTGGGTGAACTTGGTTTTAGAGTCTAAAATATTTTAAAAGGAAAAATCGTTTTAAAAACGGTGACCTGACACACCGAAATCAAATGCCAGGTGGCGACTCTGAGTTGTTTCTTTTAAACACAATTTTGTCACTTTCGAATTTAAAAACCCTTTCAAGCTTTACTAATACTTTTATTTATTTAAGAGGGTTAGTGGAGGTTTGGTTAAAAAAGGGGTGTGACAAGACCTCTTTTTTGTCCTTAGCCTTATTCTTTTTGTATTTCAGTTCTTAGGTTATCAAAATAAAGAAGAACAGCGTGGGTGGTGATCTCATTTTTTGTTACTACGACCGATGAGCTCCGGCGATCTTAGCGCTTGAATAGAGGGTCGTTTGGGGTGGAACGAGGAGTATGAAGTCACAGGGGGTGGGATTTTGGGTGAAGCGACGCTGATTCACTTAGGATCTAGGTCTGATTTTTTGTTCTCTTTTCAGCTCCCCCTTTCTTAGCTCTAGGGGTCTAGGTATTTGTAGGGTTTTCTAGGTTAAGGGGTATAAGCCTAAGAATTATGGGCTTGGGAATTATGGACCTTTATGACTAGTTTTGCTTAAAATCAACTTAATTAACTAAAAATCTACACATATGGAAATATTACCAAAAAATATTAATTAGCCCTATTTAAGTAAAAGTAATTATCGAAATAAGACTGGCTTTTAAAACAATTTTGTTTTTTGTATTTTACAAGATTAAAATGACTACAAAAGATTAATGAAACTATTTTTTTTGTAATTTTCATTTTGTTGTAATAAAATAAAGTAAAAGACTCAAAATTAGTTGAAATAACGATATTAGGCCTAAATTAAATATTTACATGCTAAAATACAAAAAATCTTGGGGAGGATAAAAAATCACATGTCTACAGCTGCCCCTCTTTAACTGGAAATACGAAGTATTTTCAGACAAAGAACGACTAGACAAGTTTTTTGACTTGACCCTTATTTAGGAGACCAAAACTAAGAGGAAGAAGAATGTGACCGAGCCATGGTATCTGATCTGCCTACATATCCTCGTCTATAAAGGAATTAGGCCACGTGTAGTTCAGAAGTGAATGAGGTGATGGCGTACCAAGGTGGAGAGCCGGGCGAGGTGCCGTTTCGCGGTCCCGTTATTACATCAAAATCAAAAATAAAAAGACTAATAAAGCCTATCAGCTACGAGTTATAAGATTCCTATCTATGAGTCTTCTGAAGCTTGATCTCGAGTCTTAGGTGTTTCTTCATGCGGACCCTGATCTGAATCTTGATGTTTGTTAGCCGCTGGTGTTGATTCAATCTTCTTCAGCTTTTCAAACCAAGACAGGACATGCAGAGCTTGTGACCTCAGCCCTGTCTTGAGTAGCTCACATCTTTCATTAACTTCTGCAGTTGGATTCACTTTTTGTCTTTCTTTTTATTCTGGATTGTGACTAGCTTCTGTTGATCATCTTGGACTGCTGACTCGTATTCTTGATGCGAGCTTCTTTTGTTGCTGGCCTGAATTGCATTCTGAACTGAATTCCCCTTTTTTTTCCAATTGGGTGCCTGATTGCTGAACTTGAACCGTCTTCTCTTGTTACTTGACATTGTTTTCCCTTGCACCTTGAACCATTTTCCCTTGAAACTTGAACTGTCTTCCTTCGAAACTGCTTTCCCTTGAAACTTGAGTTGTCTTCCCTCGAAACTGCTTTCCCTTAAAACTTGAGTTGTCTTCCTTCGAAACTGCTTTCCCTTGAAACTTGAGTTGTCTTTCCTTGTTCTCCAGGTGGGGGGCTGATTACAACAAAACAGACAAAACAAAAGAAATTTTCCTGCCCCAGTTTGATATTGGGAACATCTGTGAGTGTTAACAAAACTATAAATCACCTGCACTGCTAATGAAGGATGCAATGATGAGAGTAAAATTAATGACTCGACTAGGATGTGCATCTCCTAAACGTGATTGAGATTGCGGAAAACTATAAACTAAGCTTGACTAAAGTAAAAACTGACCCTATTCTCCAGGCGGCCCCCCTGATTTCAGGAAAGCTAACATTGATAATCTTAAGAAAACTAAAAAAATGACTCCTTTTTTTCAAATCCAAACTTCCTTTTTTTTCAAAATATCCTAGGAGAAAATTCGTCAGACTATGTTTTCTATCTTAGGAGAAAGATTCATCAGACTAAGACGTTAATCCTAGGAGAAAATTTGTCAAACTAGGTCTCTTTTCTACTTCTTTATTGGTATCTTAGGAGAAAGGTTCATCGGACTAAGATTTCTATCCTAGGAGAAAGTTTATCAGACTAGGTCTTCTATCTTAGAAGAAAGATTTATTAGACTAAGATTTTGATCCTAGCAGAAAATTAATCAGACTAGGTCTTTTTTTTTGGTATCTTAGGAGAAAGATTCATCAGACTAAGATTTTTATCTTAGGAGAAAGTTCATCAAACTAGGTCTTCTATCTTAGGAGAAAAATTTATCAGACTAAGATTGTTTTTTGTATCTTAGGAGAAAGATTCATCAGACTAAGATGTTTATCCTAGGAGAAAGTTCATTAGACTAGGTTTTCTATCTTAGGAGAAAAGTTCATCAGACTAAGACATTTATTTTATGTATCTTAGGAGAAAGATTCATCAGACTAAGATGTTTATCCTAGGAGAAATTTCATCAGACTAGGTTTTCTATCTTAGGAGAAAGGTTCATCAGACTAAGACATTTATCCTAGGAGAAAGATTTATCAGACTAGGTTTTCTTATCTTAGTAGAAAGATTCATCAGACTAAGATTTCTATCCTAGGAGAAAATTCATCAGACTAGGACTTTTTATCCTAGGAGGAAAAATGTATAGATCTATGACAAGATTTTATACACAATAGCAAGACAAACAAAGGCAAAGATTTGAGAAACTTTCCTTTGTAGTCTCTTCTCTTCTTTTCTTTTCCTTTTCTTTTTTTTGTTTTTTTTCCTTTTCCTTTTCTTCTTTTTTTTCTTTTTTTTGAACCACTTTCCTTGCGCTGCTTTGTTCATGTTTCACATAAAGAAAAATTGGTTAGTTTTGAAAATGGTGGTCGGTTTGTGGCCTTGAGTCTTGGGCAGCTTGACTTCTGCTAAATCAGCTTGAGTCTGTCTCAAAAGACTTTTGTTCTGCACCAACTCTGATTGTTTCACACCAGTACCATTTGTATTTGTAGCTCAAACAGCCTTATCCCAATTGGAGATCTTTGCTTAGGTGACCTTTTCCGATATCTTGAATGACTTCCTGCTTTTGAGCAATTTGTCTGTCAGAGAGAATCACCAGTTATCTTTGCTTGCGCCAAGTAGGTTGACAAGAGTCTTTAGGGGGATTCTTTGCATGAATCCTCAAGGCATGTTGACGGTAACAACTGAGTGTGCTTGTCAAATTCACTTTGTGCAACCGAAAAGCTGGTAGCAGTTTTGAAATCCTTTCTTTCTTGTTTTGACAAGGACTGACTCGGAGTGGAGGACATAATGGTGCAATGAAACAAGTATTAACAAGAAATGCCCCTGTCGGAAGGACAGAAGGAAGAATTTGTTTCTTTTGTTTTCAATAACTAGCCTTAATAATCATGACATGCATTTTGGACTCAACGGCCTGATCTATCAAACTAATCCAATATTCCCTTTTACCATTCTTATGATCTTTGAAGTCGGGCCTATCCATACCAATCCTTTGCATCAGCTTCACGACTTACTTTCGACTAATGGTGCCCTGAGGGATTTTCACCAATAAGCCTCTCTCATTTATTCATCTCTACTTACCGTCGCCTTACTATGCCCGTGAGGGTTTTCACTAGTGAGACTCTCTCATTTTTCTTTTTCTTTTTCTTACTTTTTGTGAGTAACTTGATAGTGTTATATGTCGTGTGAGAACCGTCGCTCATTGCATACTTCTTATGGCATTCTTGAAGTCATACCGGGAGATCTTTATTTGGAAGGTTTTTGGATAGGGTTGGGCGAAAGGCCGACATGAGGCTCAAAACAGACTAAAGATGACGGGGTTGTATACTTACAACTTTTGGAATTGACTCTTTTAAAAATGAAATAAAATCTTTGCCCCAGTTTCAACTATTGGGGATTTTTTTTAATTTTTTTTTTCTTTTAAATTCTTATTTGGTTGGACCGAACCGTGAGGCTGCCTACATATCCTTTTTTAAGGAATCAGGTTGAACGTAGTTCAAACATCTGACCTAACTATTTTTTCATCTTTCATTTTTTTTCTTTGTCTTTTTTTTTCCTTTTGTCTCTTTTTTTGTTTTCAAAACAGGTTGCCCCAGCTTCTATTTTCTAGGGGCATGTACCTTTGCCAGTTCTTTTCTTCTTCATTTTTTTTTCACTTGAAAATTGCCCCAGTTTGTACTCTTGGGACATGGACTTTTTTTTTCTTTTTCTTTTTTTTCATTTTCATTTTTTTTGACTCTTGATTCTAAACTTGATTCCAAAAGAGGGTGGTCAAAGAAAACAACGCAGGCTTAAAGGGGTGACAAAGGGTATAAAGTGTTTGGGTAGCGAAAAAAGGGCCTCCCAACCTCGAGAATGCCAAACACAGTATCTTTTCACCATCTCAGCATTGACGAACATGCCTGTCTTCTTGGCGTTTCGTGGTCACGGGCCATTTTTCATCCCTTAATGTCAAACTTTCCAACAAACTTCAATTGATTAAACATCATCAAGTCCGATCTTCACAATGATTTGAAGGTGAATTTTACTCGACCTTAATTCCAAAATATTTCAACTCTTTATTCATCCTCGAAAGTTTTTTTCTTTTTTTTTTTTGGTTATCCAATTCTAGATTAAATCAGTTTCTAAGATCTGGCAAAAATTTCTGCATGCATGTCATGT
Organism: Nicotiana sylvestris; assembly: GCF_000393655.2. NCBI lineage: Eukaryota > Viridiplantae > Streptophyta > Magnoliopsida > Solanales > Solanaceae > Nicotiana > Nicotiana sylvestris. The sequence goes on from NC_091067.1 coordinate 36,539,209, forward strand.
CATTAGAACTAGCGAGAAAAGAACTAGAAATAGAATGACAAAAAAGGACAAACTGTATTTGATTGAATAAGGATGGAAGGGTTTGACAACCAAACAACCAACCTAAAATCCGAGTACAACCCTAAAATAACTCGGCTAATGAAAATAGCAACAGAATAGACAGACAAGACTCACACAAACAGAATGGAGGGACAGAAGGGTTTGGCTCAATAAAATAAATAAAATCTGGATCACAACCCTGAAATAACCCAGATAATAGGAAAAAAATCAAAACTACCAAGATTCCTTCCTATTGAGGAGGGAATGACTTTTCAATTGCTAGGCTTGACATTTAGCCACAAATTTGCTCATCAGAATCAGCAGAGCCTTCTCCAATTTCAACATCATTAACTTGAGTTAGCGAATTCCCGAGAGGATTCTCATATTCCATGTCACCAGGCATCATCCTCACAAAGTGTACATCACTATGTGCAGGTAAAAGATTTTGCACGATATTCTTGGTGTCACTATCTTGGATCACAATCCGTTTTTCCTGGATCATCCTTTCTATTTCTCTTTTCAAATCCCAACAGCTTTCAACATTGTGCCCTTGGGCATTAGAATGGTAGTCACGCCTTTTAGAAGGGTCAAGTCTTCTTGCACGTGGGTCCACATGATTTGGAGGAATGAGTGCAATCATGTCATGATGCTTTAACTTCTCAAACAAGCTTGCATAAGACTCTCCTATGGGTGTAAAATTATATTTCAGCCTTTGTTCCCTTCTATACCCCTGGCTTGGATGTGGGTGATATGGCATTTGAAAATTTTGTGGAGGCTGGTAGAGATTTTGCGGTGCTGGTGCTCGCCTTCTAGGGTGTCTTGGTGGCCAGGCAACATACTGAGGTGCAGCAACATAGTATTGAGGGTTCTGAAGTGGATAATAATATTCAAGGGGAATCATGGGAAACCTGATGAGGTTGCTCATACCTTCGAGATGCTCTCCTAGAACCTCTTCTCGACCTTGATGTCATCATGATTTCTTCGTGCTTCTCATTCGTGTCACTAAAAGTATCGGATTCAATCGGGACAGCCTGATTTGCAGCTTTGAGAATTGTTTGACTTATAATTTTGCCTGTTTTAAGACCATTCTCAATCATTTCCCCCATTTTGATTGCTTCCGAGAAGGATTTACCCACTGCGGACATCATGTTTTAAAAATAATCTGGCTCTTGAGCCTAAAGAAAGACAGTGATTAACTCGTGCTCATCCATGGGTGGCTTAAGTCTAGCCGTTTGCTCTCTCTATTTGATGGCATATTCCCTGAAACTTTCAGTTGGTTTCTTCTTCAGGTTTGAAAAGGAATTGCGGTCTGGGGCAATGTCAATGTTGTATTGGAACTATTTGACAAAGGCCTGTGCCATGTCATCCCAGACATACCAGCGAGACGTGTCTTGATCCATAAACCATTTGGAGCCTACTCCTGTAAGGCTTTCCCCAAAATAAGCCATCAACAATTCTTCATTTCTTCCTGCACCTCTCAGTTGATTGCAATACCTTTTCAGGTGGGCTATGGGATCTCCATGTCCATCATACTTTTCAAATTTGGGAGTTTTGAAACCAGGCGGCAAGTGGACATCGGGGAACATACATAGATCTTTGAAGGCAACACTCTTTTGACCTACCAACCCTTGCATATTTTTCAACCGTTGTTCTAAGCTTTTCACTCTTTAGGTCATTTATTCCTGTACCATCTTTCGGGAAGGCTTCTCAATGTTTGCAGGAAGATCAAACGAGTACGAGTGGTACTTAGAAGAATGGTACTAATCTTTCTGTGTAGCAAATTCTGAATCATGACGAGGCTGTCCTTGATCACTAGCCCATGCTTGACACATTTCGGTCATTTGCTGTTTCAGTATTCTATTTTTCTCAAACACAGTAGACCCTTGTTGAATCCTCTGACCCTGAGTCTCTTGAGCACTTGTAACAGCTTCGATGTCAGTTATCATTTTTCCTTGGATCTTGTGTTTCCAGCTTACCACAAACCGACCACCTCAACTTTCTTCACAATTCAAAACAAAACATGTTAGAATGGACTCAGTCGGTCCTTATTATTATCAATATTTTTTCATTTCTTCATTTTTTTCATTTCTTTTTAATGGTGATCGAACCTGATGTGAGTTGCCTACATATCATGTGTGAACATGAATCGGATCTTGCGTAGTTCGGGAAGATCATGAATAAAGTAAATAAACTAACTTTTTTTGAATTTTTTATTTTATTTTTTCGAAAGAAAGACTTATAAAGAAGAAAGGGGATATTTTTGGATTTTGATTTTTCTTCAGCATTTTTGCAAAGAAAGACTTCTAAAGAAGAAATATTTTTTTGAGTTCTTTTTCTAGAATTTCGAAAGAAAAACATCTAAAGAAGAAAGAAAATATTTTTAGAATTTTATTTTGAATTTATGAAAGAAATGCTTCTAAAAAAAGAAGATATTTTTGAATTTTGAATTTTCTTTTCAATTTTGAAAGAAGAATGAAAATATTTTTGGATTTTGGAAGAAATTAAATAAAATATTTTTGTTTGTTTTTTTTAAAAAATAATTAGGGTCTAAAAGAAAGGCTTTCTAACGAAGCAAGTAATGGAAAATATTTATGGATTTTGTTTTTGAAAATTGGGGTCTAAAAAATAGACTTTTCTGGAGAGGAAGTAAAGAGAAATATTTTTGGATTTTTTGAAAGTTATGGGCCGAAACCGATGAGGTTTGCCTATGTATCTCATATCTGGTGAGAATCAGACCTGCGTAGTTCGCCCAGTTTTGACGGAACAAAAGAAAATATGACTTATTTTGAAATGACTTTTCTTTTTTTTTTCTTCAAAATTTCAACAGAATCACTCTCTTTTCTTTTCTCTTTTTTTTTCATTTTTTTTTCATTTTCTTTCCATATTCTAGAAGCCAGTGAGCATGCAAGTCGAAATAGACAGATATGCAAGTAGCACGTAAGATGTATCAGGATAGTCTTTAATTTGGGTGCACCTGTCCTAGACGGACCCAACCCCTATGTTGAGTCCCCAAATTCAAATGCACATGGTACAAAAAAACGTTCCTACTAGGGATCTGGCATGAGGTAGAGTTATTCTAAGCTAAAAACCTAGGTATATTATTCTAGAATTGTGTACCCGAGCGGACAACTCGAGCCGAGGAGGGGGCTACGTACCGGGAACCAAAAGGCCATCCGGCTTTGTAACTTGTCCGAGCCTCTTTCTTATTTCAAGGTATGACACTAACAGAAGGAGGAGTCACGCCAGCGTGTGTGAGCACGTGATTTTTGTTTCACACGACAATCAGTCCAAAAGAAATAAAAACAAATATAATTGGCCCTGCTGTACAATTTCGGATTTCTGTGCGGCACCTTGTGGATTTATTTGTGACTTTGGCCCATTCTTATTTATTTACTTTATTAAAATAAAATTCAAAAAAATATATATGTGTCCTGCGTAATTCAAACCGTAATTCGGTCGTTAAATAGAAAATCGTGAATAGGCATTTTCGTCCGTGATTTTATTTGGTTTGACTTTACCGGTTTTGAAATATTTTAGTATGTGTGCAAATAATTGTATTTGAGTGTGTATTTAATTTTAATTTGATTTTTTGGCTTAGTTTTGTTTTAAAATAAAAAAAAAAATAAAAAAAAAAAAAAAAAAATAATAAAAAATAAAATAAAAGAAAAGACCCCTTCCGGACTTGGGCCAATTTTAACAAAATTGGCCCAAACAAACAGCCCAAGACCCAGGCCTGCCCGGCCCAGGTCACCTGATGCCCAGGACGTCCAAACGACGTCGTTTGAGTCGTGCCTGATCTTGGGCCGTTGATCTCAGAGTGATCAACGGCCAAGATCAATCCCCATAACCCATCAACAAACCCGACCCGTTTACACCCGGACCAAACCCAAACCCTCAACACTTGAAACGACACCGTTTCACTTAAGACCATCAGATCCAAACCGTAGATCTAGATTGATCTAACGGTTGAGATCAACCCACCCACTAACTATATAAGCCCATATCCTTACCCTACCCCCCCTATCCAATACCCCAGCCTCGTCGTCTTCACCCAAACCCACAAACCCTAGAGCCGCCCCTGCACACCTTCACCAAAAACCCGGCGGCCTGAACGCCGGTGACCTCCACTTGAACACCATGGAACCCCCTCACCACCCTGAACATAGACCTGTCAGCCGTTTGGTTCGAATCACCCCCCAGGTCCTCGAATCTTCATTTGAAGATTCGAGTCAAACTCTATCTACACGGTTTAACCCCAGCTTCACACCAGATACTCCCCAGACCCCCCTCGTGACCGAACCATACTTGGTTTGGTCCGAATCTGACCAGGGAAGCATGAATCCCAGATCTGAGTTTTGAGAACTTTGTAGTTCTTCATCACTGGCCCATGCCAGTCCGAGCCAAAGAGATTAAGGTCTAATGGACCTTAATCGAAGTGTTTCTCATCTGAGAAACACTTCGATTAAAGTTCGTTCAGCCTTAAGAAAGGTCTGTCCAAATCCGGGTTCAAACTTTTTAACTTTTCAAGTTTAAGGTGAGTCTGCTTTCTTTCCTTTATTTGTTTTTAGTCCGTGTGATTTGTTTTAAAAGACTGTTCATATTTGTTTTAATTTTATCAACTTTTGTTTGTCCACTTTGTTTGAACCTCTGTGTTTGTCTGAATCCCTCCCCTCCTATTCTGATAAGGCATGTGTATTGGTTGTATTCCAAATTTGTACTGACTAACTGATTCCTCAAAGTACAATTCTGTTTTAATCAGTATAAGTTGAGTCATGTGTCCCATACTTCTGAATGTCTGATTTTTGGCTACGATTGTGTATGTTAATGCTAATATAGTCGAGTCGACATGAGTCGTCAATTAGTTTCAACTGTCTGAGCATAGTAAATCGATTTGCTTCTGTTAAACATTTTTTGAATCAATTAAGAACCAATTTTGTTTATTTATAGCTGTTGAATTGATCAGTAATGCAAAAGGGATGTTTGTTTTAAATTCTGAATTGGAGTGCCCTGTGCACTCGTGCACAGCATGTGCATTGGTGCACCTCATGTGCTTTGTGCACAGCCTGTTTTCCTGCATAAAAGTGATTTTGAGTTAAAAATGGTTTGACAGCATATGCTGTCAGATATATTCTACTGCCCATACTTGCTTTTAGTTAATAAAATAGGAAAGATAAGTCTGCCAGGGAATATTGATGGGTTTAATACTTAATTAGCTAAAGTTGGAATTGAAAATGGAAGGCACATGGGAGGGGACTGGGGTATTCTGAAAAGAGGCTGTTAAAAGAGATAGTTTTGAGGTTTATAAAAGGAGGGGGAGATATACAGAATAGGCAGACATATACACACTGGACCTTGAGGGCTGTAAAAGAAAAATAAACACACACAGTGAGGAATTTCTGGGGAAAGAGAGCTGAATAGAAAAAGAAAAGACAGACACTGTGAGGAGTTTTAAAAGAGAGAGTTGATAGTGATACACAAAAAAAACATACAGAAAATAGAGAGAGATACTAAGAGGGAACATCTGAGAGTTCAATTTTTTTGGAAACAGAAAACTGGAAAAGAGTTTTTGTCTGAGAACTCAGACAGACAAAACCAGAAGTTGCTTCCTTTCCTTTTGTTTTCTGACTTCACTAAATCTGGACCTGTTCTGTGCGAACACTGATTTCTCACAACTGAGTCTGCTTGTTTGTTGTTTGTTCTACTCGAAAGTTTGGTTTAGTTGGGGTTGATCTCACTCCAATTGTTTTGTGAGTTGTGGTTACTACTCTTCTGTTTCTTGGTGCTGTTGCTATACTGCCCTGTCCTGCTGCTATTGCTAGTCCTGTTTCTTTTGCTGCTGATTTCCACATCTTCTTCTTCTCCTCCTCTGCATTTTCAGCATTTCCAGGTACACATTTCAAGTCCCATACGGATGTAATTGAATCAGTTTGAAAGCATGAAATGAAAAAGGTTGAAGAAGTTCAAGTATTTTTTTGTAATACTCCTAGTACATTAACAGGCCTGTGAAAACTGATCAGTTTTATTCAATGGTTCGAAAGTATGTACTAATATTCGACTGAGTTTACCCTTTTGTGTTTTAGCTCGTTAGTTGTTGGTTAGTATGGGCATGTACACTTCGACCTCATACAACACTGTTTCTGTTTCACTTAGTTTTTTTTAGTTAAGACTAGTCCACATAAGTTTAGCTAAATTCAACTCAAGAAATGTTCGGAATTAAGTGTTGTATTTCGTTAGCTCATGCATGATTTCTTGTCAAAACAAGCATTTTACTTTGCCAGTATATCCTTTAACTTAGTCCAAATGAGTTTAGTAAGTTCAACTTAAGGAATGTTCGGATTAAATATTGCATTTCATCAATCTCATATGTAATTTTTGTTCGACTGAAACATCCTCTCAAGGCATGTCGTTTTTTTTATAAGTAGTTAATCAGAAACTGATAAAATCCGGATTAGGCAAAAGCCTATAATTGAATTAGCATGTACCTTTTCTTCTAGTTTTAGAGATAGATGCATTAGAAATGTAGCCACTTCAGGATATCCTTTTCTAAAATAGAGATGAGCCTCGCCAAATAAAGATGCAATATTGCGGGGCCCTCAATAAATAACCATGATAATTATTTAGAATTCAAGATAGGCCATTTAATAAATTTCACGGCCTTCTGTAAAGATAATAACGCGTTAGACTCTGTAGGCGCGGCTTAATTAAATATATTCTCAAATTCAGGTGCACATTGATGTGACCCAAATCCAAATCTCAGCGAAGTCAAGATGTGTTGACGATCACGGGTGCATTGATTGTGACGTGGTTCGAGACGCATCTTCACGACGTTGCAATTCTATAAAAATAAATGATAATGATAAAAGCGGTTTAAACTTAATGGGAGCACGCAAGTCATAACATGTATTTAAATCAGATATTTAGCCATTATAACAATTTAAGCGACCGTGCTAGAACCACGGGATTCGAGGGTGCCTAACACCTTCCCTCGGGTCAACAGAATTCCTTACTTAGAATTTCTGGTTCGCAGACTTCATTTGGAAAAGTCGAATATTTTCCTCGATTTGGGATTCAAGATAAACCGGTGACTTGGGACACCAAAAGCCAAACTTTTCCCAAGTGGCGACTCTGAATTAAATAAATAATCCCATTTCGAATATTGTCACTTAAATTGGAAAAACTCCACCCGCGCATCTAACCCCTCGGGGCGGGGCGCGCAAAAAGGAGGTGTGACAGCTCTGGCGACTCTGCTGGGGAAACGGACCCAGAACCACTGGTTCAGGGTTCAAGAATTCGAGCTTAGAATAATTGTTATATTTGGCTTTATTATCTGATCTTTATTACATGTTTTTGCATAATGTGCTAAATGCTGTCTTTTACCGCTTTGATATTATCTGAACTGTATATAAACTGTGCCGAAACCCTTCTCTTCTTACCTCCGGGGAGAAGCTCGCTGGTCGAGACTCCCTATTCTGTTAATGTCAATACCTAAAATAAGAAAGAGGACGGACAAGTTACAAAGCCGGACGATCTCGCGGGTCCCCGGTACGTAGCCCCCTCCTCGACTCGAGTTGTCCGCTCGGGTACACAGTCTAGAACAAATACCAAGGTTTAAACCTAGTATAACGAAACTTCATGCCGGATCCCTAATAGGAACGCTTATTTGCATCACATTGCATTTGACTTAGGGGACTCAACACAGGGGTTGGGTCCGTCTAGGACAGGCAACCTGAAATGGAAAGACCATCATGCTGCATTCCTATCTGTGTTATGCATTTATTTGCTTCGATTCCGCATGTCGACCGGTTCCTAAAAAAAAGGGAAAGTAACAGCGTAGGGGAGATAATTACTTAATTTTGGAAAAATAAAACCAATGTCCAAGTAGTGTCAAAACCTTGCCGAAATTTTCTTAAAAAAAAAAAAGAAAAAAAAAACTGTCTTGTTTATTGAGAGTCATTAAAAAAAAAAAAATTTATTATAAAAATCTTCTTTTATCACTTTCAAAATCAAAAGGGGTATTTATTTTTAAAGTAACCAAATTTTTCCTAAAAAGAAATACAATATAATCTTTATCTCTTTTCAAAAATGTAAAAAATACGCATTCTTGATTTCTAGGTTTATTCGATTTTTTTTCCCTATTTTACGATATCCCCGAACTACGCCGGTTTGATTCTCACCGGATGTGAGATACGTAGGCAACCCTCGTCGGGTTCAACCCCCATTTTGCTAAAATAGCCAAAATCAAAAAAATATATGTTTCAAATTTTTAAAGAGTCATAAATAAGTCAGGTGATGCTGTTTTGACATGAATAGCCGAATGTTCCCGAAAGGGACGCCGGAAGGCTGACTTTGCATAAATGGCCACTTTTGGGTTTTGCTTAGCGTTTTTAGACCCACACAGCCTTAAAATCTTCGTCCCCGAAGTGCTTAAAGGCCGTATTCAAAGCTTGGTCCCCTTTGAAAAATATTTTGAGTCATTCATTTTTGTTAAAATCACCTTAATAAATGTGCAGGATGAGCACGATGCAAAATGAACATTTTTCAATAATGACCAAAATCCCTATCAAGTTACGGCTATGGTGGAATGATCTAGGTGTTGAAGGGCAAAATGAGGTTAAGAAAAATCTGAAAGGTCTTGTGGGTCTGTTGGAAATCCAGCCTCGGGGAGATATCATAAGAGCTTTGGTTACCTATTGGGACCCGGCGCACAATGTTTTCCATTTCCCTGATTTTGAGCTCACCCCAACTTTGGAAGAAATGGCCGGATACATCGGGAATACTGAACTTCCGTTGAGGGAAAAATACTTGGTCGCCCCAAGAGTCGTCACGGTACATCGGTTCCTGGATTCATTGAAAATACCTAGAACAGTCCACAACCCGGATCTAGCAGCCGGATTCTGTACTCCATGCTTCATATATGATAGATACGGTCACGAGGGGGGATTCAATAATCCAATCAACAAACTGTGCAGCAAAGGAGTTCGTCAGAAGTGGGACGAGCACAGACGGGTGGCGTTCATGATAACGTTTCTGGGTCTTCTGGTATTTCCCAGGAAAGATGGAAACATTGATTTGAAGATATCGGGGGTCGTCAGCACTTTACTCACGCAAAGTGACAGTACTCTCGCGCCTATGGTGGTATCCGACATCTTTCGAGCTCTCACAGCTTGTAAAGCTGGGGGAAATTTCTTCGAAGGTTGTAACTTGCTCCTGCAGATATGGATGACCGAGCACCTTTGCCATCATTCCGAGATTTTGAGCCGTGGTTCCCCGGATAAGACCCGCATAGAAGAATCTTACGCAAGAGCCAAAGAGATCAGTTTGCCCGAAGGAGTCCTGGCTTGGACCTCGTTCTTTCAAGCTCTTACTGCCAGCCAAATACAATGGAAGTTGGGATGGTTGCCCGTTGATGAGGTCTTATATATGTCAGCGACTAAAACTCATTTCTTGCTGATGGGGCTTAAGAGCATTCAACCTTACGCACCCGGCCGAGTTTTAAGACAGTTCGGAAAATGCCAGACAGTACCTCATGAGGAAGATCTAAGCACTCAAGCAATCGAGATAAGTCCTAACGGACAGTTCCCAGAAGCAAAGATTCGCCAAATCTGGAATGAGGGTCAATATTTGAAATCAGATACTTGCGTGCGGGATCAAGCCAAAGGAGAAACGGCGCCAGGTTACCTTGCATGGTACAGAAGGGAACTCGAGCACGAAAGGCCAGCTAAGAGACCCCACATCCGGAATTTTACCGAATCATCACAAAAGCAGTGGGATTGGTTAGCAAAAGAAAGAGGCTATTGCACCGAAATCAGCGGGTTAAAGCAACAAGTGGAAAAATTGAAATATGAACACAACGTGCAAGTTGCTACCGATCTGGGAGAACGGAACAGGTTGATTCAAGAAAATGAAATGCTCAGAGCCCAGATCAAACAGATAAGGTTGGATGCAGATAGACAACCAAGGCGTCGATCGGACGAGCAGTTGATAAAAGGGCTAAAAGGTGAAATCAGGGAATGGCGAGATGGTTTGGAGAAATCTGAAAACATCATAGCAGAGCTCAAAGCACAGTGGGGTACAAGAACAGACAAGCATCGCAGGTACCTGAATCGATTGGAAAGCGACCATGAGAAGACTGTTGCTAAGATAAAGAGAGAGATGGCTGCACTTGAGATCAAAACAGCTAATCAGGCCAAGGATTTCCAAATTGAGAGCAGATACTGGTATGACTCAATAGCCCAGATGAAGTTGGAAGTACGACGACTGAAGCATCAGCATGTACAAGATGCTCAAGTTTTCAAGATATGCAGCGATCAGACAAAACGCCTGCTCGTAGAGAAGAAGCAAACCAGAGATAGGATCAAGGCCATTGCCCATGCCATCACCAGACGATGCCTACGATGTGAGAACATGTCCAGCGCTACCGTCCTCTCGGCAGTAATGGGTTATGTCAAGCAGACTATGCACGAGCTAGAGCAACTTGAGAGGGATCTCACGCCTAGGACCGCGGCGAGGCCGAACGATGCCCCGCGGAAACCAATTTGTAAAACCATAATGCATTCATAGGTCAAATCTGTATCTTAGCATCTTCTGCCTGTTTTGTCATCAGGGTGATTTTTAGTCTATTTTTGAGTCTAGGTTTATTTCCAAAGTTTGCTTTTTCTTTTGCAAAATGTAGTTTGTAATAGACTGTTTCAATAATAAAGATTTTGTTTCTTTCACGTTCATTCGTGTTTTCGAACTACGTAATGATCTGATTCACGTGAGTATCGTGATACGTAGGCAATCCTCATCGGATCCGATCGCATTTTATTTTGCTACAAAAAAAATATAAAAGAAAAATAAATGAAAATAAAAAAAAAAAAAAAAAAAAGGGGGGGGAAATAAGAGGAAAATACCGGAATGACGCATGCTCTCGTAGCAGACATATAGTAATCCACTTAACTGTATAGGTGCATCATGCCCAACGTGAGATTAACTATCTGTTATTTGCTGCAAATTAACCGTGCGCTTGTCATTGAGCATGTTTCCAGGGTTTTTGAAAAGACGGTTGGTTTGGTGAAAGTCTGGCCTCGCACTCATACTTCACGAGGTCAAGGAGAGGTGTTCAACTACCTATTGTTAGGACCAGAAACAGTACTCACACCTACTTCACCAGGTCAAAAGGAAGTGTGGAAATGTCTTCGGAAATTCCATTGCAAACAGTCCCCGTCTCTGAGGAGAGCTCAATCTCAGCCGTCCTCACGCCTGAATCCGCAACTGCAGAAGAAAATAGAATCCTACGGCTCCGCATGTTGGAAATGCTGGATGATTGGAACAATGGGAAAGAGCCGCCAAGTGTCGTCCCCGGATTCCCTGAATTATTCTCCAGGTCAGGTGGGACTTCTAATGTCCCCATAAATTACCCTGCTACCCCATTCGGGTACCCAGCCAACTCCGTTTTCTCCGCCGGATCACCTTCTGAGCCTCATCCCCGAATGTCGGCCACCGATGCAAGCATGAATATCTTTACTGCATCGCCTTGCCCAGCTACGGCACAGCCTGCCACATACAAGCCAAGCTTTGACTCATCCTCTTTTACATTCCAAGCACCATCGTTCTCAATGGAACCAACCAGGTTCGCTACCAACAATAATCCTCTACCGCCTCAGTGCGAACTCGCACCGGGACAGGAACAGAACCCCAGGATTGCAGAACAAAATGAGATTGCTAAGAGAATGAGAAGCCTTGAACAAAGTTTGAAGAATATGCAAGGTTTGAGCGGGCAAAAGAGCGTCTCTTACGCCGACCTGTGCATGTTCCCTCACGTGCACCTGCCGACGGGTTTCAAGACCCCCAAGTTCGAGAAATACGATGGGCACGGTGACCCCATTGCACATCTTAAAAAATACTGCAACCAATTGCGGGGAGCCGGCGGAAAGGAAGAACTGCTAATGGCATATTTTGGGGAAAGCTTAGTAGGGATAGCTTCGGAATGGTATATGGATCAGGAAATGTCCCGATGGCATATATGGGATGATCTCGCCAGAGATTTTGTAAAACAATTCCAGTATAACATCGACATTGCGCCAGACCGAAACTCTCTGTCGAATTTGAAGAAGAAGCCTTCGGAAAGTTTTAGAGAGTATGCTATCAAGTGGCGTGAACAGGCGTCGAGAGTAAAGCCTCCCATGGATGAAGTGGAAATGGTCACTACCTTTCTCCAGGCTCAAGAGTCTGACTATTTCCAAAACATGATGTCGGCCATGGGTAAGCCATTCGCGGAAGCAATCAAGATAGGAGAAATGGTAGAGAATGGGCTGAAAACGGGTCGGATTCTGAGTCAAGCAGCCCTAAGGGCAACCTCTCAGGCCATCCAAAGCGGGTCTGGAGGGACGACAAGGGGGAAGAAGAAGGAAGAAACGGCTATGGCAGCCTCTGAAGCAAGGGAGTATCGTCATCACAGGCCCCATTTTCCGGAAAGGGCCTCACAACACTACTACCCCCACTCAAATGCGGCATATGCTCATCAACCTTATATGGTCATGAATGCCCAACCTTATAACCATTCACCACAACAAGCCAACCGAGGCCCAGCTCCACCTCCCAGAAATCAGCCTCCTTACCGCAACCACTATAACCCACAACCCCCGCAAAATAACTACCGCCCCCAAGAGCCACCTCGACGGCGGACTTTCACGCCCATCGGTGAGCCATACTCGACTTTGTTCCCAAAGTTGGTTCAGTTGGGTTTCCTACAACCCATCCCTCAAACAAGGCAAAACCCGACATCTCCTTCTTACAAAGCCGGAGTCAGATGCGCCTATCATTCAGGGGCCGAGGGGCATGATACAAACGACTGCTGGTCATTGAAAAGAGTGGTCGAAAATTTGATAGAGCAGGGGAAGATAGTGCTAAGGGACGAAGAGATCCCAAATGTAACTAACAATCCATTGCCCGCTCACAATAATGGGCCGCTGATCGGCATGATTTGTGAAGACAAAGAGTTCGACCCTGCCTTGAAAGCCATAATTGCCATTGTCGACACAGCGAGGAGGCCTGAAACAGACCAGAAATCAGAAAGGGGGGAGGAGGCCAAGGCTGCAGGAAGCAAGCCCGAAAAGAAGGTGGAGAAGAAAGTAGTACCAGCAAAGGGTGGAGTTCTTTACATACCACGAGGTCAAGCCAAGAAGACGCAGAACTTCGGGGTCAAAAAGACAAAACCTATGTATGTGCCAAAAGGGGCCTATGTGGTCCGGGGGACGATTCAACCACCTCGGCTGAATGAGCCAGTGGTTATCGGACGCGTGCCACAAAAGCCAATGACCAACCCGTCCACAGTGCCGTGGAATTATCAAAAGACTTTGGTAACGTATAAAGGTAAGGAGGTCAGGGAAGAACTTCCAGAAAATACTTTCGTTGGAGGGTACTCAAATACCCAAGAACTGAACAACGCCACACAAAGGCGCTTCCCTCCAAAGGAGCCTGTGAGTGTTGAAGAAGCGGAAGTGTTCTTCAAGCAGATGAAGATGCCGGATTATGAGGTGATAGACCAGCTGCGCAAGCACCCTGAGCGAGTGTCCATGCTGTCACTATTGATGAAGTCAACCGAGCATCAAAAGATCCTGCTGAAAACCCTGAACGAAGCATACGTACCGGTCGAAACCTCGGTAGAACAACTGGAGCGGATGACAGAAAGATTCTTCGCCGTCAACCAAATCTCCTTCAGCAAGAACGATCTACCCCCGGAAGGAGCAGCACACAACAAGGCATTGCATTTAACAGTCAAATGTGAGGACTACTATGTCAAGCGGGTGATGCTGGATGGGGGATCAGGTGTTGACATCTGCCCGCTCTCCACGCTGCAAAGAATGGAAATTGAGACCGGAAGAATCCGACCCAACAACGTCTGCGTGAGAGCTTTCGATGGTATCAAGAGAGACACCATGGGAGAAATAGACCTGTTGCTGGTCATAGGACCAGTCGAATCTCGAGTCACTTTCCAAGTGATAGACATGGACACATCATACAATTTCCTCCTTGGCAGGCCTTGGATCCATGCGGCAGGAGCCGTGCCTTCTACTCTTCACCAGATGGTGAAGTTCGAGTATGAAGACCAAGAGATCGTGGTCCATGGAGAAGATGAACATGCCATTTATCGGGACCCATCTATCCCGTATCTTGAACCAAGAGAAGGGAGTGAGCATACGGTCTATCAAGCTTTCGAGGTGGTATTGGCAGAGCAGCACGAAGAGGGAGTACCTTGCCCCCAGCCTTTCTTGTCTAACGCTTCGGTTATGGTGGCCAAAGAAATGATCCGACACGGATTTAGGCCAGGGAAGGGGCTTGGACGAAATCTTCAGGGAACGACGGAACCCATTACTTTACCAGTCGTCAAGAAACCTTTTGGACTAGGTTTCAAACCTACTCCAGCAGACGAAAAATGGGCAAAGAAAAGGAGAAATGAGGGCTGGAAGTTGCCTCAACCACTGCCGGATTTACATGCGACTTTTGTCAGGCCAGGGTACACTGAAGAAGAAGAAGATGAGGTCTTCACAGTTGAGGAAATCGAGGAAATATGTGGGGCAATGAGGGAAATGCTCTACGAGGTCCACATGGTTCAACCAGGCGAAGGCACGAGCACTGCTGAGATGATATACATGGGGCCAAACGCCAAGCTCCAAAACTGGGAGATCACGCCATTCCCAACTAGACGGAAGTCCGGGTAGACCTGTCCTGCCACCTTTCCTGTATCACAAGTTATCTCCGGGACATAACTTGAACGTTTTCTTCTTTTCATTTGTTATTCCGAATTCCTAGTTGTAAACGTTGTTGTCTTCCAATTTTCAAAAGAAAATAATAAAAAAAAATCATCATTGCTTTCCTATTCTTTCTTTCGTCCTGATTTTATTACTTTTCCTCTTATCTTCCTTTTCAGTCCTAATAATGCGGCTTTAAATATGACATGCTTGCGGACTTCACGCCCAGGTCACAATGAGCTATTTAATTGCGAATTAATGAATCCAGAACCAGAATATGATGCGGAAGAGGCTTTTAGGGAGATAAACCGAGAGTTGGAATATTTCGAGAATAAACCTAAGCCGAATCTGAATGACACTGAACCGGTAAATTTAGGAACCCCGGAAGAAATCCGGGAGACCAAGATAAGCATTCACACGGACAAGAAAACGCGAGAGGCGATAATTCAACTTCTTCTTGAATTTAAAGACGTGTTTGCTTGGTCATATGATGACATGCCGGGACTAGGTGTCGATCTAGTGGTTCACAAATTGCCGATTCATCCTGATTGTCCTCCGGTTCAACAAAAGCAACGAAAGTTCAAAACCGAGGTCAGTGACAAAATTAAAGAGGAGATCACCAAGCAACTGAAAACAGGAGTGATCCGGGTAGTCCAATACACAACATGGTTGGCGAATGTGGTTCCAGTACCGAAAAAGGACGGGAAAACTCGGGTATGTGTAGATTACCGAGATTTGAACAGAGCAAGTCCTAAAGATAATTTCCCGCTGCCCAACATCCACATCCTCGTTGACAATTGCGCCAAGCACGAGATACAGTCTTTCGTAGATTGTTACGCTGGGTATCATCAGGTATTGATGGATGAAGAGGATGCCGAGAAAACTGCCTTCACCACGCCTTGGGGCACCTACTGTTATCGGGTCATGCCATTTGGTTTAAAGAATGCTGGGGCTACTTACATGAGGGCCATGACCGCCATTTTCCATGACATGATGCATCAGGAAATAGAGGTGTACGTGGACGATGTTATAGTCAAGTCCAGGACGCAGGATAACCACATCCAAGACTTGAGGAAATTCTTCGAGAGGCTAAGGAAGTATGACTTGAAGCTAAATCCAGCCAAATGCGCTTTCGGAGTTCCGTCAGGTAAACTTTTGGGTTTCATCGTAAGCAGGAGAGGTATCGAGCTAGATCCGACTAAGATAAAATCTATCAAAGATCTACCTCCCCCAAGAACGAAGAAAGACGTGATGAGTCTTTTGGGCAGGCTGAACTACATCAGTCGGTTTATTGCCCAGCTGACAAGCACGTGTGAGCCCATATTCAAGTTGTTAAGAAAGGATGCGGCGATTAAGTGGACAACGGAGTGTCAAGAAGCCTTTGATAAAGTCAAAGAGTACCTTTCGAATCCCCCAGTCTTGGTCCCTCCCGAACCAGGAAGGCCACTTTTCTTGTATCTGACAGTCTTGGAGAACTCCTTCGGCTGCGTCCTGGGGCAACACGACGTGACCGGGAAAAGGGAACAGGCGATCTACTACCTGAGCAAGAAATTCACCAGCTACGAGGCCAAATACACTCTGTTGGAGAAGACATGCTGCGCTCTCACATGGGTTGCTCAAAAGCTGAGGCATTATCTCCAAGCCCACACTACATTCCTCATAAGCAGGTTGGATCCCTTGAAATATATATTTCAGAAACCAATGCCTACTGGGAGACTGGCTAAATGGCAAATCTTGCTTACGGAGTTCGACATAGTTTATATCACTCGCACGGCAATGAAAGCCCAGGCGTTAGCAGATCATTTGGCCGAAAACCCGGTCGATGAGGAATACCAGCCATTGGATACCTATTTTCCGGATGAAGAGGTAAACACCGTAGAAGCGATCTCGGAGGAAGCTCATGTTTGGAAGATGTTCTTTGACGGAGCCGTGAATGCCAAGGGTATAGGGATCGGGGCAATTTTGATCTCACCTGCCGGTCAGCACTATCCCGCCACAGCTAGACTTCGTTTCTTCTGCACAAATAATACAGCTGAATATGAAGCCTGCATTATGGGCATACATATGGCAATCGATCAGGATGTCAAAGACTTACTGATTATGGGAGACTCTGACCTGATCATCCGGCAAGTTCAAGGCGAATGGGAAACTCGGGATGTCAAACTTATCCCATACCGACAACATGTGGAGGACCTCAGCAAGCGCTTTAACTCAATAGAATTCAGGTATATTCCGAGGTTTCACAATGAACTGGCAGATGCACTTGCTACTCTGGCTTCTATGCTACCCTACCCGGGCAACGCCCACGTCGATCCTTTGGAAATCCAAATCAAGGAAAGACACGGTTACTGCAGTGTAATCGAGGCGGGATCAAGTACGCAGCCTTGGTACCATGACATCAAGAAATTCTTGAAGACACAAGAATACCCCGAGCATGCAACTGGGGATCAAAAGAGGACCATTAGGCGACATGCAAGTGGTTTCTTTTTGAGCGGTGAATTGTTATATAAGAGGACTCCGGACCTCAATCTCTTAAGATGTGTCGATATCGAGGAAGCGAGAAAGATCATGCACGAAGTACACGCAGGTGTGTGTGGACCTCACATGAACGGGTATGTCTTAGCGAAGAAGATCCTTAGAGCAGGTTATTACTGGATGACCATGGAAAAGGATTGCTTTAGCTTTGTCCGGAAGTGTCATCAGTGTCAGGTGCACGGTAATTTGATTCATGCACCTCCCACAGAACTGCATCCCATGTCCGCACCTTGGCCATTTGTCGCTTGGGGCATGGACGTCATTGGACCAATTGAACCAAAGGCTTCGAATGGACATAGGTTTATACTGGTTGCCATCGATTACTTCACAAAGTGGGTAGAGGCTGTCACTCTCAAGTCGGTCACCAAGAAAGCTGTAGTGGATTTTGTACACTCAAATCTTATCTGTCGCTTCGGCATTCCTGCGACTATCATTACAGATAATGCAGCAAACTTGAACAGTCACTTGATGGGAGATGTGTGCGAGCAATTCAAGATAACACACAGGAATTCCACTCCTTATCGGCCAAAAGCCAATGGTGCTGTAGAAGCTGCAAATAAAAACATCAAGAAGATTTTGAGGAAAACAATACAAAGTTCCCGACAGTGGCATGAGCAGTTACCTTTTGCGTTATTGGGGTATCGCACTACGGTGCGCACATCGGTGGGAGCGACTCCTTATCTTTTGGTTTATGGAACCGAGGCCGTAATACCGGCAGAGGTAGAGATTCCTTCACTTCGAATCATTGTCGAAGCAGAAATCGAGGACAGCGAGTGGGTTAAGACTCGACTGGAGCAATTGACGTTGATTGATGAAAAGCGGATGGCTGCAGTTTGTCACGGACAGTTATACCAACGAAGGATGGCCCGTGCTTACAACAAGAAAGTCCGACCTCGGAATTTCGAAGTAGGACAATTGGTACTGAGGCGTATTCTGCCGCATCATGAAGAAGCAAAAGGAAAGTTTGCCCCAAATTGGAAAGGCCCATACATTGTGAGGAAGATACTGCCGCGGGGAGCATTGTATTTAGGTGATATCGAAGGAAATGACCCCGACACAGCAGTAAATGCAGATGCAGTCAAGAGGTACTACGTCTAAATCATACTCCGGTGGTCCTGACACATTTGAAAATGGCAAAGGTTTTATTCCCCACTACTCCCTAAACACTACCCAATCCTCTCAAAAAAAAAAAAAAAAAAAAAAAAAAAAGAAGAAAACAAAACAAAACAAAACATTGATTGAGGCCTGAACTACGTTTGACTTGATTCCGAAAGGATACGTAGGCAGCCTCTCCCTGAGGTTCAGTCACACCAACAACAAAATCCATTCACCCTGAAATGGAAAACCGGGGCATGACAGGACACTTGAGAAGTTTAGTCTCAGCTACCTCTCTTCACCAGGTACAAGCCTTCAAATCAATTACCAAAGATGGTGGGAAACCAATAAGCATCACAAAAGGAAACCAGCACACCCTGAGTTGAGAGAAATAAAATGAGAGAGTCTCGGCGGTGAAAACCTTCGGGCACCACGAGGCGACGGGAGAAGAGAAACCAAAATGAGAGAGCTTGTTTAGTAAAAACTCGCAAAGAGTGCTATCAAGCGACGACAGGAAGAGAAATGAGAGAGGTCAGCCAGCGAAAACCCGCAAAGGGCGCTGTCGGCCGAAAAGGATGACGCCACCCCAAGAAAGTCTCGGCAGAGTGCCACCAGTTTGGAATCACAGGTCCGTTTCTGGTTCAGGAAAACGCAAGCTCTTAGAAGGTCAGACGTCCAGTCCAAAAGGCATGTCATGTCATTTAAAGCCAGCATTATCTTCCTCAGATAAGTCTTTCTCTCCCCGAAAAGGGTATTTCTTTTCTGATTTGTTTTCCCCTTTTGTTTCTTTTCGAATCCCTTTCGCATTTTAACCCCGAGTTCAGGACACACCGGAAAGGGTAGGTGGCATGGTTTGTTTACACGGAATCCCGTCTCATGAAGGAAAGCACCTCATCTCGTTGATATGATTACCCAAGCATGATGAATCATGACGTTTGATGGTGTTCCGGAGAAAAGGAAAAGAGAGAAATCTTGAAATCTTCCCCAGCAAGTCCACCTTCGGACAAATCCCCACAGAGTCTCCCCCTGTACAAATCCCAACAGAGTCTTGTACAATCTCCCACAGAATCTCCCCAAATTATAAAATTATAAGAAAAAAAAAAAAAAAAAAAAAAATCCTAGAAATCCCAACACATCCCAGAAAATGGAATCTCCCCAGCACATCCCAGCGGGTCCTTTTGTAGACATCCCCAACAAGCTTACCCCAACAAATCCTAGAAATCCCACTTTGAAATAAATCCCCAGCATGCCCATTGTACAAAATTCCCCACAAAGAATCCACTTTGTAAATATTCCCCACAAAGCTTCCCTTTTGTACAAATCCCCACAAAATACCTCCAATAAAATCCCCGTTGAGGACCTCCAAGCAAAACGGGACAACAAAAAAAAAAGGAGCCTTACGAGGCAAATCATCACAGAATCTGGAAATACAAGCCTAAGCGGTCTAAAGGTTTCGCCATTCGAATCAAATCAATGGCGCGATTTCGCAACAGAAATATGAGATGCAACAAAGCAATTGGGAACGATCAAGGTCACCGAACCAACCGTCATTTCCGAACTAACAATTGTTCTTTATCTGAAAAGTTGAAACAGGTATAATCCAAGACAACCGTGCAAGAAGCAGGTGTCGCCCAAAGAGGAAGGTACAAGAAACATTTTGGCAATAAGGAATTCACTCGAAAGGTAAGCTTCCACGAAACTCCCTTTTATCTAAAACAAGAAAACTCAAAAATAGATCGTGTAGTATTCTCGAGCTTTATCCCCAGCCAGTCAGCATTAGGGTTTTAAACCCTAAACTGAACTTTTTCCTTTTAGCCAGCATTAGAGTTTTAAACTCTAAACTGAGCTTTTCCAATGCAATCAGCATTAGGGTTTTAAACCCTAAACTGAATTTTCCTTTTAGTCAGCATTAGGGTTTTAAACCCTAAACTGAACTTTTCCCTTTCAGCCAGCATTAGAGTTTTAAACTCTAAACTGAGCTTTTCCATGCAATCAGCATTAGGGTTTTAAACCCTAAACTGAATTTTCCTTTAGTCAGCATTAGGGTTTTAAACTCTAAACTGAACTTTTCCTTTTAGCCAGCATTAGAGTTTTAAACTCTAAACTGAGCTCTTTCATGCAATCAGCATTAGGGTTTTAAACCCTAAACTGAATTTTCCTTTTAGTCAGCATTAGGGTTTTAAACCCTAAACTGAACTTTTTCCTTTTAGCCAGCATTAGAGTTTTAAACTCTAAACTGAGCTCTTTCATGCAATCAGCATTAGGGTTTTAAACCCTAAACTGAATTTCCCTTTTAGTCAGCATTAGGGTTTTAAACCCTAAACTGAACTTTTTCCTTTTAGCCAGCATTAGAGTTTTAAACTCTAAACTGAGCTCTTTCATGCAATCAGCATTAGGGTTTTAAACCCTAAACTGAATTTTCCTTTTAGTCAGCATTAGGGTTTTAAACTCTAAACTGAACTTTTTCCTTTCAGCCAGCATTGGAGTTTTAAGCTCTAAACTGAGCTTTTCCATGCAATCAGCATTAGGGTTTTAAACCCTAAACTGAATTTTCCTTTTAGTCAGCATTAGGGTTTTAAACCCTAAACTGAACTTTTTCCTTTCAGCCAGCATTAGAGTTTTAAACTCTAAACTGAGCTTTTTCATGCAATCAGCATTAGGGTTTTAAACCCTAAACTGAATTTTCCTTTTAGTCAGCATTAGGGTTTTAAACCCTAAACTGAACTTTTTCCTTTCAGCCAGCATTAGAGTTTTAAACTCTAAACTGAGCTTTTTCATGCAATCAGCATTAGGGTTTTAAACCCTAAACTGAATTTTCCTTTTAGTCAGCATTAGGGTTTTAAACCCTAAACTGAACTTTTTCCTTTCAGCCAGCATTAGAGTTTTAAACTCTAAACTGAGCTTTTTCATGCAATCAACATTAGGGTTTTAAACCCTAAACTGAATTTTCCTTTTAGTCAGCATTAGGGTTTTAAACCCTAAACTGAACTTTTTCCTTTCAGCCAGCATTAGAGTTTTAAACTCTTAACTGAGCTTTTTCATGCAATCAACATTAGGGTTTTAAACCCTAAACTGAATTTTCCTTTTAGTCAGCATTAGGGTTTTAAACCCTAAACTGAACTTTTTCCTTTCAGCCAGCATTAGAGTTTTAAACTCTAAACTGAGCTTTTTCATGCAATCAGCATTAGGGTTTTAAACCCTAAACTGAATTTTCCTTTTAGTCAGCATTAGGGTTTTAAACCCTAAACTGAACTTTTCCTTTCAGCCAGCATTAGAGTTTTAGACTCTAAACTGAGCTTTTTCATGCAATCAGCATTAGGGTTTTAAACCCTAAACTGAATTTTCCTTTTAGCCAGCATTAGAGTTTTGAACTCTAAACTGAGCTTTTTCATGCAATCAGCATTAGGGTTTTAAACCCTAAACTGAATTTTCCTTTTAGTCAGCATTAGGGTTTTAAACCCTAAACTGAACTTTTTCCTTTTAGCCAGCATTAGAGTTTTGAACTCTAAACTGAGCTTTTTAATGCAATCAGCATTAGGGTTTTAAACCCTAAACTGAATTTTCCTTTTAGTCAGCATTAGGGTTTTAAACCCTAAACTGAATTCTTCCTTTGTTCGGCGTTAGGGTTTTAAACCCTACACTGAACCTTTCCCCAGCTAGTCGATATTAGGGCTCCAACCCCGAACTGAGCACGCATATCCTCTTTCATCAATTTTATGAACTTCCTGGTGAATAATTAACGAAATTTTCCTAGTGAAACTGGGGCAGAAAATTTCGTTCGTTTGTTTTCTCCCGCAGGTCTGACCTCGAGCCACATGAATCGAAATGACCCACGAGATGAATCCCAGTTCGGAATCAAAGAAAAAAAAAAAAAAAAAAAAAAAAAAAAAAAAAGATGTCCCGAGATATCGGAGTAAATGCAAGGAGGATTGACTCCAACGTTTAATTAAGGGCCTGAACCCTGCCAATCGCGTCTCACTCAGTATCCCAGAGGTTAAACAAGTCGCTGCAACTCGCAAGCATCAAGATTCAGATCGGAGTCTACAAGCAGAATCAGCTAAGACCCAAGATCAAGTCGTAAAAGAATCATAGATAGGAATCTTGTAACTAGCAGTTGACATGCATATAAGTAGTTAGCTCAGTTTCCAATTTCCATTTGGTTGTAATAAGGCGGTCAGTAACGTAGCAGTGGCAACAGCAGCAGCAGTAGCAGCAAGCATTGCAATCCCATGTTAGTCCCAGCTACCAAAACCTCCCGAACTACATTGACCTGATTCCTGTTTAGCCCAGGATATGTAGGAAATCTTTGAAGCAAGATTCGGTCAGATCTTTCAAAAAAAAAATGCTTCATACGGAGTGGTCTATAGGCAAAAATCGCTCATACACGCTCACTTGATCTTTGCACGAAAACCCTTCGTGTTTCCGAACAAAGAGGGGCAGCTGTGAGCACGTGATTTTTGTTTCACACGACAATCACTCCAAAAGAAATAAAAACAAATATAATTGGCCCTGCTGTACAATTTCGGATTTCTGTGCGGCACCTTGTGGATTTATTTGTGACTTTGGCCCATTCTTATTTATTTACTTTATTAAAATAAAATTCAAAAAAATATATATGTGTCCTGCGTAATTCAAACCGTAATTCGGTCGTTAAATAGAAAATCGTGAATAGGCATTTTCGTCCGTGATTTTATTTGGTTTGACTTTACCGGTTTTGAAATATTTTAGTATGTGTGCAAATAATTGTATTTGAGTGTGTATTTAATTTTAATTTGATTTTTTGGCTTAGTTTTGTTTTAAAAAAAAAAAAAAAAAAAAAAAAAGAAAAAAAAAATAATAAAAAATAAAATAAAAGAAAAGACCCCTTCCGGACTTGGGCCAATTTTAACAAAATTGGCCCAAACAAACAGCCCAAGACCCAGGCCTGCCCGGCCCAGGTCACCTGATGCCCAGGACGTCCAAACGACGTCGTTTGAGTCGTGCCTGATCTTGGGCCGTTGATCTCAGAGTGATCAACGGCCAAGATCAATCCCCATAACCCATCAACAAACCCGACCCGTTTACACCCGGACCAAACCCAAACCCTCAACACTTGAAACGACACCGTTTCACTTAAGACCATCAGATCCAAACCGTAGATCTAGATTGATCTAACGGTTGAGATCAACCCACCCACTAACTATATAAGCCCATATCCTTACCCTACCCCCCCTATCCAATACCCCAGCCTCGTCGTCTTCACCCAAACCCACAAACCCTAGAGCCGCCCCTGCACACCTTCACCAAAAACCCGGCGGCCTGAACGCCGGTGACCTCCACTTGAACACCATGGAACCCCCTCACCACCCTGAACATAGACCTGTCAGCCGTTTGGTTCGAATCACCCCCAGGTCCTCGAATCTTCATTTGAAGATTCGAGTCAAACTCGATCTACACGGTTTAACCCCAGCTTCACACCAGATACTCCCCAGACCCCCCTCGTGACCGAACCATACTTGGTTTGGTCCGAATCTGACCAGGGAAGCATGAATCCCAGATCTGAGTTTTGAGAACTTTGTAGTTCTTCATCACTGGCCCATGCCAGTCCGAGCCAAAGAGATTAAGGTCTAATGGACCTTAATCGAAGTGTTTCGCTGAGAAACACTTCGATTAAAGTTCGTTCAGCCTTAAGAAAGGTCTGTCCAAATCCGGGTTCAAACTTTTTAACTTTTCAAGTTTAAGGTGAGTCTGCTTTCTTTCCTTTATTTGTTTTTAGTCCGTGTGATTTGTTTTAAAAGACTGTTCATATTTGTTTTAATTTTATCAACTTTTGTTTGTCCACTTTGTTTGAACCTCTGTGTTTGTCTGAATCCCTCCCCTCCTATTCTGATAAGGCATGTGTATTGGTTGTATTCCAAATTTGTACTGACTAACTGATTCCTCAAAGTACAATTCTGTTTTAATCAGTATAAGTTGAGTCATGTGTCCCATACTTCTGAATGTCTGATTTTTGGCTACGATTGTGTATGTTAATGCTAATATAGTCGAGTCGACATGAGTCGTCAATTAGTTTCAACTGTCTGAGCATAGTAAATCGATTTGCTTCTGTTAAACATTTTTTGAAACAATTAAGAACCAATTTTGTTTATTTATAGCTGTTGAATTGATCAGTAATGCAAAAGGGATGTTTGTTTTAAATTCTGAATTGGAGTGCCCTGTGCACTCGTGCACAGCATGTGCATTGGTGCACCTCATGTGCTTTGTGCACAGCCTGTTTTCCTGCATAAAAGTGATTTTGAGTTAAAAATGGTTTGACAGCATATGCTGTCAGATATATTCTACTGCCCATACTTGCTTTTAGTTAATAAAATAGGAAAGATAAGTCTGCCAGGGAATATTGATGGGTTTAATACTTAATTAGCTAAAGTTGGAATTGAAAATGGAAGGCACATGGGAGGGGACTGGGGTATTCTGAAAAGAGGCTGTTAAAAGAGATAGTTTTGAGGTTTATAAAAGGAGGGGGAGATATACAGAATAGGCAGACATATACACACTGGACCTTGAGGGCTGTAAAAGAAAAATAAACACACACAGTGAGGAATTTCTGGGGAAAGAGAGCTGAATAGAAAAAGAAAAGACAGACACTGTGAGGAGTTTTAAAAGAGAGAGTTGATAGTGATACACAAAAAAAACATACAGAAAATAGAGAGAGATACTAAGAGGGAACATCTGAGAGTTCAATTTTTTTGGAAACAGAAAACTGGAAAAGAGTTTTTGTCTGAGAACTCAGACAGACAAAACCAGAAGTTGCTTCCTTTCCTTTTGTTTTCTGACTTCACTAAATCTGGACCTGTTCTGTGCGAACACTGATTTCTCACAACTGAGTCTGCTTGTTTGTTGTTTGTTCTACTCGAAAGTTTGGTTTAGTTGGGGTTGATCTCACTCCAATTGTTTTGTGAGTTGTGGTTACTACTCTTCTGTTTCTTGGTGCTGTTGCTATACTGCCCTGTCCTGCTGCTATTGCTAGTCCTGTTTCTTTTGCTGCTGATTTCCACATCTTCTTCTTCTCCTCCTCTGCATTTTCAGCATTTCCAGGTACACATTTCAAGTCCCATACGGATGTAATTGAATCAGTTTGAAAGCATGAAATGAAAAAGGTTGAAGAAGTTCAAGTATTTTTTTGTAATACTCCTAGTACATTAACAGGCCTGTGAAAACTGATCAGTTTTATTCAATGGTTCGAAAGTATGTACTAATATTCGACTGAGTTTACCCTTTTGTGTTTTAGCTCGTTAGTTGTTGGTTAGTATGGGCATGTACACTTCGACCTCATACAACACTGTTTCTGTTTCACTTAGTTTTTTTTAGTTAAGACTAGTCCACATAAGTTTAGCTAAATTCAACTCAAGAAATGTTCGGAATTAAGTGTTGTATTTCGTTAGCTCATGCATGATTTCTTGTCAAAACAAGCATTTTACTTTGCCAGTATATCCTTTAACTTAGTCCAAATGAGTTTAGTAAGTTCAACTTAAGGAATGTTCGGATTAAATATTGCATTTCATCAATCTCATATGTAATTTTTGTTCGACTGAAACATCCTCTCAAGGCATGACGTTTTTTTTATAAGTAGTTAATCAGAAACTGATAAAATCCGGATTAGGCAAAAGCCTATAATTGAATTAGCATGTACCTTTTCTTCTAGTTTTAGAGATAGATGCATTAGAAATGTAGCCACTTCAGGATATCCTTTTCTAAAATAGAGATGAGCCTCGCCAAATAAAGATGCAATATTGCGGGGCCCTCAATAAATAACCATGATAATTATTTAGAATTCAAGATAGGCCATTTAATAAATTTCACGGCCTTCTGTAAAGATAATAACGCGTTAGACTCTGTAGGCGCGGCTTAATTAAATATATTCTCAAATTCAGGTGCACATTGATGTGACCCAAATCCAAATCTCAGCGAAGTCAAGATGTGTTGACGATCACGGGTGCATTGATTGTGACGTGGTTCGAGACGCATCTTCACGACGTTGCAATTCTATAAAAATAAATGATAATGATAAAAGCGGTTTAAACTTAATGGGAGCACGCAAGTCATAACATGTATTTAAATCAGATATTTAGCCATTATAACAATTTAAGCGACCGTGCTAGAACCACGGGATTCGAGGGTGCCTAACACCTTCCGTCGGGTCAACAGAATTCCTTACTTAGAATTTCTGGTTCGCAGACTTCATTTGGAAAAGTCGAATATTTTCCTCGATTTGGGATTCAAGATAAACTGGTGACTTGGGACACCAAAAGCCAAACTTTTCCCAAGTGGCGACTCTGAATTAAATAATCCCATTTCGAATATTGTCACTTAAATTGGAAAAACTCCACCCGCGCATCTAACCCCTCGGGGCGGGGCGCGCAAAAAGGAGGTGTGACAGCGTGCACATCTCCGAAGATGAGAAGAGAAGGGTTTCGTAATAGTTTATATATTGTTCAAATAATATCAAAGCGGTAAAAAGCAACATTTAGCACATTAGGCCCAAACATGTAATTAAAACTAGATAATAGATAAAAGCCAAATATAACAATTATTCTAAGCTCGAATTCTTGAACCCTGAACCAAAGATTCTGGGTTCGTTTTTCCCAGTAGAGTCGCCAGAGCTGTCACACCTCCTTTTTACTACCCCCGTAAGGGAGTATAAGGGTGTTTTTCCAATTTAAGTGACAATCGAAACGAGATTATTTTATGAAAAAATTCAGAGTCGCCACTTGGGATAATTTTATGGTGTCCCAAGTCACTGGTTCAAATCCCAAATCGAGGAAAAGATTGACTCTGTATTACAGTCCGCGAACACATAAATCCGGGTAAGGAATTCTGTTAACCCGGGAGAAGGTATTAGACATTCCCGAGTTCCGTGGTTCTAACACAGTCGCTCAACTGTTATAATTGGCCTATTTACTTGATTTTAGTATATGTTTTAACCTATGGTGCAATTTTAACTTTATAACCGCTTTTATTTATTATTTTTAGAAAAGATTTAACGTCATCTAAAACACGTCTTGAACCATGTCACATAAATGTACCCGCGGTCTACGACACATTTTATTTAACGTTATTGAGATTTGGATTTGGGTCACATAAATGCACACCCGACTTTGGAAATTATGTATCATGACCATGTCATGAGAACCGTACCCATAGCCATGATGAACAAATCCTTGAAAAAATTATTAATTACTCTCTGCCCTGCGAAAGTAAAGACACTTAAAGAGATAATTCTAACTCTAACTTAATGACTCACACAATTTGCATCCAAATGACACAAGTTTCCAATTTCTGTAAAAGACAAACTTGCTACAGAGTGAGAATGCAAACATGTCTTGAAGATGCACATTCGTGAACATTCCGGGGAGAAAAATGGACATATTCATTAGCGACAACACATGGAAATGTAGCATGAAGAATTGCAATAATGGACAACATGGATCCGATTTCTATTGAATCTTAAAGACGTTTATATTCTCATATAAACCCAAAATAGTCTCGGAATGTCGGAATAATTCCACAAACAAAGACGATGACAAATAGGGAATGTCAAAGAACTATTTCGGGATTCACTTAGTGTTTAAATTCTATCAGACCGACGAGTATGCTCATATGCATCAGGTGCGTTTGTTAGGGCTTAGAGATTAAATTGAAGATAACACCGAAGGCAACGTCGTTCTAAACAACCAAACAAAAGACAACAATATGGTGTTCATCAAAGGATTTCAGCATGCCTCAAAGACACAAATTGAGCAGACCACACCTAAATTATTGAATCACACTAATCACGATTTGAAGTAGTAATTTTCGTTCAGTTTTAATAGGGACAAACAAAAGACCAATGTAAATCACCAAAGAAACATATCACTAATTCCGCAACACTTAGCATTGAGGCATCGTCACTACTTTGACATGCGCAACAGTCAAATCAAGTTGAGTTCAAACAAAGAATTGTAGTCGATTTCAGAAATTTAGATGGATTAAGCTAAACTAAAAACATGACAGAACATCAGAATTTCAGCACTCATCTCATGCTTAAGCCGCAAAACGAGCCAAAAACTCATGACAACAGCCAATAGAATACATCACTACATCACGACTCACTTAACAACCACAAATCAGCCAAGTCTTAATCAACATATAATAAATCAAAAAATTGAAACTTAAGGGTTACTCCAACATATAATGGAAACTAGAACATCCAAAGCATAGAAAATGAATTATTCAAATCGATTTCAATTAACTCATTCAAACCAAATCTCGAACATTCATCAAACTAATAAGACCTTGGCTCCTACCATACTTTGTGATGATTAGAAATCATCACTGCTAAGGAAGGAGAATCAAGAATGTTTGGGAGTTAGTGAAGTACTTTTAATATCAGTCATTGTAATTAAAAGAATTGAGTTTTCATTTTTAATCCTTAAGTTTAGTTTTTATTTATTTTGGTCCATAGAGAAGGGTTAGGAAGGGTTCTAGAAGATTACATGCATCTATTTCTGGTTTGGGGAGTACAATTAGAATAGCTGTCTTTTTCATCCTTAAAAAGATAGAATATGAGTATTGTAAATGGCAAGATGATGAATATCAATCCTCTTTTTCTCTAAATCTTCTTATTTCTTCGTTAATTTCCTTTATTTTGCAAGTAGAATCGTTACAATTGGTATCTAGATCCTTTGATCTTAGCATTACCAGACTATTGTAGATAAAAACAAGAATGCTTCTGGCAGTAGCCGGACACCAGATTTACCTATTCCGGCAAGAACGGGTGGAGATGAGCTACGTATGACTCAGTTGGAGGAACGACAGGCTTTTCTCGAAACGACGATCATGGAGCTTTACGGTTCTAGCAAAAGGGTTGAATACCTACTTATACAGATGGATAATGACCGGAGAGCTGCCGCTTCCCCGACGTTATGCTCTACGGCAGCCGTTTCTCAAGGTGACTCGATTCACGATTCTGGACACTCATCTGTGGGGAGAAATCTACGAGGTTCAACCTCGTTTATCTCTCCGAATGTTTCAACTGTGACCTATGGTCTGACCTTTCCTTCTACAACTTTCATTCCAACCCCTATTCTCCAGCCCTTATCTTACCCAGATAACATCACCACCTCACAAACCTTAAAATCATCCGCCCATGCTTACAGACCCTTAGCCCAAACTTTCCCTCTACCTACCACCCATTTGAGCTTACCACCACCACTTTCTTTCTATAATACTACATCTCACATACCTTTTTCTCTTCCATCTCTTCCACCTATGTCAGTTCCTTATACCTCCACTATGTCATACTCATTGAATCCCTCCATTTCATATCACCCTACACAGACTTCTGGGTATGGTAATCAACCTTTCTCAGTACCTTTTGGTTCTTTCCAACCTCAGTCCTTCGGAGGAGCCATACCACCCTTCAACGGGTTTGACACTACAAGGTCTCGCTCGAAGGGGCCGGAAGCAAAAATTCCATTCCTTGAATTTGATGAAAAACATCCACGCGCATGGATTCGGAGGTGTAACAGGTTCTTTGAACTTTATAAAGTCGATGAGGTTGAGAAAATGACGTATGTGTCAATGAATCTGAAAGATGACATAGACATGTGGTTTGATAGCTATGTTTTGGACAAAAGGGGGAGAGTGACATGGCCTATGTTTTGCCTAGACGTGTGTATTCGTTATGGCAACATTAGGACCACTCAAATTATTAGAGAATTCAAACAAGTGCAGCAAGTGACAGATGTAGAAAGTTATCAAAAGAAGTTTGAGGAATTATGTTGTTTGATGGGAGTGACAAATCCAAATTTGGATGAGGCATATTTTGTAGAATGTTTTATTAGGGGTATCACGTTAGACATCCAAGACAGTGTTTCATTAGCTAATCCACGTACCTTGGTTGCTGCTTATGACTTGGCAAAAATCCATGAAAGAAAGGTGGAGGCCATGTATAAAAGGTTCACCGCAAAAAACACGCATAGGGCCAATTAGGTAGGCCAAAAATTCAGCTCCTCTAGGCCATTTTCAAGTTCTGTTACTCCCAAAGGTACTCAAACTTCTCAGCCACTAAAAGCCCAACATATTATTCCCAATAGAGCTACTACTACCAAGAATCTTTCTTATGAGACAATGCGAGCTCAAAACCTCTGTTTCCATTGTCATGAAAAATATCACCCTGGCCATCAATGTACGACTAAGACTTTGAATGCAATAGCAGGGGAAGAGGTGATTGGAGAAGTAATAGAAGAAGGAGTCATATTGGAGGAAGAGGTAACGGAGCCTCAAGACCAGGAGGAGGGGGAAGTCTCAATTAATGCTATACTGGGTTTGGGATCCAAAACAAAAACCATCAGATTACAGGCTGGTCAAAGAAGCAAATGATGTTGGTTTTAATTGATAGTGGATCCACCCACAGTTTTGTGGATCCAAAACTAGTTAAGAACTTGAGGGATCAGATTAGTTGGCTTCGTACACCCATGAAGGTGAAAGTTTCCAATGGGAAAATCGTTGATTGTCAGGAAGTTTTCAAAAAATTTAAGTGGAGGATGGGTGATGAGGAGTTCTCTTTTGGTTTTGGATTATTAAAAGTTGGGGGGTGTGATATGGTATTAGGAATGGATTGGCTTGATACCATCGCTCCAGTGGTGTTACATACTCGGCCATTGAGTATTACCTTCATCAAGGATAACAAAGGAATAAGACTCGTGGAGGACCAAGAATCACAAACCTTGTGCATAGCTAATGCTAAAACTATAGATCGATTGCTAGTGACGGGCCAGTGCAACTGTGTAGGCCAATTCTTTGAAATGGCCAATGAAGATCCAGACCATAACATGAAAAGCATTCCTGTGGAGGTCCAAAGGTTGTTAAATGAGAACCGCGACATTTTTGATGAACCTAGAGGCCTACCACCGCATAGGGCTTGTGACCATCATATCGAGTTACTACCAGGGACTAAACCCATTAATCTCAGACCTTATAGATACTCGTTTGAGCAAAAAAATGCTATTGAAAATATAGTATCTAAAATGTTAGAGGCCCAGACTGTATCTCCCAACATCTCTCCTTTTGCTTCACCAGTAATACTAGTCAAGAAAAGAGATTCAAGCTGGTGCATGTGTGTAGATTATCGAAAATTGAATGAAGCAACTGTGAAGAAATACCCCAGTCCGGTGGTAGAGGATTTGTTAGATGAACTTTGTGGTACCAAGTTGTTTTCTAAATTGGACATACGATCAGGCTATCACTAAATCCGTATGAAAGATGGGGAGGAATACAAAATGGCCTTTAAGACCCACCACGGGTTATGGGAGTTTAGAGTTATGCCCTTTGGGCTAACGAATGCCCCGACAATGTTCCAAGCCTTAATGCATAATGTTTTTGGGCCTTATCTCAGGCATTTTGTCATGGTATTTTTTGATGATATCTTGGTCTATAGTTCAACATTACAAGACCTTGAGAAACATTTCGATATTGTGTTTAAGATTCTGCGAACAAATCAATTGCTGGCCAAGAGATCAAAATGTATCTTCGCTAAAAAGCAAGTGGAGTATTTGGGCCATATCATTTCAGGAGATGGGGTGAGCACTGACGAAGCAAAAGTTGCATATATAATTAAGTGGCTACATCCCCAAACATTAAAAGAGTTAAGGAGTTTCCTTGGGCTCACGGGCTACTATAGATGCTTCATTAGGAATATTGCTACCATCAGTAAACCCCTCACAAGTCAACTTAAAAAGGGGAACTTTCATTGGAATGAAGAAGCCACAAATGCTTTTAATGAATTGAAGCAAGCAATGAGCAACGCTCTAGTATTGGCTTTGACAAATTTCACAACACCTTTTGTGATCAAGGTCGATGCTAGTGGGAAGGGAGTAGGTGCGGTTTTGACTCAAAATGGCAGACTCATAGCTTATCTAAGCCAGGCCTTGTGTCTGAAACACCTGGGACTCTCAACCTACGAAAAAGAGCTCATAGCATTACTGATCGCGATGGAGAAATGGAGGCATTATCTTCAGCCTAGGCCTTTTGTGATCAAAACAGATCATTTAAGTCTCAAATTCTTACCAGACCAAAGGATCACTACCTCGTTACAACAAAAAGGGGTTACAAAATTGTTGGAATTAACATATGAGATCCAATATAGAAAGGGAGCTGAGAACATGGCAGCAGACGCTCTATCAAGGATGTCGAAGGTGATTGAAAGCTACCAAAATGATGCTAAGCACAAGAACTACTCACCAAGCTCACTTTAGATCAAAATGCAGTACCAAATGTTACCCTTCAACAAGGGATTTTAAGGTACCACAGCAGAATATGGGTGGGTGGTAATGGCAATTTGAGATCAAAATTAGTCACTGATATGTATGCCACTCCATAGGGAGGGCACTCTGGTCCATTAGCAACACTACAAATATTAAAGGCCTTGTTTTATTGGCCTGGTTTGCCTAATGAAGTTATAACACAAGTGCAGAGTTGTGAAGTCTGTCAACGCAACAAAGATGAGAACGTGGCATACCTCGGCCTCCTACAACCTCTGCCAATTCCCTTGAGAGCTTGGGAACATGTGGCAATGTATTTCATTGATGGATTGCCGAAATCTACTAGCAAAGGCTCCATCTTGGTGGTCATTGACCGTTATAACAAGTATGCTCATTTTTTTGCGCTTTCACATCCATACTTAGCTAGCCACATTACACAGTTATTTATTGATAATATTTGCAAGTTACATGGGTCACCCAATTTAATTGTCTCGGATAGGGATCTTATTTTTGTAAGTACATTTTGGAAAGAACTCTTTAAAGGATTGGGGGTGCAGTTGAGGATGAGTTCTGCTTACCATCCTCAAACCGATGGGCAATCGTAAAGATTGAACCGAAGTTTGGAAACATACTTGAGGTGCATGACTGGTCATCGACCATTGGAATGGAGCAAGTGGATAGCACTGGCAGAATTTTGGTATAATTCAAACTTCCAGGAAACAATTGGCATGACCCCTTTTAAAGCACTATATGGATATGACAATCCGTAACCATCATTTGAATTGGTTTCCCAAGCCTCATTGAGTCCAGCTGACCAAGTCATCAGAAGTAGGCAGGTGATGTCTCGAGTTCTCAAAGATAATCTCGAAAAAGCTCAGGTGAGAATGAAACAAAATGCAGATAGGCATAGAGTTGATAGGAAATTTGAAATTGGGGATTGGGTTTTCCTTAAGCTGCAGCCCTACCGTTAAGTCTTTGTGGTAGTGAGGAGAAATTTGAAGTTAGTAGCCAAGTTTTTTGGACCCTATGAGATCATTCAGAAGGTGGGACCATTAGCTTACAAGCTTAAGTTACCTTCAAATTCTTAGATTCACCCAGTTTTCCATGTCTCACTACTAAAGAAGCAGATTGGGAATCAAGTTTTCGCAGCTCAAGATCCTCCAATTTGCAACCAGAATGGTCAAATGTTAGCTGAACCAGTTGCTATCCTCAATCGGAAAATGGTGAAAAAAGAGAACAGAGCTTCAACTCAAGTACTCGTTCAATGGGCGAACTTAAGCCCAGATGAGGCAACATGGGAAGAATACTCTTTTCTAAAATCTCAATTTCCAAACCTTTATGAACCTTGCAGAAACCAAGGTTCTTGCTGAAGAAGAGTGGAATGTGATGATTAGAAATCATCACTGCTAAAGAAGGAGAATCAAGAATGTTTGGGAGTTAGTGAAGTACTGCTAATATCAGTCATGGTAATTAAAAGATTTGAGTTTTCATTTTTAATCCTTAAGTTTAGTTATTTTCATTTTAGTCCATAGAGAAGGGCTAGGAAGGGTTCTAGAAGATTACACGCATCTATTTCTGGTTTGGGGAGTACAATTAGAATAGCTGTCCTTTTCATCCTTAAAAGGATAGAATCTGAGTATTGTAAATGGCAAGATGATGAGTATCAATCCTCTTTTCCTCTAAATCTTCTTATTTCTCTGTTAATTTCTTTTATTTTGCAAGTAGAATCGTTACATACTTTAATCCGCACCTAAAAAGAAATAAAAGGGGAAGGAAAGAATTGCACCTGAAAGTTGAAGTTTCAATTTCTCAAGAAAAACGTTCCATAGTTACACGAGCAAAAACGAAACCGCAACTTTGATTAATCTTGTTTGGAGTCAAATATAGAGAAATTTGGTGCCGGAATTGAAGTATCCAACAAAGAACTAGCGAGACAGCAGCAAAACGGGATTAAGATCAACGAACTTGACCTCAAACGACACCTCGAACGACGAATCCAAGCGAACTCCAACGACAAATTCTAACCTCCCTCAAGCTCAATTGACTTCCATTTGTTGAAAACTAAATCAAAAATACAGGAAAGGGCATTAATGTATTTTTTTTGTTTGCATTTTCTAATTTTTCTCTTTTGGAACTTTGATCGAAATTCAATAAAATCATAGAACCATTTTTTGTTTATGTTTTTGAATTCGAAAATAAACTGAAAATTTAAGATGAAAGGATAAAATCCGGTTGAACAGTGGAAAGAGGTGGTGGTGCGGGCGGCGATGGGAGGTGTATTTGGAGTGGTCGCCGGTTTCTGCTCGCTTGTGTGTTGCCTCTCTCAGATCTCCTTTTGGAAGAGTGTATAAGTCTTAGGCTCTTAGACCTCTTTTTTGTCCTCAGCCTTATTCTTTTTGTATTTCAGCTCTTAGGTTATCAAAATGAAGAAGAATGACGTGGGTGGTGATCTCATTTTTTGTTACTACGACCGATGAGCTCCGACGATCTTAGCGTTTGAACAGAGGGTCATTTGGGGTGGAGCGAGGAGGATGAAGTCACGGGGGTGGGATTTTGGGTGAAGTGGCGCTGATTCACTTAGGATCTAGGTCTGAATTTTTGTTCTCTTTTCAGCTCCCCTTTTCTTAGCTCTAGGGGTCTAGGTATTTGTAGGGTTTTCTAGGTTAAGTGATATAGGCCTAAGAATTATGGGTTTAGGAATTATGGGCCTTTATGACTAGTTTTGCTTAAAATCAATTTAACTAACTAAAAATCTATACATATGGAAATATCACCAAAAAAATATTAATTAGCCCTACTTAAGTAAAAGTAATTATCGAAATTTTTTTGTTGTATTTTTCAAGATTAAAATGACTACAAAACACTAATGAAACTATTTTTTTGTAATTTTCATTTTGTTGTAATAAAATAAAGTAAAAGAGTCAAAATTAGTTGAAATAACGATATTAGGCCTAAATTAAATATTTACATGCTAAAATTTAAAAAATCTTGGAGGGGATCAAAAATCGCATGTCTACAACAATCATTCATACTTAGTTTAATTCTACATATCATTAGCATAAAATTAGAAGTAACAAACAAACAAATATGATTGGAAGTGCAATTAAGAGCACTACGCAGTGCTAGTTTAGATAGGAATCCAAATCCCAAACATTCTAGCTCCATGTGGATTTGATCCCGACCTTCTCGGGTAAAAGCTGCATCGATCGTTCTTGCCACTTTGTAGTGGTGTAGAGTTGGACCCGATCACTTTTTGGCGCCATTGCCAGGGAACTAACGGTTTTGGCTATATATCTAAATAGTTTTGTGTATTGTTTTTCTTTCCTTCTGTGTTACTAATTTGTGAGTGTCGCAAATTCAGGTACAAAATGGCAGCAAACAACACACCTCTTGGAGATCTTCCGCCGGGGGATGAGTTAGATGACAATATTGATGATGAGGTTTCTATAGTGCCTCAAGCTCAAAGGAGAGGCCGCCAAGCCAATGATAATGTTCCAGACCCTCCCCCACCACCTCCAAGAGTGGCTCATCGGGTGCATCCAAACCAAGGATATGCTAGCGCAATTGTCCCACCCCGGATCTGGGCGGGTAATTTTCAAATTACAAATGTGATGCGGACTTTGTTGGAGCAATGAGGGTATTTCAAAGGTGCTCCCTATCAGAATGCTTGCAAACATATTAAAGAATTCATGAATACCTGTTGGGGGAGCAAGCAAACAAATGTGTCAGAGGATGCACTTCGATTGAGATTTCCCTTTTTCACTTAGAGTGAAGGCTTTGGACTGGCTTGAAAGCCTTCCCAACCATTCCATCACTACTTGGGAAGAGTTGGCGGATAAATTCATTGCAAAGTTTTTCTCGCCGGGCCACATGCCGACCTTGAGGGATGAAATCTTAGCTTTCAAACAGGAGCCTAACAAACCACTGCATGAGATATGGGAGAGATATCGGACCATGGTAAAGGAATGTCCAAATAATGATATGACTGAAGCAATGATACAACAGATATTCTACCGGGGCATTAACACAACAAATCAGTGCATAGTGAACCAACTCGTCGGGGGAAATTTCATGAACACACCGTATGATGAGGCTAATGCAATATTGGATAAGATGGCTGACACGTCCTCCACTTGGTAAAGTAGAGCCAATGTGCCACAGGGTGACCCCACGGTCATTCACTTGCACAATGAACTCCATGATCATGGGCAAGCAATAGCAGAACTGATAACAACAATGAACCAGCTAGCAAAGGCACAATTACAGCAGGTTACAATCTCCACGACAACTAAATGCTATAGAGGGTGTCAACATGTTAGTGAACAAAAGAAGACAAAGAGGTCAACAGAACTAAGGGAGTTCGGATCAATATGACCAAAATAGTGGTGGGTTCCAAGATGATGTGTATGATGAGCAGAATGAAGAAGTGCAATATATGAACAACTATTTAGGGCCAAAGGGGCAATTCTTCCAACCAACAACAATGGAGGCCCCAAGGCAATTTGGGAAATCAACAACAACAAGGGAATAGTAATTGGGGGAATAACAACCAAAATGTAAATTGGGGCAACCAAAACAATAATCAAAACAATTAGGGTAATTGGAGTGGCAACAACAACAACTGTGGTGGAAACAACAATCAAGGTGGTTGGAAGAATAGCAACCAAGAAAATCAGGGGCAAGGCTTTCAAAGGCCCCCAATGTATCAACAACCGAATAATCTACCCCCATTTCCATCCCAAGGTCCTAGTTCTTCCAACAATGAAATAGGGAGAATCGAAATGATGTTTGAACAGATGATGAAAAAGAATGCTGACTCTGATGCCCAGTTGTTATCCCATAATACTTCAATTAGAAACTTGGAGGTTCAATTAGGCCAAATCTCACAATCCTTGAATAATCGCCCTAATGGGGCTCTACCTAATGATATGATAGTCAACCCGAAGGGTGGAAACAATTCCGGGCATGTAATGGTGGTAACTACAAGAAGTGGATGAGGCGGTGATGTGAATGCCTCCAAACAAAAGAAATATTGAGTGATGAAGTTGAGTTGCAAGAGGATGATATCTCTTTGGTAGTTGAGAATGTGATTGATGAGAACTTAATGAGGAAGTAAGGATTGATATCCAAGATACCGAGGTGGAACTCAGAATGACGTGAACCCGTCCAAGGAACACGTAATAGACATGCCGAAAATGGTTGTGCCTAAAGCCAAGGCCCCTTTGCCAAGGCCACCACCACCTTATCCTCAAAGGCTTGCGAAACAGAAAAATGAGAACCCGTTTAAGAAGTTCATTGACATAATGAAGAGCTTATCAATTAATGCGCCATTGGTGGAGGCTCTAGAACAAATGCCGGGGTACACTAAGTTCATGAAAGACTTGGTGACAAAGAAAAGATCCATGGATTGTGAGACCATCAAGATGACCCACCGAGTTAGTGCAATGGTGCACT
The DNA here is from genome assembly GCF_000393655.2 of Nicotiana sylvestris. Lineage (NCBI taxonomy): Eukaryota > Viridiplantae > Streptophyta > Magnoliopsida > Solanales > Solanaceae > Nicotiana > Nicotiana sylvestris. The sequence continues at coordinate 36,577,343 of NC_091067.1, forward strand.
CGATGGCTCCGAAGCTAGAAGATCCCGACGATTTCACCATTCCATGCACCATAGTGAGTGCAAACATTGCAAAAGCTCTATGTGATTTGGGGGCAAGTATCAACTTGATGCCTTAATCCGTTTTCAAGACTTTGGGTATTGGGAAACCTAGGGCTACTTCAATGAGGTTGCAAATGGCGGATAGAACTATGAAGAGGCCGCTTGGTATTGTAGATGATGTCCTTGTTTGGGTGGACAAGTTCATTTTGCCAGCTGATTTTGTGATCTTGAATTGTGAGGTAGATTATGAGGTTTCAATCATAATGGGAAGACCTTCCCTTGCAACTGGGAAGGCCTTAGTTGATGTGGAAGCAGTGGAACTCACCTTCTGGGTGGGTGATGAGAAAGTGGTCTTTCATGTGTGCAAGTCAATGAAGCAGCCCAATAGTTCTGAAGTGTGCTCTTTTGTGAATCTTGTCACGGCAGTGATAGTTGATGATACAAGTGCAATGATCAATGTGGAGGACTCTATATAAGCGATATTATCAAATCTTGATGTAAATGAGGATGAATGTTGGGCGGAGTGTGTCAATGCTTTACATGGAAAGGGCTCTTACTCTTATGAGCCTCAGAAACTCTCTTTGGATCTTGAGAATAGTAAGACACCACCAACAAAGCCCTCAATCGAGGAACCTCCCATGTTGGAGTTGAAGTCATTGCCTCCACACCTCAGGTATTAATTCTTAGGCCGTAGTTCAACCTTTCCAATTATTCTTTCCTCTTGTCTTGCTAACATACAGGTAGATGCCACATTGGCGGTGCTCCAAAAATAGAAAAAGGCAATTGGATGGACATTACCTGATATTTGGGGGATAAGCCCCACCTTTTGTATGCACAAGATTATTCTTGAAGATGATGCAAAGCCCTCCTTGGAACGACAAAGGAGGTTGAACGAGGCAATGCAAGAAGTTGTGAAAAACGATGTGATCAAGTGGTTGGATGTCAGGGTTGTGTACCCCATCTCTGATAGTTCTTGGACTTCACCGGTGTAATGTATGCCAAAGAAGGGTGGTATGACCGCGGTTACCAATGTGCAAAATGAGTTGATTCCTACCAGGACTGTCACCGGATGGAGGGTGTCCGTGGATTACCGCAAGTTGAATAAAGTGACCCGCAAGGATCACTTTCCATTGCCTTTTGTTGATCAGATGCTAGACAGAATTGTTGGGCATTCCTTCTACTGTTTCTTGGATGGGTATTCTGGGTACAACCAAATTTTGATTGCTCCGGAAGATCATAAGAAATCCACCTTCACTTGTCCGTATGGTACTTTTGCCTTTTCTAGGATGCCATTTGGGTTGTGTAATGCACCAGCTACATTCCAGCGGTGTATGATGGCCATATTTACCAACATGGTTGAGGACATTTTGGAGGTGTTCATGGACGACTTCAGTATTGTGGGTGACTTTTTTGATAAGTGTTTGAAAAATCTTGACAGGGTGTTAGCCCGTTTTGAAGAAACCAACCTTATATGTAATTGGGAGAAATTCCACTTCATGGCTGAGGAGGGCATAGTCCTTGGCCATAAAATCTCAAAGCACGACATAGAGGTGGACAAATCCAAAATTGAAGTGATCTCAAAGCTTCCTCCTCCTTCCTTAGTCAAGGGGTTAGAATTTTTCTTGGGCATGTGGGGTTTTACCGGAGATTTATCAAGAACTTTTCGAAGGTAGTAAATCCCTTGTGCAAGTTATTGGAAAAAATGCCAAGTTCGTGTTAAATGAGGAATGCATGATAGCTTTTGAACTCCTCAAGTACAAGTTGACCACCACTCCTATTATTACCACACCCAATTGGAGCTTTACTTTTGAGATCATGTGTGACGCGAGTGATGTTGCGGTTGGGGTGGTCTTGGGTTAAAGAGTGAATAAAATGTTTCATCCGATGTATTATGAGAGCAAGACAATGAATGATGCTAAAGTGAATTACAAGATGACTGAAAAAGAGTTGTTGGATATTGTGTTCGCAGTGGAGAAATTTAGGTCGTTTCTCATGGGTACCAAGGTCATCGTTTATACCGATCATGCCACACTCCGATACTTGATGACGAAGAAGGATTCCAAAGCTAGGCTGATACGATGGGTCTTATTACTTCAAGAGTTTGATTTAGAGATTGTGGATCACAAAGGGTACGAAAACCAAGTGGCGAACCACTTGTCCCACTTGGAGGAGGAGGGGAGACCTCGTGATGGCCTAGAGATCAATGATTCATTTCCCGATAGCAACTTCTTTTTGTGCCGGTGAATGATATGCCATGGTTTGCGGACATTGCTAATTTCCTTATGACTGGTATTATCCCGTGTAAGCTCTCTTCTAACCAAAGGAAGAAGCTTAAATAGGATAGTTTGGACTTCTATTGGGATGAGCCGTACTTGTTTAAGATCTGCACTGATGGTGTGATCTGGAGGTGTGTCCCGGAGGAGGAGCAATTTAGTATCTTAGAGGCTTGTCATTCCTCCCCATATGGTGGTCGCCTTGGTAGGGCGAGGACCACTTCGAAGGTTCTTAGTTCTGGGTTTTACTGGCCAACTTTGTACAAGGATGCAAGTGAACTTGTAAAGAGATGCGACGAATGTTAAAGAGCGGGTGGAATTTCGAAGACGGATGAGATGCCTCTCAACATTATTCTCAAAGTTGATATTTTTGATGTGTGGGCATTGATTTCATGGGCACATTTGTTAGTTCATGTGGCAACACATACATTCTAGTGGCAGTTGACTATGTTTCAAAGTGGGTTGAGGTCGTGGCTTTACCCAATAATGAGGCCCGGAGTGTTGTTACGTTTCTCAAGAAGAGTATTTTTACTAGGTTTGGACCTCCTCGAGCAATCATAAGTGATGGGGGGAGGGGTCTCATTTTTGTAATAGAGCTTTCGACACTTTGCTTTCAAAGTATGGTATCAATCACAAATTTTCTACCCCTTATCATCATCAGGCGAATGGCCAAGTTGAAGTCTCAAACAAGCAAATCAAGAGTATATTGTCAAAGATGGTCAATGCAAATAGGACCGATTGGTCAAAGAAATTGGATGATGCTCTATGGGCTTATAGGATTGCTTACAAGACTCTGATTAGTATGTCTCTGTACCGGTTGGTGTTTGGAAAAGCTTGCCATCTACCGGTTGAGTTAGAACATAAGGCCATGTAGGCTTTGAGGAAGATGAATCTTGAATGGGATGTGGCAGCAAATCTTCATGTAGAGCAGCTTAATGAACTTGATGAATTCCGATTTCATGCCTACTCCTGTTCATCCTTGTATAAGGACAAGATGGAGTACCTTCATGATAAATATGCTCTTGGAAAGGAGTTCAAAGTGGGTGATTTGGTTCTCTTGTTCAATTCTCGGTTACGCCTGTTTCCGGGAAAGCTTAAGTCGAAATGGAATGGACCTTTTGAAGTGAAGCTTGTGACTCCGTTTGGTGCACTTGACTTGAAAAACAAAAATGGGAGGTCTTCAGAGTTAACGGGCACAAATTCAAGCACTATCTTGGCAAGATTGATGACAGCCATGTGGTGACACTGATCCATCTAAAGTGATTTGATGGTAACCTTTATCGTGCTGCGACGTTAAATCAGGCACTTTTTGGGAGGCAACCCATGTGTCTTTCTTTTTGTTTTTCTTTGATTTTCTTTTTAGTGTAGGATTTTCTTTTGAACTAACTGGTTGTGAGATGTGTTTAGGGTTGTTTTGATGCAGTGCAGGACCAAATTGGAAAAATGTTGCACTCTCTAAAGTTTGGACCGCTGCCGCATTGCATTTTTCGCGGCCGCAATGGCCTTATTGTGGCAAAATTTCATTGCGGTCAGCAGTGTTGAATTGTCAAAAGTGGAGGTTCTCTGAAGTTGTCACCACGGCCGCGATGCATTTTATGCGGTCCGCAGTGCCTTACCGCGGTCGCGAAGCATTTTCTACGGTCCGCAGTGAACTCCTTGCCAGTGCTTCTTGTGGTTAAGTACCGCGGACCGCGGTGGGTAAGTAGCATGGGTCCCAGGTCATTTTTCTGTAAATAGGACTTCAAGCCGCCATTTACATTTTCGCTCATTTGCTCTCTAAATAGAAAAAGTATTGTTCATCACTACCCTCATTGCACAAATTCAATCACTGATTCTCATTCATATGTACTACATCTCATCTCTGGTACGTCAAATCTTTCCCTAGTCTTTAATTTTCTTTTATTCGTGTTTCTAATTCGTTAGTTAGTACTTCTTCTTCTTCCTCTTTCTTTCAATTCTTAACTTAGGATTACATAATGTTGATTAGATTAGGGTTAAATAGTCAAACATGGTGATTCATTACCTAGTGGGTTGATAAAATGTGGATTAAGGCTAAAATGTACAAAAATATAAAATCCTAGGTTGGTGTTGCTGCATACTGCTTACCGCGACCACTGTTGATTTTTCGCGGTCCGCGGTGCCTTTCTGCGATCGCAATGAGATTTTCTGCAGTAGTAAAACTTCAGAGAGGTAAATTTTAAGGACCGCGATCGCGGTTGATTTTTTGCGGTCCGTGGTGCCTTACCGCGGCCGTACATAATTTTTTGCGATCCGCGGTGACTTGAATAAGAGAGTGGCTAGTCTGGACCCCACTCCACTGCGGTCCGCGGTGCTATTTTATGCGGTTCGCGGTGGTTCCTTTGCGGCCACAATTCTTTTTATGTGGTCTGTAGTCAGCTGTTTTCATGCATATCCTTCACTGTTTCTTCTGGTACTGTGATACTTACAAGCTTTAACTAAATTCCATTTGCAGACAATGGTTAAATCAAGAGGAGGTGGTGAAAAACAGAAAGGAAAAGGAGAGTCCTCCCGGAGTAGGGGACGAGGAATGATCAAATTCACCCCCAAAGTACAAAAAGCAATTGGAGATACAAGAAAGAAAATCAAGGATTCAAATAGAGTTGCTTCCCATTCAGAGGGAAGTGAGTATGTACCCTCACAGGAGGCATCTGACTCTGATTTAGTGTCGGATTATGTCCCTGACTTCCCGGGGAGGTTTAGATTGAGAGATGTGCCCACACCTCCGGACTCTCATACTGCTTAAGCTTCAGTTCAAATTTCTTCTTAGTCATTTGAGGGCTCAACAGAGAGTAGTGATAGTGCAGCATCTACTTCACCCACAGCTTCAACACCCAGGGAGGATCCTTTGCCGAAGAAGAAGGGGGAGAACCCCAAATCGGGGGTGAGGGTGGGGGTGGAGAGAACTAGAAACCTAGAGGCTTGGAAGGATAGATTTGTTAGCGAGATAGCATACCACAAGTTCCGAGAGTGGTGGCCTCAGAGGAAGTTGATTCTTGAGCGACAATTCATTGAGAGGGACCATCTGCCTCACAACCCTAATGTGAGGAGGAAATTCAAAGAGAGAACGGGTTGGGAATATTTTACAAGCAAAGTTGAGGAGGCAAACGAGCACTTAGTCAAGGAGTTCAACACTAATACTGCCTACATCAAAAAGGGCACTAAAGTGACTAAGGTGCGAAATTTGACAGTGAAGTTCGATGGGAAGACAATCAATGACTACCTCGGATTTCCGAAGGAAGATGAATCATTTACTTAGAAAACATAGCATTGGATGAGGCAGCCCGTCCGTGGTTGGCAGAATACCTGGCACTCCCGGGCACCACCCTAGCTTGGTTGACAGTAGGGGTTCAAATTCTGAGGAAAACTTTAAACTTCGAGGCAAAGGGGTGGGAGACTTTCGTATGCAGCAAGCTGGACCCTACTACTCATGAGAACTCTCTTACTGTCTCCCGGGCAATATTGGTGGCTTCTATCATGGCGGAGTACCTGATCAACATCGAGAATGTTATGTCGAGGGTGATTAGGGGTAGTCAAGGAAGGTGATAGATCATACCCCTTCCTAAATTTACTGACAATGTACTTTGAGGACCAGGATGTGGAGAAAAGAAAGTTTGATGTGAAGGTGAAACCAAATATGCCTTTTTCCTGGTACAGCCTAAAGGGTGATGACAACCTCAAAGCCAAAGATCCTAAAGGAAAAGCTATTATTTCTACTGGCCAGTCTGAAGAGCCAGTAGTAGTAGTCCCTTATGCTCAGCCCCCCACAACTTTACCAGATATTACCCTAGGACCCTCTACTTCCACCACTCCAGATATTCCCCCATCCATAACCTACCCATTGATTGCCCACGGTTTAAGCCAAACCCTTGCTAGTATCAACAACTGGACGCAGGAAACTACTTCTAAGTTGTCTGTGCTTTCTAGATTGGTAGCAGCCTAGTCTGTATCCCCACAACAACAAATTTCAGCTTCAGCGAAGGAGACTCTCAAGGAGCTTCTGGACAACTAAACGAAGCTCCTAGAGAACTAGAAGTTGATATTGGAGGTTGTAGTTACTCATGGGAAGACATTAAAGGAGCTGATAAATGAGACAAAGAAGCTGAGAAAGACTCGAGCTTCAAAAGAGTCTATGAAGGAGTTGAGGGTAGAAGTGGAGAAGATTAAGGCTGTTGATCATCTACCATTGGACCTACTGTTGCACGAGCAGCCTCCAGCAGCTCAGACTGAGCCGGAGTAGGAGCAGGAGATGGAGAGGGCACCAAAGAGGAGGAGAGTGATCCCACAGACCGATGATGCAGTGATAGAGTTGGAGGATCCGCAGGAGGTTCCTCTAGCCAGCCTCAGGCCCCAGAGCAGCCTCAGGTCCCAGTGCAGGCATAGGATACCGGGATCCAATCACAGGTTCCCGAGCAGTCACATGACCCAGGGACCCACGCTCATGATCTCATGCAGACGGAGGACCAATATGTAGTTTTTCTTTACTCTCTATCTTTTTCTTGAGCTTTTTTAGCTAGTTAGCATTGGGGACAATGCTAGCTTTCATTTGAGGGGGCAGCCCTATTTTGATGATGTTGGATTGTACATATGATACTATTTTCGTTTTTATTATGCTTTTTCACTTTTGGTATGTATATAATTCTACCAGTTTATTTCACTTTTCATACTTTGCAACCTTGATCTGTATATAAAGTTACTTTTTGATGTATATATTCATTCCTTCTAACGTATATTCGTTTAAATCCCCAATTGTAAATATTCAGTTTACTTTCCACCTTTTCTTTCATAGCTACTTACTTCATTTTCCTAGCTTTTTATTTTGAGTTTTGCGTTCAATAAGCTTTTGGTTTCATAATGCCACGGTTCTTTCTAAAGGTGAAATTTGTGTGAACCGGGTGGCTCTTCCTGATGATGGATGACTTGACAACCTTCTTAAGGGTTTGAGTCTGTTTTCTTTTTGTTTTTGTGTAAATAGTAGCTAATGAGTAATAGTGCATCAAGCAAAGCTTCACGTGGGCCTAACACATTTGCATTTGATCTTATGGTCAAAAATAAATTGGTGTTTATAGGGTGGTGATAGTTGTGACCTTGAGACTCTTGTGTTGGCCGATAATCATCAAGTGATTTTTCGGACCATTTGTGTTGCTCAAATCTTAGTTAAGGTTTTTGTAGGCCTCCGACTCTGTCTCTTTAGTAATCCTATAGCTTATATGGTGAGAATTTGAATTGCAAGTCCAAGTCTTGTGCCATTAGTCTAGAACTTGCCGTGAATGTTTGTCTAGGCGAAACCCTAAGTGCAGTTTGATATCTTGAAAACATCCATAACCTACCAATGATAATATCCATAGTCAGCTCCTTTGAGCCACAACCCTTTTTCTTTCAAAGACCGTGATACAAGCCTTTACCCATTCTAAAAAAACCCTCTCTTGGCACCCGATCTTTCCTTAGTACAAGGCAAAAACATAAGTTTGGGGGAGAGACGAGGAATGCAAAAAGTGGTAAAAGGTACAAAATGAATAAAAGGGAAGGCAAAAAGAAAAAGAAAGAAAATCAAAAAGTCAAAAAGAATGAACAATGTAGAAGAAGTGAAGAAAGTCAATAAAAGTAAAAAGATGAAAGGCGTGGAAAGATTAGAAAGCAGAAAAAGGTTTGAAATGAACAAGAAAGAGTGACAGTGTGTCTCTATAACCCCTAATAAAGAAGTAAATGACTCAAATATTCAAGAGAATGTGTGCCAAAATGAAGCAAATGAAGTGCTTAAGAGAAGATGAAACCTACTTAGACCAAATATTTTCTACCTTGAACCAAAAGCTTTCATTGTATCCCCACAAAATCCCTATATGATCTTGAGTTGAATGAAGCTTACATTAGTGGTGACACACATAAGGGGAAAGCTTATGGTACTTAGAGCCGGACTTGTGACCTTTCTTTGAGAGAGATAAGTGTATTTTCCACAATCTTCGTTCTGAGTGCTACAATCTAAAAGTAAGGTCTTGCTTAAGGAAGAGTGAGGAGTATGAGTTTGGGTTCCACAATGACCAAAGTAGTAGAAAGATTTTCCTTGATGAGTTGAGTCAACTCTTGATGCTTTTGTGTCGCATTAAAACCATGGCACTTAAAAGGTTGAATGTTGTTAATGATTCATTTGAATTAAGGGCAATTGTTAGTCCCAATTGATGCTAGATGAGGTCACTTTAGGTCAGCTGGATTTTCTTGATTTTATTCTTAAGAAGGTGGGACTTATTTTATTTGCTTGAAGACAAGCAAAAGCTTAAGTTTGGCGGAGTTGATAAATAGGCATTCTAGTCTATTTTATACTCATTCTCGCTTGAGTTTTGGAATAAAAATATATACAAGTAGTCCCAAAAGCTTACATGTTGTGCTTGTTTGTAGTGTTTGGTCAAAAAGTGACAAGGAAATCAAAACTAGCTCAAAAAGGAGTGAAACCTACTCAAGTACCAAGAACAAGTCAAAGCACTGCTACAATAGTAAATCCACCGCAGCAGTAATAGACCCACCGCAACCAAAGTGCATTTGTTGCGGTCCACGGTGGAAATGATCAGAGAGATGCAATTTTGGAAGCTCAAGCAATGCATTCCGCGGTAGATTCTTCGCGGCCGCAGTAGTCTCATCGTGGTCGCAATCCATTTGTTGCAGTCCGCGGAGAGGGGATTCAGACGAGGCCTCATATCGTTTCTCCTCATTTACTGTCTGAAAAACCAGGGGACTATCTGTATGCGGTTAAAATTGGGGCTCGCCTACTGCACGAAAGATCGAGACTGAAATGAGATGGGTGGGAGATCGATCCCGGATCAAGGTATGAAGTCAGAACATGCTGTTGAGTCCGTAACTCCGGAACCAACCTCGTCTCCGATCAAGCTCGAGGAAATCCTATCGGACCAAATAACAGAAGGTCGTAATATTCGTGACTGATCGGATATCACAGCGAAAATCTCGGCACATATCCGCGAAAGACCGACTAATTAGCTAATTATGAGATTTCTTACCTTTTGTAGAATTGTATCTAAAGTAGGACTCCTCCACTACATAAAAGGGGTTCGATCATTTGTAACTCACATTGTAATATGCATCAAAAGGCAATACACTATTATTTCTAGTTTTTATTATCTTTTATTTTGTTCTGATATTGATTGAGGCACTTTCTTGCTCGAGGGTGATCAAACTTCAAGGCTAAGACTGTTTAGCTTGGGTGGTTTGTCTTTATTTTCTTATCATTAATTTCAGTATTAATCTGTTTTCTCAGTTTTTATCAAGTTATATCACGTATCCTTAAAACCGCGTATAAATTCAATTTCTATCTGATTTTGAGGGTAAACAAAAATGTATCTAAGTTGATAGTTAAATGACTTGATAATATTGATACGTTTTTGTAGAATAAAAAATGTGTTTTGTTAAGAAGGAAAAGACAAGTTGAATTGATGTAGTTTGGTGTAAATACCTAGTACATATAAGTATTTACTACGAGACAACCTGAATAAAATTGAAAAATAAATGCGTGAACTATAAAGAAAAAAATATGATTATAAATTTTACCTCCAGGAAAAGGGATTTGTTAAATATAAGTAAAACATGGCTATGACTACACCCGACTTCTACAAATAATATAATATGCTTCAAGAAATCAAAGCCCTGACTCCCGCACCCCAACTTGTTCATCATTCAAAAGTCGACCATAGTAGCCATCAAGGCCCAATTTTGCTTTAGCCATATAACTGTCAACTAAAGCAATGTCGGAATTGTGTTTGAAAGCTGCCTTAATATCGGCGGGCAAAGCCAAAAATCTGTATTCTACTGGGATCTTTGCAATAGCTTTTCTTATGTAATTCTTGTATGCACCAGTTCATTCTTCAAATCCTACCGTAAATGCATGGCTTTATGGAAGATGTCAAAGTCCCGCCAAATATTTTTTTTTTTCTCTTTGACTTGTATAACGTGTCATGGCGTTTCCAGAAAACTTCCCCTAGCATCAATTTTGCTCCAAGAGTTAATACAAGTAGCCAAGATATTCTTCGAAGGAAAAACGGAAAAGATCTGTTGTATATACCGAAATTTACAGTCATTAAGAAGTGAAGTATCCATTACAACTAAGTCCACCTCACGCCTAGACTGAATGTAGTTGTCAATACTTTTGCGCACAAACTCCTTCCTATCATGATAATTATGATGACCCAAAAGGTCATCATATTTTGTTTTAGAAATAAAATCTGTGTTTCGAGGCCTTAAAACCCTTCTTTTATCTCTCCTCGATCTGCGTGCGTGGTCCGGACGTATATACGGAAAGCCTTTATGTGAAAATTTGAGAAAAATGCTAAATTTTGCCTTTAAAATTGAATTAAGTTGACTATGGTCAACATTTTGGGTAAACGGATCCGGACCCGTGATTTGACGGTCCCGGAGGGTCCATAAAAAAATAAAGGACTTGTGCGTATGCCCGGAATTAAATTCCGAGATCCCTAGCCCGAGAAATGAATTTTTAAAGAAAATTATTTAACTGAAAATATAAGGTTTTTTGGAAATTGAATAACCTTATATCTTGTTGGTATCAGGCCTGTATTTTAGTTCCGGAGCCCGATGCAGAATTAGTATGGTATTTAAGCTATGTCTGTAAAATTTGGTAAGAAACAGAGTTTATATGACGTGATTCGGACCCTCGGTTGTGAAAACAGAAATTTTAAGAGTTTTTGAGATTTTCATTGATTTTGATGCTAAATTCGTTGTTTAAAATGCTATTTGGGCAATTTGATCGCACGAGTAAGTCCGTATGATATTTTTAGACTTGTGTGCATGTTTGAACTAGAGCCACGAGGGCTCGGGTGAGTTTCGGATAGGTTTTGGGGTGTTTTGGACTTAGAGATTTATGTTGTACTGCTGCTTCTGGTATTCTAATGCTTTGTGCTTCGCGTCCGCGAAGCAACTCTCATGAACGCGAAGTGCAAGTTGGGCTGGGGAGGGATTTCTTCTACGCGAACGCGAGTCTTTGGTCGCGAATGTGGAGCACTGGGGGGATTGCTCTTCGGGAACGCGACCGACCACACGCGAACGCGTAGTGTGATGGAGGTGGCAAGGGAGTCCTTGAGTTGTTCTTCGCGAACACGATCCTAGGCCTGCAAATGCGATGGTCAGGGGGGACAGACCATCGCGAACGCGAGTAGCTCATCGAGAACGCGTAGGCCTTTATGGCCGCAATGCATCGAGAATGCGACAGACCTCTCGCGAACGCGAAGAAGGTCTGTCCAGTGTTTTAAAAACATAATCAAAATGGGAGTCTTCCATAATTTCATATTTTCTTCCATAGAAACCGACTTTGGGCGACTTTTGAAGAGGGAATTCATCACCAAATTATAGGTTTGTGTTCTTAAACTCATTTCTTTCATTTTTCAACAACACTTAAATCTTGTTCTTTAAGTGGTCATTTGGTAAGAGGGATTAGGTGGGATAAGACGTGAGATTAAATTTATACCTTTTTGGTTGGAGGTATAAATTAAACCCTCGATAAATTTATATTTCCAACCAAATAAGGTATAAATTTAATCCCACCTATTATCCCATCTTATGCCATCAAATGTGGTATTATTTTATACCGTATCTCAAGTGGTATAAAATAGTACCAGAATTATAATCCTGGGAATATAATCCCAGTACTATTTTGTCCGCGTACCAAACGACCCGTAAGGGTAGAAATTAGGAATTTTGGGGAAATTGAGGATTTTACAAAATTGGGAATTTAGACCTCGATTTGGGGTTTGATTTCGAAACTAATTACATATTTGGGCTCGTGGATGAATGGGTGAATGAGTTTTGATCCGAACCTCGAGTTTTGACCAAGCGGGCCCGGGGTCGATTGTTGACCATGCGGGCCCGGGTCGATTTTTGACTTTTTAGAGAAAACATTGGAAAATCTATATTCATGCATTAGAATTGGTTTATTTACCATATATTGATGTTATTAAATACATTATGCCAAGATACAAGCAGATTGAAAGTGGAACCGAGAGGTAAAGCGGTAATTGAGGCTTGACTTTTGGCCGTGGAATCGAGATAAGTGTTTGGCCCAACCTCAGCTTGAGGGAATATGTGTTATGTCTTAATTGCTACGTGTTAGTGTAGAGAACGACATATAAGTATGATGACGATTATCTATACATTAGTGTCGAGCATGCAAGTGAGTCTTAAACTTTGATCGTTGTGATTCTTATTATATATTATTCATGCTTAAATTAGTTGGTTCTGTTCTACAGTAGTTCTCCATTTCGCTAATGCAAGGTGAATGCTATTACCCTCTACCGCTAATTGATTCTGAATTCTCTCCAACTGCAAAGCATAATTTGATAAGGAATATTATGAAAATGAGCTTGTTAAATATATGAGCATTTCTTGTCATCTTACTTTTACTACAATAATTGCGAAGCATGTTATATTTAAGAAGATATGAGCATCACTTAAGAGATTCATATTATTTATTTAAGCAGAAAATGATATGATGATTAATTTCTAATTTTATTGAACAACTCTTAAATTTAACTTCTTAATGGAGTATACCTACCAAATAAGTTTTTGGAAGCAAATCAAAATCAAAAGAATTTAAAATTTAGAAAAAATCATATTATAGAATCCTATTGCTTCCTTGATAACAATGATGTTAAAGAAAATAGCAAAGGGGTTGTTGATTTTTTATACTTCAATACCACACAAGAGAGGAGAGGAGAGGGGGTAATTTGTGTGGTACCTAATTTTCGCGTGCACTGGATTGTCGAAGGACCTAGTTCTTCTAAGCATTCCTTATACTACAGTTGCGGAATAAATAAAGTAGAAAGTAAAGAGCACAAGGATATTTTACGTAAAAGAAACCCGGTTCAAAAGGTGAAAAACACACTACCTGCTACCCAGTAGGATTTTTTCAAATACTTCACTACAACTCTGAGCCAACAATAAAGTTTATAAACTCTTGCAAACCTAAAGATTAACTCTAACCCTTATAGCAACACACCACAGGTTGTTGAGACTACCTCAAGTTAACTTTAACTTGAAAAATACAACTCAACTTTACAACCTCTTGCAAACCTAAGGATTAACTCTAACCCTTTTAGCAACATATCACAGGTTGTTGCGACTACTTCAAGTTAACTCTAACTTAAATAATACAACTCGGGTACCTAGTACAATTTGCTTCTAAGAAAGCTGAAAGGTACAACTCAAAACGCCTACTACTCTTTGAACTAAAAATAAAGGAAGACACATAACACTCTTTATGGAACTGGTTCTTCAATCTGGTTCGTGTAGCTTCAGGATCACACTCTTGAATCTCATAGGAATTGCTCACGAAATGCCTTGCTATTTTCCGCTCAATTCTGCTTTTACTTCAGTACATGTGCGTCACCTGTAAAAGAGAACCCAACTGAAATATACATAGTTAATAGGATTAGGATTAACTTGATCAGTTCTAATACTTTAGTCTTCCTTGGTGGAAGAGTTCTAGTTAACTTCAATCTCTAACTCTTTCCTTATCTAGGATAGAGTTCTCTTCAAGTAAGGAATCATGGTCCTTATCAATTATTCAACATTTTCGTTCAGGATTATCAAATTTAACCACTTATACTTACAGCTTGCATGTGCATGTCTTTTGCTTAAATCTGATAGCGACCTGCATACACTCTCCATGAACCTGGTTCATGCATATGTTCCTTTGTCAATCATCAAAATCAAAACCGCTCAGGTCAACAGGTGTTGAATAAAATAATCGACTGAAAAAATTAAACAAAACAACATTTTATTTTTAGAATTATTTCTGATAACGCACATAATCTTATATAGATAAAATAACAATATGAAAATAACAATTTTATTTGTTTTACTTCAGTACTCTCACTTTAATCATTAATCTCTCCCTCAACGAAATCTTTCAATTTGTACAAAAACTAAGCCTTAATACCAACTACTTGTTATCGCTATATTGATCCTCTATTTCCATTGTGTTTTGTTTTTAGCTCACTCCTCTATGAGCCAGGGATCGCCAGTACCAACCCATGATAAAAGGAGGGTTGACAACTAGTATAAAAATTTGTCGAACCATGACTAGTTCTCTTAACTTCAGCATCATACCTATAGATATCACTCTTGTTTCTGTTTGTCCAGTACATCAAAGAGGAAAATACATTTAATAAAACGTTTTCTAAAAAACATTTACACTTCACAGCTAATCCACTATCTTAAATCATAAAAATGCCAAACAAGAAAAATTTACTTCTATTAAATTTTTAATCTTCCTCAAGAAAGCCGTCATATCAAAAAGAATATAAAATCATAAAGTTGTAATCTTTTATTCACTCTGGCCAATTCTTCGTATACCAACTAAATAAACTACATTAATATTACAAGAAAAGTAAAACCCATCAAAACAGTTTCAAAGGGATGAAACAGTTACTACTCCCTCCGTTTTAATTTATATGACATGGTTTGACTCGATATGAAGTTTATAAACTAAATAAAGACTATTGAAAAGTTATGATCTTAAACATATCATAATATTTGTATAACCATAAAAATTAAATTATTTTCAAATTTTGAAGGAGGTCATTTTGTTTTAAACTGACTAAAAAAATAGATTCATATACACGAGAAAGGTGGAGTACTATAAAGCTGCAAATTTTTTCGAAATTGTAGCCTCTTCCTCCTTCTCTAAACCAAAAGTCATAGACCATAATGTCGAGCCACGTCTTATAAGGATTTCTTTGTTTATTATAAAGATTCCTCTTGGAAGGCATTGTTTACTGTTTACTTCGTTTTGGTCTTTCGTCATTATATTAATAATACTTAAAACCTCAACGTGACAGCATCTTAAGAATTACAGCCATAATGGCTCTTTTAATTACTATTACCTCTGTTTTAGTTTAGGTGAACCTATTTCCTTTTTGGTCGGTTCCAAAAAGAATGACCTCTTTCTAAATTTGGTAATAATTTATCTTAAACTTATAATTCTACCCTTAATCAGAAACTTTTATAACCATACAAATACCCTGGGTCCCTTTTTGATCGACTTGTTTCGGTCCACAAATTTCAAAAGTCTTCATTTTTTTTAAACTCCGTGTCTAGTCAAACAAGTTCACATAAATTGGAACGGAGGGAGTACCAAGTTGCTTAGCAACTCTTCCCGAAAACAAGGATCTCTCCATTTATATATGCCTAGTTACATTTATTACTGCATTAAAGCTCCACATTAAGCTTGTTAATTAGGAATGTATAGTTTAAACATCGTGTCAATGGAGTGCTGCTAGCTACTTGCCTCTTTTTCGTCTTTCCTTGAGTCGAAAGTCTATCAGAAACAACCTCTACCTTCATAAGATAGGGTCTTGTGGTGCCTACACACTGCCCTCCCCAAACTCTACTTGTGAGATTACACTGAAGTTATTGTTATTGTCGTATCATATCAATGGAGTCTTCAAGAATTAGTTTGCGTCCATTCAGCGTGACAGATGTTGATGATGTGATGATATGGGGCAGTGATGATCAAGTAACTCGGACCACCCGGTGGAAGACTTTGACCTCGAAAGAAGAAGCTTTGATCTTCGTTAAGGAAGTGTGTATACCTTACCCTTGGCGTGTATCGATATGCATCGATGATTGATCGATCGGATTCCTATGGATGATCTATCCAGGAAGAGGTGCTGATGATGACGAGACAAATCAAGCTGCTGCAGATATAGGATATGCTATTGCAGTTGAGTATTGGGGGGAGGGAATTGCGACAAAGGCACTCAAAATGGCAATACCTCAAATTTTCAATCACTTTCCTGAAATAGTAAAGCTTCAAGCATTTGTTTTTTTGGAGAACAAGGCTTCTCATAGGGTATTGGAGAAGGCTGGATTTGTCTACCAAGGTTCCATAACACATCAAGTCCAGATCAATGGAGACGCAATTGTGGTGGTTTATGTGGTTTACACTTTTCTATCCACAGACAAAATCCCTCCAACCCCATGAATTTCAAGTTTTTAACTCTAAGATGTGCAAGTTAAGCTCTTTTCCTTTTCACTATTTCATTTATATAAGTCATGCCACATTGGTCCTGCATGATCAAGACCCAATGGAAAGTTCGAATTTCAGGTGTGAGATTCTTATATTTTTCTTGTCAAATAAACCATTTTAACATACATTAGGGCTCAAACCAATGGACAGTTGAATGCAAACATAGAAATTTCTTTGAGCACTTTAACTATATGATAAGGGTATCGTTATTTTTATTTGGATTTACAAAACAGCAGTTACTTGAATGGAAAAGTATATAACATAGTATTATTTCTTTAAATCTGAAATTTTGAACAATAGAGCTTAAAATTTGGTTTGGAAAATTACAGCTAGTACCAACATCAGTTACTAGTAAAGAATTTTAACTCGCCCTATCAGTTGTCTCCATTTCCATTAATTTACAGTAGTAGTCTTTGTATTCTTGCTGGAAACAAGTTAAACATATATTAGACAGGTTTTAACTCAAGTAATTCTGTCTCAAATGTAATTACACTCTTTGCCTGTATTTCATGATCCAAATCATATCTTTTGAAGTCTTGAGATTTCTTTGCAATGGTAAATCTTTACATCTTTTTTGGTTATGATGTCCTGAAAGATAAGTAAGACTGAGGGAAGCATACAACATATTTGGAAAATATTTTTCAATAAATGACAAAAAGTCCATTAATACTATCATCATTAGTTCACAGTTAGCATAGTCGAACCGAGAAATAAAAACACACGTGTTATTGCTAATAAACAATAAACCAACCTCCTTTGTCCGGGCTTGAGACCGTCTGTGTCACAGAATAACTTGAACACATGTGGAGTTAAAAATTATATTTTTTTTCTTGAGGCATGGATCAGGCAAGTCAACTTAACAGAGTTGAACTAAAATTATAGAAATATGTAACATGCCTTTGTCTATTGAGATTTGCAGACACTAATGCTTCCATTGAATGCGCCTCCGAAAAATTTCACAATATCAATAGTTTTATCCATATATTGTACATAAAAAAGTCTATACCAGAAGGATAAAAGCTTAGTCAGGATTTGCAAGTTAACTCTTTTGCATAGCAAGTTGCAAAAAGTTATTTCGAACCCAACGGAACATTAGATGTTGTTTCCCTTTTCTTAAGAGCTAGTAAATGGAAAGCAGCATTCACTAAGACAAATATATAGTCAAGCAAGGAACATAAACAATAAAGGCATTAAGTTATAGAAGGGCTTTTCGAATGATTTCATCATACACTATGTTATATGTAGACTGGTCATCATTTATTTGCTATAGGTAGTCGAATTAATATCTTTATACAGTTTGAATTCTTCGCTCTCTATATAGCAACATATAATTGTCCATGAGAAAATACTGGCTCGCGCAAATAAATTCTAATATAATCTAATGTTTTTAACCTTGCGCGTTATTTATTGTCATAGCAAAACACAGACGTAGTGAAAATTGTGTTCTTTTAAATGGGATAGGTAACTTCTCATCGTCCGAAGATAACAGTGGTATTTTGGGAATGAATATATCTGAATTATTAAAATCACCACTTGTAATTTTAGCACTTATAACATAACTCTTAAAATCACAGCATATGAGTTGGTGTACCGTTGCATAAACCTTGACAGTGATTTAAGTTTCGCAGCAACATAACATGACAATTTCTTTCAAGGTTAATTTGTAAGGAGGTAAACCAACTGGGTTCATTGAGTGAAAAAAATCTTCAAACTAATTCCGATCACTTGGTTCAACGGTTTCATCAGTTGCAACAATTGTCTTAGCATCTTTAGAAAATTAGGCTATAAGCCTATTATTTAATTCATCAACAAAGTAATTTTTGGTCATCAAAATAACACAAGAAGTTAAAAAAGAAGAGTCATGAAAAGAAGTATGAAAATCAGGATATATTATTCTGAATAAGGGATCCAACGATTCTTTTCAGTAATATAAGGAACTGTACTGACCCGACCGGTCATTTTGAGCATTTGCACTTTTCTCGATAGTTTATGGGTATGAGTAGCTCCGTATGATGTATTATGACTTATGTGAATCGTCGATTTTATTTTTCAGATTATTCGGAATCGATTTGGAAGAATAATTCTCAACTAATATCTTTAAATTTGAAAGGTTTGACCAAATTTGACTTTTTAGTAGTTGACCTCAGATTAGATTTATAATGATTCCGTTAGCTCCGTTGGATGATTTTGGACTTAGGAGCGCGTCTCGATTGAGATTTGGAGGTCCGTAGTAGAATTTGGCTTGAAATGGCGAAAGTTGAAATTTTGAAAAGTTTGACTGGAAGTGGACCTTTTGATATCAGGGTTGGATTCCGATTTTGGAAGTTGGAACATGTTTGTAATGTCAAATGTTACTTGTGTGCAAAATTTTGGGTCAATTGGACGTGATTTGATAGGTTTTGGATCGGTTGTGGAAGTTGAAGTTTCAAGTTCATTAATTTTTGAATCGAGGTGTGATTCATCGTTTTGATGTTTTTATGTGTGTTTTAAGGCCTCAAGTAGGTCCGTGTTATGTGATGGGACTTTTTGGTATGTTTGGACGTGGTCTCATGGGTCTCGAGCGTGTTTTAGATTGATTTCGGGCTATTTTTCCTTTATTTTGCGTTGTTGGTTCTGCAGAACTCTGAGTATCTGGTGTCCTTAATCGCGATCGCGAGGTATGGATCACGATCGCGTAGGGTTGTTTGAACGTTGGGAGAAATCGTTCATCGCGTTGCGAGTCTTCAGACGTGTTCGCGTAGGCTGCTGCAATTGAGCATTACATTCGCGTAAGCCTGCACGCGTTCACGTAGATTGTTTGACTGAGCTGGGCAGTGGCCGTTTCTTCTTCGCATTCACAGTTCTTTGTATACGATCACATAGTGTATTTTCAAGGGCAGTTCATTTCCTTCTTCGCGATTGCGAGGTCATTTCCGCGATCGCGATTCATTGATTCGCCCAGTGATTATAAGTACTCTATTTCGAGAGTTTTGGCCATTTTTGCATTTTGGGAGCTATGGAGGAGGAGATTCTTGAAGCAATTTTCACCATGTTAATGGGGGTAAGTGTCCTCTACTTGGTTTTAATCTTATTCCATGAATCTATCTTAAATTTTGGCAATTGGTTGATGAATTTAGAGAGGAAAAATTGGGAGTTTCTGCCTAAAGTTTTATATATCAAATTTTGAGTTTTGAACACTAATTTTGAGTCGGATTTGAGTGAAACTAGTATGGTTGGATTCATAATTGAATGAAGTATCGGATTTTGTGAGTCTTGTTGGGTTCCAAGGTGCGGGCCCGAGTGTGATTTTGGCCGAATTTGGGATTTGATTTAGGCTTCGATCTTTATCATTTGGAATTGTTTCCTTGGGCTTTATTTGGTGTATTCGAGTTGCTTTTGGATAGTTTGGAGCCGTTCGGAGGTCGTTGCGCACGTGATGGCATTTTTGAAGCATCGCTTGGCTTTCTCGGTATTAGAATTGGCTTGTTCAAGATAAGTAACTCTTCTAAACATAGTGCTGAGGGTATGAAAACCAGAATTATGTGTTACGTTATAAGTGTTGAGGTAACACACATGCTAGGTGACGGGCGTGTCGGCGTGCACCATGTAAGTTGTGACTTTGCTATTTCTGTGGTACTGTGTGTTTACCTGATCTTACTTGAAACCATGAAATCTCTACGTACTTGAGTTATTGAGCTATAATACATATTAGAAACCATATCTAGGTTATATGCTTATCATGTTGGGACTCATAGTGGTTGTTTCTTGCTGTCATCTCACTGATTTTATTGATATTTCATACACAGTCATATTCATGCATTTATAACATATCTCAGTCTCAATTGTTACTTATTGATGCATCATATCATTGTTATCGGGCTACTTTCATGACATTGTGAGCTCGTGAGTAAGACTGAAGAATTTGATGACTACGTGAGGTCGAGGACCTGAGTGAGAGTGATATTATGGGATCGGGCTGTACGCCGCAGCATGTTATATTGATTATATTTTATGGGATCGGGCTGCATGCCGCAGCGATATAGCGCTTGGGCTGAAGGAGCCCCTCCGGAGTCTGCACACACCCCTAGTGAGCGCAGTCGACTATATATATATATATATGGATCGAGTTGCATTCCACAACGAGCCTTATGGCTATATTTATATGGATCAGGTTGCACGCCGCAACGAGCCTTGTGGCCATATATATGTAGATTTTGTTGCACGCCGCAACGAGTATTGTACAATGCTGAGTGACTGAGTGTGCTGCGTATTGATCACGGTAGGAGATAATGCGAGATGGTGAGGTTGAGTAATATGAGAGTGTGAATATATGAGTTCATCACGGAGAGGCATTGCATTTGACATGCGTACTTGAGATACATACATAGAGATGCATTTCCTTTTTGCTGCCCGACTTTGGTCACATTCATGATTTTACCTGTACCTTGACATGTAGGCATAGAGATGTACTTTCCTCATGCTATCTAAAAACAAACTATTTACTTGATGAAAGGTTTTTGGGAAAAGATTATAGTTTTCAAACTTACTCATATTTTTGACTAATTTGGTAAAGAATTTGGGTTTTCACTGATATACTTGAAAAGCGGAACCATTTTCAGAAAAACTATGAAAAGGTTGAGCATTTTATCTCTGATCTGCTTCATTATTTAATTGATTTACATTGTTATGAACTGCTGTTGGTTATTGGTGTTGGACCCGACCTATTTCCAGCTCGTCACTACATTCAAACTATGGTTAAGTTTGTTACTTATTGAGTATATGGGGCCGGTTGTACTCATGCTACACTTCCTGCACATTGCGTGTAGATTTCGAATGCTGATGTTGCTGTGCATGGAGGAAACTAGCATTGAAGATGTACCTACATTCCTACTGTAACTGCCTCTTGTTCATGGTAGCCTTAGCTTTATAAACTCTATTTATGTACCTTTCAAACAGAAAATGTATTTACTTCATATCGGCTTGTAAATTCTAATCTTAGAAGCTCATGATTTGTATTACCAGTCCTTGGGAATGTAATAGGTTCAGATAATCTCTTTTTTTAAATTGTCTTATTAATATTGTTGGAATCAGATAGTTATTAGTTGGCTTAAATAGCGGGTTGGGTTAGGAGCCATCACGACTAGTGGATTTTGGGTTGTGACAAATTGGCATTAGAGATCTAGGTTCATAGGTTCTACAAGTCATGAGTGAGTGTCTAGTAGAGTATTGTGGATCGGTATGATGACATTCATACCTATCTTCGAGAGGCTATAGGGAATTTAGGATATACTTCCCATGTTTTTTTCCTTATCGTTCGACATTGATTCAGCTTGAAGCAAAATCCTTTTAATTCCTACCATGCATTCGTATGCGCACATGAGTGCTCAGTATTAGCTATGCATCGACGGCTTGTGATTCCATAGATGAGGTGCGAGATATTATTTTAGTATGCTGATGGTGAGCCGGTCTAGAAGAGTTGAGGTCAGGTTTTGGCTGTATTTTGAGCACATAGGTGTTGATTGTGTGAGCATGTGCTTTTGGATTTATATGTCCGATAGTGTTCCTATTAGTGGAACTGGTAACTGGATGTCTATGTGATGAGTATAATGTGACTACAGGATATGTTCATATGCGTTGAATTTGACGAGAAGAGTTTGCTTTTAATGTAAAAGGATTATTGGGTGCTCGATTTCTATCTTGATGTGACGTATAGTCTCGAGTTATGAGTGTATTGAAGTATCCTTCATGTTGTGAATTATGGACAACGAATTAGATTCTCATGTCTTGTTGATGAGTTCCGAATCAGGAAGATTAAGTAATTTTGTAGTAGTTGTGACCGTGGAAGGGTATAGATAGATGTCACTTTGAGGCTAAACAGGTGGGTTATCTCTTGCGGTGTGTCCTGAGGGGGTGCGATCCTTATGTTGTTTTGATGAGAGTTCTCTATTACTAGTGAATTATAAGTAGTGCAATTTGAGTTCGGATAGCTTGTGGAAGTTGGCTTGACTCTTACGAGGGTGAATGCGAGATTTGCAGATGATTTGGGATATTAGATGGTTTGTAATACATGAGCTTATATAGGATTTAGTTACACCTCAATGTGGTATTATGGAAGTAATATAGTATGGGCATTGTGAGTTATTATATGTTTTGACCTATGGCTTTGAGACATGTAGGGAGTTTGCTATCAGCGGTTTGATTGCACGGTTATGTGTTATATTGGTTTCAATTTGAGGTATGCTGGTGGATTACTTATGACTTGTAGAGGTGGAGATTGAGGATGACCCGAGTAAAGAAATTTTTGGATAAATGTTGTATTATGCTTTATGGGTATGTGGGAAACATTAGATGATTGAGTTGTTATTCGTAAAGGATGTAGTGTGTATGGAGTGGGGATTCACTCGGTCGCTTAGAAGAGTGGATTGCTTCCTTGGGTGATGTTGTGCTAATGGAGAACATGTTGTTCGGTTTGTTTGGTCAGTTTAATTGAGATCTGAGTAGAGTGGAAGACTCTCGAGATTGGTTATAATGAATTCAAGATTTATATGTAGCAATTGGAAATTTTAGGATTTGTATATGGCTAGGGTCTGAGATTTTTCATTGGATGGTGTCGAGACTTGTGACATTTCTATATCCTTATGGATTCTATATTTTTGTATTAGGAAGTTGAAGGAAACAACTTTAGATTGGCATAAGGTCTCTTTAGAGTGGGTGTATCGATTGTGGTGCTTTGGGGTGCTTTTGAGGGAATTCAGTGACTTGTGGGCCTTAGGGTGATGTGGTTTTATGCTAGGATCTCGTAGGGTGAGTTTGGTTAAAGATCATGGTGTTCTAGTAAGGAGGAGTATCAAATAGAAGGAAATTTGGAAGGAACTCGAAGAAATAGGACAACATGGTAGTGGGTTAGATCAACACCGTGATGGAGATGGTCGATTCTTTGGGTACTTATGATGTAATAAGTTTCTGCAGGTTTTTTTTGGTTATACTCTTGGGTTTTGATGGCCTGTATAGCTTGATTGAGTTGGATGGATTCAGTCCTGACAGTTTGGTTATGTGCAAATGCATTTCGGAGAGTTCTTGATGGTTTCTACCACGATTTGAGATGTATATTTCCTACTGGTGTGTGAGACATGTTGCGTATTGTGATTTTCTCCTGGATGGGATCAAATGAAAAGTTCTTGGCTAATTGAGTATGTAGTTTCTTGTGACTCGGAGTGATCATGATATTCACGTACTTTACATATGATGGCATGGTATATGCGATGTGTGTGAGGGATTGAGATTTGCATATGCAAGGTCGTGGTTCAATTTTGAAGGGGAGATCATGAATCCTCAGGTAGCGTGGATGGTTTCAGATGACTAGGTAAATGATATTACTATTTGGTATTGCTTGATGAGAGTGTGCATTTCAGAAGGGGGGACTGTGTTTCAATTTATGGATACTTCATTGGCATTATGGCACTCTCCTAGTTGATCGACTGTTGATTTTTAGATATTACCATGTGGCACAGAAGAACTATAGAAGTATTCCTCGTAGGATGATCGTGTATGAGAGATGTGTTAGATTTTAGGCGGTGGAGCTGGGATCAGAAATGGTGATCCATGTGCTCTATGGGTTTGGAGACTAAGAGTTCTCATGAGTAGATTGTTTCGTGGTTGTGGACTGTGAAAATGTGGTAAAAGTTATCCAAATAATAGTATGTGTTGTGATTTAGTCATTATGGACTTCCGAGGGTTATTTATCTATTTGCGGGTGACTAGAGTTGATTTGGGGGTCCATTGGTAGGCACAATTAGGATGTGTATTTGCACCGAGCCGAATTGGTTGTCTCCATACTGCTATTGTTGAGGGATGTGCCATTCGATCGTTGGCTCCATATATATACGAATTAGGTTGCAAGCCGCAGCGAGCCTTATGGCTATATGTATACGGATCGTGTTGCACACCGCAACGAGTATTTTATAGTGCTGAGTGACTGAGTGTGCTAAGTATTGAGCACAGTAAGAGATAATGAAAGACAATGAGATTGAGTACTCTGAGAGTGTGAGTACATGAGTTCATCATAAAGAGGCATTGCATTTGACATGCGTACTTGAGATACATGCATAGAGATGCATTTCCTTTTCGCTACCTGGTTTTGGTGACATTCATGTTTTTATATGTATCTTGACATGTAGGCATATAGATGTACTTTTCTCATGGTATCTGAAAACAAAACATTTACTTGATAAAAGGTTTTTGGGAAAAGATTACAGTTTTCAAACTTACTCATATTTTTGATGATTTCGGTAAAGGATTTGGGTTTTCACTGATACACTTGAAAAGCGAAACCATTTTCACAGAAACTATGAAAAGGCTGAGCATTTTATCTCTGAGCTACTTCTTTATTTAGTTGATTTACGTTGTTATGAACTGCTATTGGTTATTGGTTTTGGACCCGACCTATGTTCTAGCTCGTCAATACTTTCAACCTAAGGTTAGGTTTATTACTTATTGAGTACATGAGGTCGGTTTTACTCATACTACACTTCCTGCACATTGCGCGCAGATTTCAGATGTCGATGTTGCTGTGCATGGAGGAAGCCAACATTGAAGATGTCCATGCATTCCTTCTATAACTACCTCTTGTTCATGGTAGCCTTAGATTTATAGACTCTGTTTATGTACCTTTCAAGCAGAAGATGTATTTACTTCATATCGGCCTGTAAATTCTAATCTTAGAAGCTCATGATTAGTACTACCACTTTAGGAAATGTAATTGGTTCAGATAATCTCTTTGTTTTAATTGTCTTATTAATATTGTTGGAATTGGATAGTTATTAGTTGGCTTACCTAGCGGGTTGTGTTAGGTGTCATCACGACTAGTGGATTTTGGATCGTGACAAGAACGATGAAAGATCTCGGAATTTTTATTTTCTCGTCTATGTTTGTCTTTTTTTTTCCGTTTCCAATTTGCTTCGAATATTCACATGAAGAAGGATCGGTTTTTGCATGTATATTCTCGGATAATCATAGTTTTTAAAGTTGATTCCATATTCAGAGTTCAGTATGCTTTCCCGAATAAAGTCTTCCTTTTTACCACTTTGAATAATATGAAGAGTTTGTCTAAAATCTCCTTCAAAATAACAACTTTTTCACCAAAAGCCATATTTGTGTCCATAAGATCTTTCAGAAGAGAGTCTAATGCGTCAATCATGTTCTTTTTTACCATTGATGCTTCATCCCACATAATCAATTTTGCATTGCGAATCAGAGATGCCAGTGAACTCTACTTGATGATATTGCAAGAGAACTTTTCATCAACATTAATCAGAATTTTAAAATGTTAATGAGATGCCCGTCCTCCTAGAAGGATCGAAGCTGCAATGCCAGAGGTTGTCATTGCTAAAGCTACAAATCCTTTGGGATGCGCAATTGCTAATAATGCTCAGTATAAGAATGTCTTACCACTTCTTTCATGACCCCAATCTCCCGCTGTAGGATGTCGTGATGGCGCCTAGTCTCTAAGGCTAGGTAAGCCTAACATGCATGGAGAAATAGCAGAATTAACAATAGAACTTCAAATTTAAACCATCTAACTATCATAATAGAACTCGACAATACCGCTGACAATAACTCCTAAAATCTGGTGAGACTGAGTCATAACCTCTACACGAATATACTGTAAAATCTCTAATATATCACTATCTAAATAAGAGTGACATTAGAAAAAAAATAAAGGACAGAAGGTGACTTTGAGGCCTACGAATGTCGGGCGGTATACCTTGAAGTCTCCGAACTAAATGTTGTAGTCACTGGTGCCTAGCCTGGGTTGAGGAACCTGGATCTGCACAAAAATATGCAAAAGAGTAGTATGAGTACACCACAATGGTACCCAATAAGTATCAAGCCTAACCTCGGTACCAGGTCAAGACACCTACTAGGATAAGAAAAAGAAGTTGAACAAGTATAGTACAGTCTAATAATGGAAACGAGGAAAATGAGACAATAAAGAAATACAACAAGATAAGCTACGACTGAATTTAAAGCAATAAAGGTAATAAGGAAGGAACACATAATAAGAACATCAAAAAAATTGCAGATAAATACAAGTGAGGTAAATGAGAGATAACAACAAGAATCACAACTGAGGTACTGCCTCATAATCTCATTTCACAATCACAATAACAATCTTTTCTTATATCATCGCGGGAGCCTAACATTTTGAAAATTATTTTTCCGAAATAGCTACAAGCGTTTTAGCCCACCTTATTACACCGTGTGGCTTCAAGTAGTTCCCTTACTAGCATCACGCATATGAAACCCACATTATCTCACTGCATGCGTATGAACCTCTAGCCTTATACCATCACATGCGTATCAATATCACAATACAATAATATCTCGCACCACAAGTGTCTATATGCCACAACTTTACCAAACGAATTAATAATACCAATATTTTGACAAAAAATAGTCCATGGCTCAACCACAATGTGCACAAAAATCTCAAAAATGATGGAATAAAAGTCAAAGGCTCAACATGAAAGATATCTCAACAACATAACAACTTCGCCTCAATGCGATAACAACATTTGCAACTTCAACACCAAAAACTCAACAAGCGGATATTCCAAGAAATAACAACTTTAACTCAACAATTAAATAATTAACAAAGTAACAAGGAAACAATAATTTCAACTAAGCATGTAAGGACAAATAACAAGTAAGAAATGGAATAAGTATTAACAATGTCAAATAAAGCATGTAAGGATAGATGATTAACATATGTAAGGGTAGATTAACAACGAATGATATAACATGTTATGACAATTCGATTAAAGGCATGAAAAAAGTCTAAATAGACTAAACCGATCGATTACCACATATACCCCATGTACCCACTCGTCACTTTGTGTACATGGCTTTCATATATAACAAATAGCACAATCAACCCAAATCCTAATGGGTAGTTCTCCCACACAAAGTTAGGCAAGATACTTACCTCAAATAAGCTAAATCAATTCCTTAATAAGCCTTTTTCGCGAATATCCAACTTTGGGAAACCCGAATCTAGTCAAAATAACTTAATACTATAAATACAAATCATAGGAAACTATTACAGATAATAAAGTTGCAATCTTTAAAGAAAATCAAAAAATCAATTCATATAGTCAACCCCGGGCCCACATATCAGAACCCGACCAAACTTATAAAATTCGAATACCCATACAATAATGAGTCCAATCATACAAAAATTATCCAATTCTGACCTCAAATCGACCATCGAATCCCCAATTTTCACTTTAAATTTTTTACAAAAATCCCCCATTTTCTTCACTTTAATTCACTAAATAAATGATAAAAATAAGATGAAATCATGATTTATTAATAAATCTGAGTAAAAAAATACTTAGTCGATCAAAGACGTAAAAATTCCCTCCAAAATCGCCCAAAACCGAGCTCTACAACTCAATATATGAAAATAATACTCTAACCCTCAATTTGGGATTTTAATATTCTGCTGCCCAGTGATTACTCTACGCGATCGCAAAAAAGCACTCACGATCGCGGAAAACAAACTCCACCATCTCACAAAATCCCTACTTGATCGCGTGACTACAAACGCGAACGTGATGACAAAACATCACCAAGCTTCGCGATCGAGGTCTACTCCACGCGAATGCGATGAATAACGTGTGCCATCACACAACCCTTCCTTCCTTCTACGTGAATGTGGTCCCTCACACGCGTTAGTGATACACAATCACCCAACCTTTCACTAATACAGTCAATCCTTCGCGAACGATAAGAGAGAATATCATCTGCTAGGAAAGGCCCTGTGCGATCACGACCTATTCTTCGTGATCGTGAAGAAAGAAACCAAAATCTCTGAAACCAACAATCTCAACACATGCATGAATGGTCCGAACTCAATCCGAAACACACTCGGAGCCTCGGGACCCTATCCGAATATACCAACAAGTCCTCAAACATGATATGAACTCGCTCGAAGCCTCATATCACATCAAACAACACCAAAACCACGAATCATACAACGATTCAAGCCTAATGAACATCCAACTTCTAAAACTAATGTCGAAACACACCAAACCAACTCCAAATGACCTCAATTTTTGCACACAAGTTATAAATGATACAACGGCTCTATTCCAACTTTTGGAACTGAAACCCGGACCCGATATCAATAAAGTCAACTCTCGGTCAAACTTCTCAACCATTTAAACCTTCAACTTTCCAACTTTCCAACTTTCGCCCATTCAAGCCAAAATGCCCTACGGACTCCAAATCAACATCCGAATATATGCGTAAGTCCAAAATCACCATAAGAAGCTATCAGTACTATCAAAACTCTATTTCAGAGTCATCTACACAAAAGTGAAACTCCGGCCAACTCTTTCAATTGAAGCTTTCAACTTCAGGACTAAGTATCTCAATTCACTCTGAAACTTCTCTGGAACCAATCCAACCACTTTGGCAAGTCACATAACCATTAATGAACATATAAGAGGCAATAAATAGGGAAACAAGACTAAAATACATAAAACAACCGGTCGAGTCATTATAACTTCCTCTAGAACCATCAATAAAGAAGGCTCCTAATATGTTGCCAAATATTCTATCAAGAATTGTGTTGTATGCCTTATTTTATTCAATATTTAATTTTTTATGTAACAATAAATCTTCATCGCTAGTAATGATGATTCTTTAAAAATATACATCATTTGTTTCATTTGCCATTTTTGAAGATCTGATAGTTTCCAAACAAGGTTTAACACGTTAATATTACGACCCATAGAATGTAGTATATCATTGATGAGGTTCAGGATAGCAAGGTGAATATCTTTTGCGGCTATATTTGCTAAACTCTTAAAGTCCAGACATTAAATCTTCAAATTGTTCCCACAATTCCCTAGGATTAGCAGGGCTGCAATATACTAATATTCTAGAAAATAAGCGTCTTAAACTATATGAAATTCGATAACAGGCAGCCTCTAACATACAATCAATCAAGCTATTATCACAATACAATAGTCCTCTTTTTTCTGCAGATTCTCTAAATGCGTCACAGCATATCCTATTTACTGTCAGAAGATCTTCGTATGATTTCGGTCCTCTCACATTCATTAGTATTAAGCTAAGGTAATATTTTTTCTCCTTATGTTGGATGACACGTTACAACTCACCTAATAACATTACCTCGTTATCGTCGAGTTCACATTTTGTACGTAGAAGACCATACGAGATATTGTGGGAAGTCTTTACACAACAATTTAGCACTTTAGCATCATTATTTGTTTCATTCATCAAGAAGAATTTTGTCAATATCGTCTTCATAATCCCAAGATCTTTCACAATATTGTCTACTATGTCAGTTTTTTTATAAGAAATAAATTTTTGTCCCTCAAGATGCAATTGGATGTGATAAACACTTGGAGTCATTTCACTGATAGAAAGAGCAAATAAGCGCCACATAGCTTCAAGCGATGATACCCATCTAGCAGATTTATATTTTTTTATCTCATCTATTTCTATATTTGTGTTATCTTTGCATAAATCAAATGAAATTTTATCATGTCCTTTACAGATATATATTATATATATTTGACACTTTGTTATCTGAGGAAACTTCGACATTTATATGGCAATTGTATTTGCCATGAGTTGTCAATTTGGATAGCAGTGCAGCGTGAGTTGGCACATAGGTCGAGCTAAATACATCATTATATCCCCAGATGAACGGGCAATATGAGCGTACTATTCAGATCTTGTAGCACATGTTACGAGCTTTTGTCATCGAGTTCGGGGTCAGTGGGATCAGTTTCTACCATTAGCAAAGTTTGCCTACAACAACAACTATAAGTTGAGTATCCAGATGGCTTATTATAATGCCTTATATATAAGGTGATATCATTCTCTGGTTGGATGGTTTGAGCCTGGGGAGTCTAGGTTGTTAGGCATTGATCTAATTCGAGATACCTTGGAGAAGGTGAAGTTGATTCAGGAGTGACTTCATACAATACGATCTAAGCATAAAAGTTATGATGATAAGAGGGCTTGTGATGTGGCATATATGCTGTGTGAGATGGTTCTACTTAGAGTTTCACATATGAAGGGTGTGATGAGATTTGGGAAGAAGGAAAAGTTGAACCCTCGTTATATTGGTCCAATAAGGTCTTAGAGAGGGTTGGTGAAGTGGCTTATAGACTTTCATTTCCACCTAGTTTGTCGGGATTTTACCGAGTGTTTAATATTTTTATGATCCGAAAGTACTATGAGGGTTCGTCACATGTGATAGAATTTAGCTTGGTGCAATAGGACAAGGATTTGACTTATGATGAGGAGCTTGTGGCCATATTGGATATGCAGGTTCGCAAGCTGAGGTCAAAGAATATTTCTTCAATAAAGGTTCAGTGGAATGGTATACCGGTCAATGAGGAGACTTGGGAGACCGAGCATGATATGCAGAGCAGATATGCTCACCTTTTTGGCACTTCAATTATAATTCTAGACTCGTTTGAGGACGAATGTTTGTTTAAGAGAAGGGGGAATGTAACGATCCGACTGGTCTTTTTTAGTATTTTACCCCTATTTTCCCTATTTAATGATTTTCATATTTGTGGTTATGTGACTTGCGGGGTGGTTGGTTTGGTTTCGGGGAAGTTTTGGATTGAATTAGAACACTTAGTTCCAAGGATGGAAGCTTAAGTTGTAAAGGTTAACCAGAGTTATATTTTTGTGTAGGGAACCCCCGAATGGTGTTTTGGTAGTTATAATAGGTTCGTAAGGTGAATTTGGACCTAGTCGTATGTATGAATTTGGATTTGGAGTTTCCTAGGTTGACTTGGTTCTATTTGGCAAAGTTTGAAAGTTAAAGGTTGGAAGATTCATAGGTTTGATCGAGAATTGGCTTTTATGATATCAGGTTCGGATTGTAATTCCAAGAGTTGGAATAGGTCCATTTTTTCATTTGAGACTTGTATGCAAAATTTGAGGTCATTCCGAATGGATTTTATATGATTCGGTATGAGTTTTGGAAAGTTGAAAGTTGAGTAGTTCCTTACGCTTGAATTGAGGTACGATTCATGATTTTGATGTTATTTTGTATGATTTCAGGCCTCGGGTTGGTCTATATTATGTTTTGGGATTGGTTGGTGTTATTTGATGGGGTATCAGGCGTTCGGATGAGTTTTGGATCATCTTTATCTCTTTTAGAATACCTGTTATGGTGTTTTTGCACTTGTGAGGGTCTGGCCGCAGGTAAGAGTCCATAGAAGTGGACCTGGGGCTGCATAAGCGAAGGAAGGCTAGGACCGCTGAAGCGGTTGGTTTAGCGCTAATGCGCTTGCGCAGAAGCCCATTTCTTTTTGTATAAGCGGATGCGAATGCGCGATGGGGGACCGCAGATGGGTGTTTAAGCTAGACCGCAGATGCAGAATTTTCTTTGTAGAAGGAAAGCCATAGATGGGGTAATTTGTCCGCAAATGTGGAATCTCTAGACTGATTATATTATTTTGAGGGTTTAGTTATTTTTCATTATTTATAGCTGTAGAGCTCAGGTAAACCCAATATTTGGAGGGTTTTTCACTACAATTGAAGGGGTAGTACAGTTTACTTGAATTTGATGATTAGATACTGATTTCCCATAGATTATTACACCTAGATTATGTAATTAAAGGTGGGATTTGGAAGTTTTTGGCCATGGTTTTTGAGAGTGAAAATTGGTGATTTAGAGGTCGATTTGAGGTTAGATTTGGATGAAACACACATTTGGATTCATATTTAAATGGGTATTCGAGAATTGTGAGTCTTATCAGGTTCCGAGGTGCGGGCCTGAGGTTGACTTTGCATATTTATATCAAGATCTTAGCTTTATTGTTTGAGTTTGTTTCCTGGTGAATTTTATTGATGATATTAAGTTATTTGGCTAGATTTGAGTCATCCGGAGGTTGATTCATGCGAAAGAGATTTTTGGAGTATTGATTTAGCTTGCTTGAGGTAAGTATCTTACCTAAACTTGATTGAGTCACTAATTGCCTGAGTTATTAGTGTTGGCTATGTGCTATAGGTGACTCACATGCGAGGGGATTGATCCTATGTGCATACATCGGGGTATTATCCATGCTCGGGGTAGTGTTTAGACAATTATATGCCTTGAATTGATTTCTAAGCTTCATGTTATCATACTTCTTATGTTTTATTCTCTTTATGAGCTATCTGAATCATATTAGAGATTATTTGGTGGTTGATCTCCTGTTCAAATATGTTAGTTGCTATTCTTGTGGCATAACCACCTGATTAGAACTGTTGTAGCACACTTCGCACATGCTTACACTTTAGCATATCACTTATATCAGTCTATGAGCATATAAATTAATATCCATTGTTCATGTACATGTATTCTTGTATATATTTTCTGTGTGATACGAACTGGATTGATAGTACGTGAGTTGTCCGTGCAGCTCTGAGCTATGTTAGAACGTGAGTCGTCCGCGTGGTGGTTATATATGGCACATGATTTATCCATGCAGCTTGTGAATAACGATCTATACCCCTAGAGTTAGCCTCTCATATTTTCTCTTGAAGGTGTACACGCGGTATGAGGAAAGCTGGCTAGTGTTTAATGTGGTTATCGCATTTCTTCTCTACTTGCATTTCCTTGGATGTATATATGTTTTATTCGCATATCTTCTCTATATGCTAGATCAGGAATGGGTACATGTTTTATATTGCATATCTTCTCTATATAATGGATCGTTAACTGAAACAGAGCATGATACATTATCTTTTTGTACCAAGGAGGCTTTATCTGATTTATGACTTGATGATGTTATTGTTGTATACTTTTGAGAATGATGAACTGAGCGGGTTATTTGCAAGTATCATTAATAATTCTTGCCTCTATTACTTTACAAAGGTTAGTTATGATACTTGTTGAGTACATGTGGTCAGTTGTACTCATACTACATTCTACACTTAATTATGTAGATTCAGATGTTAGACCGAGCTATGAGTAGCTGTGTTTTGTTGCTGAGGATTTGTAAAGAGATGAGGTAGAACTGTATTTCGAATGCAGTCTTTGGCACCCCTTTTAATTTTTGTACCGTTGCTTTCATTCAGATAGTATTTTACCTTGTATTCTAGAGTAGAGCTCATGACTCTATATTACTAGTTCTGGGGGGATTTATGTATTTACGCAGTTATTTATGCCAGTCTTTGAATTTGTATTATTTTTGTTAAGATGTTTTATTTTTGCTGTGTTTGGCTTTCCTAATAATTGAGTTACGCACCATCACTGGTTGGTGATTTTTTAGCCGTGACAAACTGACTATTCCATTGCTTTTGCTAAGTGATGAAACTTTTCAATTCACCTTCTAATCCTGGTTGCCCTCTTCCCTGCTAGTAGATCATACATTGTTAAACTCTCCATGTGAGTGATGAAATTTTTCAATTCACTTTCTATTCCTGGTTGCCCTCTTCCCTGCTAGTAGATCTCATTGGTGAACTATCTTGTGAGTACGTGGAGAGTTCAACAGTGTATTATCTGTGATCATGTGGCATGTCTCCTACAGTCACACCTTGACTTACCTGTTGATTGGTAGTATTAATTTAATCCCTGCTAATTAGTGAGGTTAACTCCAGACATAATTATTACTAAACATTCAACGGTAAATCACATACAATTTGTTGTAACAACAAAAAAAATTTAACAGAAAATGAACGATTGTTAGGCCCTATGGTGGGTGCTAAACTGTTTAATCTAAAATAAGACTAATAGGTCAAATCATTTAAAGTATTTTAGGACACCAATGATTGATTTAACATACTTTCTCAAATACGACAGTATGAAATAAAATGTGTAACACTACTAGAAATCCGGTAATTAGCAACCAAAATTTTGAGACCAAAAGTGATCGATCCAAAAAAGCGACCAAATTTGGTCGGTAACGGGGAGAAAAATATTTTATGGTTATTTTAAATAAATTATCGACCAAAGTTGGTCGTTAAAGTGGTCAACAAGTTGACCGAGCTGGTCAGACTTGTTTAGTCAAAGAAAATTTGGTCGGTAATGTGGGACCTAGTTATAAAATTTTAATAGTTATATTATTATTTAAAATATTTTATAAAATATAAAGAAATCTTATTTAAAATTACCGACCAAAGTTGGTCGGTTAATACAAGGGGGAAGCATTTATCGACCAACTTTGGTCACTATACTTTAATTTCTGGAAAAAATAACTGACCAAAGTTGGTCGGTTATTAGGTCAACATTGGTCAAAATTTAAAATTACTTTTATATTTACTATCAAAATAATATAAATGTAATCCGTTAAAACTTTTGTAATACAAGAGATGAATACACTAACATATACTATAACATGCTATATATGTAGTTAAAGTAGTATAACGAAGCGTGTATATATATATATATATATATATATATATATATATATATATATATATATATATATATATATATATATATATATATAGGTCAGACATTTTGTTTTTAATATTCAACGATGCATCTAAGTAAGTTATAAGTCGATGAATCAATTTACAAACAGATATATTTGATGATAAATTATATATACTAATTAGGATCTTCACAAGTCTATCAATCCCTAAAAGAACCCGACCCTTATCTATATAGATATAGATATAGGTCACACGTTTTGCTTTTAATATTCAATGATGCATCTAAATAGGTTATAAGTCGATGAATCAATTTACAAATAGATATATTTGATGATAAATTATCTATACTGTTGATACCCAATTTTTCCCTATAATGCTTTTAAGTGCATATATACCTTCAAAACTATGCATTGGCATCAATTGATAGTTTTCCATAATTTTATATTTTTTAAATTAATTTTATCAAAGTATTTTATTTACATAAATAATTACAAATTGCATCACAAATGACTTTATAGCGTTTCATGACTTAATATTGCTATTTATAGTTATATTAGGTTCAAATTATTTCACAAATGGCCAGATTAAGACCTTTTGGTTATAATTGCAATAATTTCGCAATTATAGCCCATGTGTACATTATTACATTATTTTTATAAAAAATAGCTCATTGTATTTTTTCAAATATGTAGTAACTTTTTAAAAATATTTCTATGCATGAAAATTATTTTTATATTCTGTTAATTATTTTATGAAATATTTTTATCAATTATTTGGGTATTTAACAAATAGCCTTTTTAATTTCTGTAGTTTTTCGGACCTAACCCTTTTAATACCAGCCCAAACCCCTTAATAATACCAGCCTAATTCACCCTAAGCCCAATCTGTACCTACCTGACCCAAACCCCCATCAAATCGTGGTCGTTGATCCTTTAGATCAATGGTCCACATTAAAACGTACCATAATTAACCTAGAACGATCCCCCACAAACCTCTTATTCACTCCCTCACACGCCATATTCATCTCCCTTTCTCTCTCAACTCTCTCCACTAAACCTTAGTTTCTCAAGCGCCGTCACCGGCGTATATCTCAGCATTGTGATATTTTCTTGTCTTCTCCGACCAGTTTTGGCCTCTTACATGCCATGGCTCTTCGACTCCTTAGATCCTTGAGGGGATCTCGAACAACCTAGTTGGTTCTGGTTTGAAGCTCTACTTGTTAGCCTGTCTCAGGCCATTTTTATCGACTATGAGTGAGAACTCCTCTTTATTTTGTTACGAATCCATGGTTTCTAAACCTTTGCTCTCATCTCTGTTATATTTCCAAAACCCTAGTCTATTACCTTCGATTATTTCCAGATCTTTATAGATCTGAGATGAATTGAGCACTATAACATGTTTTTCTCTGAAAATTTCTGGTTTTAATCGTTTGCTCTTGATTTTCCCTAAAACTAGGGTTCATTACGAGTTGTATTTTAAAAGGATTTCTGGCTTCTAGATGTCTAATCATTTCTATTTTCATCTTCTTGACTGATTTTTTGTAAGAGTACTCGAACCCTAGTTGACTCCATGTAATATATTGATTTTTCCAGTTCTTGCTATGATTAGGGTCTTTCCATGTCACTAATCATATTAGTTTACTCTGTATCCTCTGACTTGCATGCTTTTCTTCATCAGATCCAATATTTTGTGGTTTTGCCCTAATTAATGTCTGTTAGGATTTGAACCTGATTTTTCTGACTAAGTTCTATGTTTCTGTGAAGTTTTACTTAGTTTATTTTCTATTTGTGGGAGTTGATATACTCCTCCCAGAAATCATTATTACTTTTAAATTTGGCTGATTGATTTGCTCTGTTAGAGATTTGTATGTGTGATGACCCAAAAGGTCATCACTCGTTTTGAAAGTAAATTTGGTGTTTTGAGGCCTTACAAACCTCTTTTTATCTCACCACAATTTGCATGCGCAGTCCGGGCAGGTTTTCGGAAAGCTTTTATGTGAAAACTAAGTGAAATAAGGAAATTGGCTTTTAAAATTAAATAAAGTTGACTTTGGTCAATATTCTTGGTAAACGGACCCGGACCCGTGATCCGACGATCTCGTAGGATCCGTAATAAAATTTGGGACTTGGGCATATGCCCGGAATAAAATTCTGAGGTCCCAAACCCGAGAAATAAAATTTTTAAAGAAAATTATTTTCTAGAAAATATAAGAGTTTTTGGAAATGAAAAGATGTTTGAACTTGATGGTATTGAGCCCGTATTTTGATTTCGGAGCCCGGTACAAGTTTGAAATAATAATTAAGTTTAATCGGTGAAGTTTGATAAGAATCGGAGTTCGTTTAGTATACATCTGACCTTTATTTGAGAAATTGGAAATTTTGATGTTCTTGAGTGATTTCATGAATTTGAGGCTTAATTCATAGTTATTGATGTTATTTTAATGATTTGATCATACGAGCAAGTCCGTATGATATTTTTGGACTTGCGTACATGTTTGGTTTGGAGCTCCAAGAGCTCCAGTGAGTTTTGGATAGGCCAAGGAGTGAAATTGGACTTAGGAAAACTGCTGGTGTGTTGCAGGTCTCCAGTCGCAAAAGTGACTCCAATAGTGTTCGTATTTGCGAACGGTCGTTCGCATTTGCGAGGTTAACAGGGAAGGCCTTCCTTGGTGATTGCGAGTTCGCATTTGCGAACATATCATTGCAAACGCGATATCTGCACCTGTGTAAATCATGACTTAGCCGAAAATTCTTCATTTTTCAAGCTCCATCAAACCCTAAGCTCTCTTGGATGATTTTTCTATAGAAAAGTTCTTCTCTAAATCGATTGTAAGTTGTTTCTAACTCATTTTATTTAATCTATAACATCTTTTCACATGATTTTAATCCAAAATCAAGGGTTTTCATGGGGGAAATTGGGTGTTTTGGGTAGAACTTAAGATTTTCAATTTTTGGGGATTTGGATCTCGATTTAAGGTCCGATTTCAAAAAAAATTATATATTGGAGTTCTTGGGTGAATGGGTAATCAGGTTTTGGTTCGAACATTGGGTTTTGACCATGTGGGCCCGGGGTCATTTTTTGACTTTTGGGGAAATCTTCCTATTTTCATGCATTAGAATCGATTCATTTAGTATTTATTGATATCATTAATTAAATTGTGGCTAGATAGAAGCGAATTGGTGGTGGACATAAGAGGTAAAGCGGTACTTGAGGCTTGAATTGTGTTCGTGGCATCGAGGTAAGTGTTTGGTCTAACCTTAGCTTGAGGAATTAGGAGTAGTGTTTTGTTTGCTATGTGTTAGTTGTTGAGTACGACATATAGGCATGGTGACGAGTATCTATATGTTGGTGTCGAGCATGCCCGTGAGTCTTATACTATGATTAACATCACTCTGTTTTGTATTGTTCATGCTTTATATGATGATTTCTATTGTTGGATAAGGTTTGTGGAAGTATTATTGGTAATTGAACATTGTAGAGCGTTGGCTCAAGTTGAGAATTGAGTTGTGAAGTAAATGTGGGAAAGAGAAGAGGTTTATGATATTGTCTCCCTTGCCGGGATGTTATTGCTTTTGATATTATCTCCCTTGTCGGGATGTTATTACTCATGATATTGTTTCCCTTGCCAGGATATTGTTGTTATGCTATTGTTCCTTTGCCGGGATTATATTGTGATATTATTGATTCCCTTGCCCAAATTGCCTTGTGATTGTTGATTGGGTGAGGAAGAGTGTAAAGCACGAAGGGTGATACCGTGTATGATTTTGAGAGTATTAATGCATGAAGGGTGATGCCGTGCCAATATTGTAAGGTAAAATCATGAAGGGTGATGCCGTGCTGCACGATGTACAATGCCGTGCCATGATATGAGTGATAATGCACGAAGGATAATTCTAAGTCATGATTATGTGAGGTAAAAGCACGAAGGGTGAGCCGTGCAGATTATATTGATTCTTATGGTGAGGACGAGAGTAAAAGCACGAAGGGTGATGCCGCGCACTTGTCTTTGATTTTCCTGATTATTGTTGATAATTGAGTTATGGTGTTCCTTACATTTATCTATTGGTTTTCTGTTGTTACTTGATTTTTCCCCATAGCATGTTTCCCCATCCTATCTTTAACTGTAAATTTCTGCCCTTATTTTTCGCTATATATGAGTTAACTGCACAGGTTTATTTGGTAGTCCTATCCTAGCCTCGTCACTACTTCGCCGATGTTAGGCTAGGCACTTACCATCACATGTGGTCGGTTATGTTGATACTACACTCTGCACTATGTGCAGATCCTGATGCTGCAGCTTTTGGACAACCGTG
Organism: Nicotiana sylvestris; assembly: GCF_000393655.2. NCBI lineage: Eukaryota > Viridiplantae > Streptophyta > Magnoliopsida > Solanales > Solanaceae > Nicotiana > Nicotiana sylvestris. The sequence continues at coordinate 36,616,426 of NC_091067.1, forward strand.
AGGTTGCTGCCTTTAGTCCATTAGGCGACCCGAGGTAGTCCTGTAGGTGTCCACAGGCCTTGGCATCTCCTTCTATCTTTCCATAATATTTCATTTATTTATTTCAAAAACAACGTTATATTTATCTTTCGGACCCTATTTGTAGTATTCTTAGACAATCTGTGAAATTGTGACACCAATTCTTGGTAAATCTTATTTATAGATTTGTATCGGTTTTATTTCAAATTGTTACAATTCATTCTTCCGCTTTATTATTTCCGCTATTTATAAAATGTTAACTTACAATTGTTAAGGGATTAAAAATGAAAAAGGTTAAATAATTTGAAGTTCCAGCCTAGACAGTTCTAGTAGGGCCATCTCAGGTCCCAGAGGGGTTCATCGCCACCCCGGTACTTAAGAATGCTCTGGTCCATCTAGTGGGCCTTATGGAGAGTGTCGCCCTGGCAGGCTTGCTTCCTGTATCACCAACCGTCTCTCAGGCTGGAAGAGGGTCCCAGACTCCTACTACTCGCACTTCAGAGAAGATGACTCCCCAGTTTCAGACTCCAACAGTTTAGCCAGTTGGGGTAGTTCACCATGGTGTTGTGGCACAGGCCGATGAGGCGCCAGCTATGTCTACTGATGCCTTGTGGAGATTTGACAGGTACACCAAGCTCTTCACTACTACTTTGGTGGTACATCTTCTGAGGATCTCCAAGATTATTTGGACAACTGTCATGAGGTTCTTCGGAACATGGGGATAGTGGAGACAAATGGGGTCGACTTTGCTGCTTTTCGTTTACCTGGATCCGCCAACACTTGGTGGAGAGATTATTATTTGTCTAGACCAGCTGGGTCACCAGCTTTGACTTGGGATTAGCTTTCTCAGCTATTTCTCGAAAAATTTCTTCCTATCACTTAGAGGGACAACTATCGGAGGTAGTTTGAGCGTCTCCAGCAGGGTTCTATAACTGTTACTCAGTACGAGACCATATTTATTGACTTGGCCCCGTCATGCTCTTCTTATACTTCCCACTGAGAGAAAGAGAGAGATAGAGTGAGGAGGTTCATTGAGGGACTCGTTTAGCCTATTCGATTGCAGATGGCTAAGGAGACGGGGACCGAGATTCCTTTTCAAGATGCGGCCAATTTAGCTAGGAGGGTTGAGATGGTTCTATCACAAGGGAGTGGTTAGGGATCTGACAAGAAGCCTCGTTATTCGGGCAGGTTCAGTGGTGCCTCATCTAGGGGCAGAGATTCTTTCGGTAGGGGCAATCCTCCCAGGCTGTTTCATTCAGCACTTTAGGCTTCTCACGGTGCTCCAGGTGGCCATGGTTCTCATATGTAGTATTTAGATTAGTTTCCCTACAATGCACCGCCAACTCCTATCAGTGCACCTCCGCTCCAGAGTTTTCAGAGCGGTTATTCAGGCCGTCAGGGTCAGCAGTCCCAGCAGCCGAGGGCTTGTTACACTTGTGGTGATACAAGGCATATTGCTAGATTTTGCCCTCGAGTACCGAGCAACTCTCAGCATCAGGGTTCTCATGCCATGGTTCAGGCACCGAGTGCCCCACCGCCCGCTCAGCCAGCTAGAGGTGGAGGTAGAGGTTCTAGACGTGAAGGTAGAAGTATTAGAGGTGGAGGTCAGGACGCTAGAGGTTAAGGCAAGCCAGTAAGAGGCCGTCCTAGAGATGTAGTTAAGAGTGGTGGGGCCTGGGCCCGATGTTATGCTCTTCTAGCTAGGCCTGAGGCTGAGGCTTCTGATGCAGTTATCACAGGTATTACTCTGGTTTTTAGTAGAGATGCTTCAGTTTTATTTGATCCGGGATCTTCATACTCCTATGTGTCATCTTATTTTGCACCATATCTGGTCATGCCTAGTCATTCTTTGAGTGCTCTTATATATGTGTCTACACTGGTGGGTGATTCTATTGTGGTAGATCATGTACATCGTTCATGTATAGTTGTGATTGGGGGTATTAAGACTCGAGTAGATTTGTTACTTCTGGATATGGTTGAATTTGATGTCATATTAGGGATGGACTGGTTATCACCTTACCATGCTATCTTGGACTGTCATGCCAAGACTGTGACCTTATCCTTGTCGGGTTTACCTCATTTAGAGTGGAGAGGGACTCCTGGTCATTCTACCGGTAGGGTTATCTCATATACGAAGGCTCGACGTATGGTCGAGAAGGGGTGTTTGGCCTATTTGGCATATGTTCATAATTCTAGTACCGAGGTTCCTTTTATGGATTTTGTGCTTATTATTCGTGAGTTTCCTACGGTATTTCCTTCAGACCTGCAGGGTATGCCACCCGACAGGGATATTAACTTCTGCATTGATTTGGCTCCGAACGCTCAGCCCATTTCTATTTTTCCGTACCGTATGGCCCCGCCCGAGTTGAAAGAATTAAAGGAGCAGTTGCAAGACTTGCTTGATAAGTGCTTTATTAGACCTAGTGTCTCGCCTTGGGGTGCGCCGATGTTGTTTTTTAAGAAGAAGGACGAATCGATGAGGATGTGTATAGATTACCGGCAGTTGAACAAGGTTACAATCAAGAATAAGTATCCATTGCCGAGGATTGATGATTTGTTTGATCAGCTTCAGGGTGCCAAGGTATTTTCGAAGATTGACTTGAGATCTAGCTACCATCAGTTAAGGATGTGGGCATCCGATGTCCCTAAGAAAGCTTTCCGCACTTGGTACAAATAATATGAGTTCTTGGTGATGTCATTTGGGTTGACAAATGCCGCAACAACTTTTATGGATTTGATGAACCGTGTTCAAGCCTTACTTGGATTTGTTAATGATAGTCTTCATTGATGATATTTTGATCTATTCCCGCAACCGAGAGGAGCATGAGCAGCATCTGAGAGTTGTTCTTCAGACTTTGAGAGATAGTCAGTTGTATGCTAAGTTTTTGAAGTGCGAGTTCTGGTTGAGCTCAATTGCGTTCTTGGGTCACATTGTATCAACGAAAGGTATTCAGGTGGACCCGAACAAGATAATGGCAGTCAAGAACTGGCCTAGACTGGCATCGGTTAGAGAGATTCGGAGTTTCTTGGGTTTGGCTGGCTATTATTGTCGGTTTGTGGAGAGGTTTTCATCTATTGCAGCCCCGATGATAAGGTTGACCTAAAAGGGTGCCTAGTTTAGGTGGTCGGACGAGTGTGAGGCGAGCTTTTAGAAGCTCAAGACAGCTTTGACTATGGTGCCAGTGTTGGTTTTGCCCACAGGTTCAGGGCCATATACAGTTTATTGTGATGCATCTCGTATTGGACTTGGTGCGGTGTTGATGTATGATGGAAAGGTCATTGCTTATGCTTCACGATAGTTGAATATTTATGAGAAGAATTATCCTATCCATGATTTGGAGTTAGCAGCCATTGTTCACATGTTGAAGATTTGGAGACATTATCTGTATGGCGTGTCATGTGAGGTGTTCACAGATCACAAGAATCTACAGTATTTGTTCAAACAGAAGGAGCTAAATTTGAGGCAGAGAAGGTGGTTAGAGCTATTGAAAGACTATGATATCACCATCTTATATCATCCGAAAAAGGCCAATGTGGTGGCCGATGCTTTGAGTAGAAAGTTAGCCAGTATGGGCAGTCTTGCGTATATTCCGGTCGGTATGAGACCACTTGCTTTGGATGTTCAGGCTTTGGCCAATCAGTTCCTGTGGTTTGATGTTTCTAAGCCCAACCATGTGTTAGCTTGCACAGTCGCCCGTTCTTCATTATTTGAGTATATCAGAGATTGACAGTATGGTGATCCCCATTTGTGTGTCTTTAGGGACACAGTGCGGCACGATGGTGCCAAGCAGGTTACATTGGGAGATGATAGAGTTCTAAGGATGCAGGGTTGTGTTTGTGTGCGTAATGTGGATGGACTTCGAGAGTTGATTTTAGAGGAGGCTCATAGTTCCCGGTACTCTATTCATCCAGGCGCCACTAAGATGTATCAGGATTTGCGGTAGCATTATTGGTGGAGGAGGATGAAGAAGGATATTGTTGCATATGTGGCTCGATGTTTGAATTGTCAACAGGTAAAGTACTAGCATCAGAGACTTGGTGGTTTGTTTCAGAAGATCGAGATTGCTAAGTGGAAGTGGTAGCAGATCACTATGGATTTTATTGTTGGACTCCCACAAACTCGGAGGAAGTTTGACGTAGTGTGGGTTATTGTTGATAGGCTGACCAAGTCAGCGTATTTCATTTCAGTGGTAGTCTCATATTCATCTAAGCAGTTGGCAGAGATCTATATCCGGGAGATTGTTCGTCTTCATGGTGTGCCCGTGTCTATAATTTTGGATCGAGGTACGCAGTTTACCTCACATTTCTAGAGGGTAGTTCAGCGTGAGTTGGGCACACGGGTCGAGTTGAGCACAACATTTCATCCTCAGACAGACGGGCAGTCCGAGCGTACCATTCAGATCTTGGAGGATATGCTCCGAGCTTGTGTCATTGACTTTGGAAACTCGTGGGATTAGTTCTTGCCTTTAGCTGAGTTTGCCTACAACAATAGCTACTAGTCGAGCACCCAGATGGCTCCTTACAAGGCTTTATATGGTAGGCGGTGTCAGTCGCCGGTTGGATGGTTTGAGCCAGGGGAGGCTCAATTGTTGGGTACGGATCTAGTACAGGATGCCTTGGACAAGGTTAAGATTATTTAGGATAGGCTTCATACAGCTCAGTCCAGGTAAAAGAGTTATACCGACCGTAAGGTTCGTGATGTGGCATTCACGGTCGGCGAGCGGGTGTTGCTTCGGGTGTCGGCTATGAAGGGCGTGATGAGATTTGGAAAGAAGGGCAAGCTAAGCCCTGGATTCATTGGTCCTTTTGAGATTCTTGATCGAGTACGAGAGGCGGATTACAGATATGCATTGCCACCGAGCTTATCAGTCGTGCATCTAGTGTTTCATGTCCATGCTTTGGAAGTATCACGGCGATCCATCCCATGTGTTAGATTTCAGCACTGTCCAGTTGGACAAGGACTTGTCCTATGAGGAGAAGCCGGTAGCTATCCTAGACTGGCAGGTTCGTCAGTTGAGATTGAAGAGTTTTCCTTCTGTTTGTGTTTAGTGGAGAGGTCAGCATATTGAGTTAGCGACCTGTAAGTCTGATATGTGGAGCCGGTATGCCCATCTTTCCTCCAAATCAGGTACTTTTCTTATGTCCGTTCGAGGATGAACGATTGTATTAGAGGTGGAGAATGTAATGAGTCAAAAGGTCATCACTCATTTTGAATGTAAATTCGGTGTTCCGAGTCCTTAAAACCTCTTTTTATCTCACCTCGATTTGCATGCACAGACCGGGCGCGTTTCTGGAAAGCTTTTATGTGAAACTAAGTGAAATAAGGAAATTGGCTTTCAAAATTGAATAAAGTTGACTTTGGTCAACATTCTTGGTAAACGGACTTGAACCCATGGTCCGACAGTCTCGTAGGGTCCTTAGTAAAATTAGGGACTTGGCATATGCCCGGAATCGAATTCCGAGGTCCCAAGCCCGAGAAATGAATTTTTTAAAGAAATTTTTTTTCTGGAAAATATAAGAGTTTTTGGAAATGAAAAGATGTTTGAAATTGATGGTATCGGGCCCGTATTTTGGTTCCGGAGCCCGGTACAAGTTAGAAATAATGATTAAGTTGAATAGGTGAAGTTTGATAAGAATCTCAGTTCGTTTAGTATAAATCGAACCTTTATTTGAGAAATTGAAAATTTTGATGTTCTTGAGTGATGTCATGAATTTGAGGCTTAATTCATAATTATTGATGTTATTTAGATAATTTGATTGCTCGAGCAAGTCCTTATGATGTTTTTGGACTTACGTGCATGTCTGGTTTTGAGCCCCGAGGGCTCGGGTGAGTTTTGGATAGGCCACTAAGTGAAATTGGACTTAGGAAAATTGCTGGTGCGATGACTGGGTAGGGGGGGTAACCTTCGCATTTGCGAGGCTCTTGTCGCAAAAGCGACTCCAATAGTGTTTGCATTTGCGAACGGACGTTTGCATTTGTGAGGTAAACACGGCAGGACTTCCTTCGCAATTGCGAAGCCTTGGCTGCAATTGCGAGTTCGCATTTGCGAACATATCATCGCAAATGTGATATCTGCACCTGTGTAAATCATGACTTAGCAGAAAATTTCTTATTTTTCAAACTCCCTCAAACCCTAAGCTCTCTTGGACGATTTTCTAGAGAAAAGTTCTTCTCCAAATCGATTGTAAGTTGTTTCTAACTCATTTTATTTAATCTATAACATCTTTTCACATGATTTCAATCCAAAATCAAGGGTTTTCATGGGGGAAATTTGGTGTTTTGGGTAGAACTTAGGATTTTCAATTTTTGGGAATTTGGATCTCGATTTATGGTCCGATTTCAAAACAAAATATATATTTGAGTTCTTGGGTGAATGGGTAATCAGGTTTTGGTTCGAACCTCGGGTTTTGACCATGTGGGCCCAGGGTCATTTTTTGACTTTTGGGGAAATCTTCCTATTTTCATGCATTAGAATCGATTCATTTAGCATTTATTGATATCATTAAGTAAATTGTGGCTAGATATAAGTGAATTGGTGGTAGACACAAGAGGTAAAGCGGTACTTGAGGCTTGAATTGTGTTTGTGGCATCGAGGTAAGTGTTTGGTCTAACCTTAGCTTGAGGGATTATGAGTTGTGTTTTATTTGCTATGTGTTAATTGTTGAGTACGACGTATAGGCATGGTGACGAGTATCTATACGATGGTGCCAAGCATGCCCGTGAGTCTTTTGAGCTTCCCCAAAAGAGAGTAAGTGGCTCAAACCTTACCAAAATCATTCCGGATTCGATCCGAAGAACCCGATAACACACAACATAGATAAATAAAGAATAAAGAAGCAAAATGGGGGAAAACAGAGTGGTAACTCATGAGACAACTGGCCGGGTCGTCACATCCTCTCCAACTTAAACAAACATTTGTCCTCGAACGAGTCAAGAAACATACCTGAAATCTCAAACATGTGAGGATATCTGCTCCGCATCTCCCGCTCGGTCTCCCAGGTAGCCTCCTCCACAGGCCGACCTCTCCACTACACTTTCACTGATGCTATATCCTTTGACCTCAACTTTCGAACCTGATGACCCAAAATAGCTACTGGATCTACATCATAGGACAAATCATCATCCAACTGAACCGTGCTGAAATCCAGAACATGAGACAGATCCCCAATATACTTCCAGAGCATAGAAATATGAAATACCGGATGCACACTCGATAAGCTGGGTGGCAAAGCAAGCTCATAAGCCACCTCCCCAATCCTCTGAACCACCTTAAAAGGCCTAATGAACCGAGGACTCAATTTCCCTTTCTTCCCAAATCTTATATCACCGTTCATGGGTAAAACCTTCAACAGGACCTTCTCGCTAACCATGTAGGACACATCCCGAACCTTCCTATCAGCATAGCTTTTTTGCCTCGACTGTGCTGTACAAAGCCTCTCCTGAATCACTTTCACCTTTTCTAAGGCATCCTGCACCAAGTCTATCCCCAATGGCCTAGCCTCACCAGGCTCGAATCAACCAACTGGAGATCTACACCACCTCCCATACAAAGCCTCATATGGATCCATCTGAATACTCGACTGGTAGCTGTTGTTATAAGCAAACTCTGCAAGCGGTAGAAACTGATCCCATGACACTCCGAAAGCAATGACACACGCACGCAACATGTACTCCAATATCTAAATTGTGCGCTCAGACTGCCCGTCTGTCTGAGGGTGAAAAGTTGTGCTAGACTCAACCTGAGTACCCAACTCTCGCTGCACAGACCTCCGAAACTGCGAAGTAAACTGAGTGCCCCTATCATAAATGATGGAAATTGGGACACCATGCAAACGAACAATCTCTCGGATATAGATCTCTGTCAGCCGCTCTAAATAATAGCTAGTACACACAGGAATAAGTGAGCGGACTTGGTCAGCCGATCCACAATCACCCAAATAGCATCGAACTTCCTCAAAGTCCGTGGAAGTCCAACAACAAAGTATATAATGATCCTCTCCCACTTCCACTCTGGAATATCCATCTGCTGAAACAAGCCACCCGGCCTCTGATGCTCAGAATTCACCTGCTGACAATTGAGACACTGAACTACAAATCCCATAATGTCTTTCTTCATTCTTCTCCACCAATAATGCTGCCTCAAATCCTGATACATCTTCGTGGCACCCGGATGAATGGAATACCGCGAGCTATGGGCCTCCTCCAGAATCAACTCCCAAAGTCCATCCACATTGGGCACACACACCACGTGCCATAAGAAAGCCACTGAACTGAGCCAAAACTCACACTAGGAGAATTTTGCATAAAGCTTCTCCTCTCTCAATCTCTGCAACATAACACTCAAATGCTCCGCGTGCTCCTCCTAACTACGCGAATATACCAGAATATCATCAATGAAGACTATGACAAACGAGTCAAGATAAGGTCGGAACACACTTTTCAGCAAATGCATAAACGCTATTGGGGCATTGGTCAGCCCAAAAAACATCACCAAGAACTCATAATGACCATATTGGGTCCTAAAATCTGTCTTAAGAATATCCGAGTCCCTGATCTTCAACTGGTGATAACCTGAACGGAAATCAATCTTGGAGAACACTCTCGCTCACTGAATCTGGTCAAATAAGTCATCAATGCGAGGCAAAGGATACTTGTTATTAATTGTTACCTTGTTCAATTGCCTATAATCAATGCACATTCTCATAGTGCCATCCTTCTTCTTCACGAATAGAACCGGCGCACCCCAAGGTGATACACTAGGCCAAATGAACTCTTTATCAAGGAGTTCCTGAAGCTTCTCCTTTAATTCCTTTAACTCTGCTGGTGCCATACGATACAGTAGAATAGAAATGGGATAAGTGCCCAGCACCAGGTCAATATCGAAATTAATATCCCTATCCGGTGGCATGCCCGGTAGGTCTGCAGAAAAAACATCGGGAAAATTCCTCGCGACTGGAACAGAATAAATACTAGGAGTCTCAGCACTGACATCCCTCACAAAGGCTAGATACAAAAGACAACCCTTCCCAACCATACACTAGGCTTTTAAGAATGATATCACTATACTAGGAACATAAGCAGTCATACCTCGCCACTCAATCCATGGCACACCCGGTATAGCTAATGTGACTATCTTAGCATGACAATCCAGAATAGCACGACACGGAGATAACCAATCCATGCCCAAAATGACATTGAAATCCACCATAAATAATAATAAAAGATCCACACGGGTCTCCAGACCCCCAATAGTCACCACACATGACGGTACACATGGTCTACAACAATAGTATCACCTACCGGGGTAGATACATGAACAGGTGAAGCAAGAAACTCATGGGGCATACCCAAATAACGAGCAAAGTATGATTACACATATGAAAAGGTGGAACCGGGATCAAATAATATAGAGACATCTCTGTAGCAGACTGAAACAATACCTGTAATGACAGCATCTGAAGCAATAGCATTGGGACTGCCTGGGAGTGCATAGAAATGGGCCTGACTACCACCTGATCGAACTCCCCCTTTAGGGTGACCCCTAGCTGACTGACCTCCACCCTTAGCTGGCTGGGCGGGTGGTAGTAAAGTAATTGGTGTTGAAGCCAATGACTGACCCCTCTGCTGAGATGAACTCGCAAGACTACGAGGGCACTGCCTCCACATATGACCCATCTCAGCATACTCATAATAACTCCTAGGGGATGGAGAAGGGGACTGAAGGGAACCCCTAGCACCGAAATGGCTAGTAGATGCACTCGACATAGAAGAGCCCTGAACTGATGGACCACGGGACGAAATCTAAGCTGGAAGGGCATTAAGTGATAACTGGCCCTAATGTGAATTGTGAGAACCATGACTCGATGATGCCCCATGATAACATGGGCGAGCTGGATGAGCATGCCTAAATGGACGGCCCTTGTCGTGCTGAAACTGACCCCTCGAAGGAGTACCACTGTAACTACCAGATCCTCAAGGCCTCTTGGCCTCCCTCTCCTCTCACTCCTGGCGATGAACAGACTCAATATCACGGGACATATCCACAACATCCTCGAATGTAGCACCATGAGAATACGAAGTTTATAAGTGAGGCCATCAACAAACCTCCTAATCCTCTTTCTATCTGTCGGAACCATCCAAATAGCATGACGAGATAACATAGAGAATCTCATCTCGTACTATGTCACGGTCATCTCTCCCGGATGCAACCACTCAAACTCCCTATGTAGCTTCTCTCTACGGGACTACGTCACATACTTCTCTAGAAAGAGAACGGAGAACTGTTGCCAGGTAAGGGGTGCTGCACTAATAGGCCTACGCCTCTCAAAATCCTCCCATCAAGTGAAGGCAGCTCCAGAAAACTGATAGTAGTGAAAGCGACCCCGTTGGTCTCCAGAATACCCGTTGTACAAAGAATCCTTTGGCACTTATCTAAGAAACCCTGGGCATCCTCGCCCTCTGCACCACTGAAGGTTAGAGGCTGCAGTCTACCAAATCTCTCCAACCTACGTTGCTCATCCTACGGCATACTAGGAACTACATAGTCCTGAGCAGCTGCAACCGGGTGGGATGGATGTGCACCCAGCGTCTGAAGTCCCTGCACAACCTGCTCAGGTGTGCGAGCGGCGGGAGTCTGATTGACTCTCCCGGCCTGAGAAGTAGCTGCGGCTGTAGTAGCTGAAACCGCCTGAGATAGGCCAGTGCAAACTTATAAGATCTGAGCCAAGGCCTCCTGAAGACCTGGAATCACAATGGGCACAACTGGTGCTTGAGCTGGTGCTGCTGGAGCATCCATAATTAGGACCTGATCCTGAACTGGGTCGGCTAGTGGATCTGCAGGTGCTGCCTTAGCTGCTGTGCGGGCCACACCTCTGCCCCTACCGCGACCCCGACCGCGTCCTCAGCCTCTAGTGGACACAACGGGTGGTACTGGTGGTCGTCCATCCTGACCGGTAGCGCGTGTCCTCACTATCTTTGAGAGAATAGAATAACAGAAGTTTAGTGCTCGGATCAACAAATTTGTACGACAAGAATTTCAAGAACATGAAGTTTTTCCTAAAGGTTCTGCATCCTCTCGAGGATAAATATAGACGTCTTCGTACCGATCCGCGAGACTCTACTAAACCTGCTTATGACTCGTGAGACCTATGTAACCTAGGCTCTGATACCAACTTGTCATGAACCTAAACCTGGACCCGATCGTGATGGCGCCTCTCGTGAAGACAAGGCCAGCCGACACTTCCTATTTTCCAATTATTTACAATTAAGCATTTATAAACAGTATAAACATGAATAAATAAACCAAAGTTTAAGAAAATGATAGCATAAGCCACGAAAAATAACCCAATACAGCCCGATACCGAGGTGTCACCAGTCATGAGCATCTAGTAAAACGTAATACTCAAAATATAACTACAGAGTTAAAAATAAAAAACTAAGAACATGAAGGACTAAGATAGGAAATTGCTCCGGGCTTTGAATGCCAAAAACTACCTAGAGACTCCTCGGATCCGCCTGAGCTGGAAATGATCAGCACTCGGGAGTGAGACTTGATACTCCTGAATCTGCACACAGGGTGCAGGGTGTAAAGTGAGTACTCTAACTCAGTGAGTAATAATCATAAATAAAGACTGAAATTAGGAAATCATGTAAGGCACAAAAACATGCTATAATGAAGCAATAAAACCATTTAAAACAGTAAACCCGTGAAAGCTAGGTAAAATCCTTTAACTCAAAATTTACTTCATCAAAACCCTTTTTTCAACAATTAAGAAGGTAATTGACAGTCAATTATTAAATAAATACATAACGGTTCGCGCTTCAATCATAGTACCAACAAATCTGCCCCTCGGGTAATCACACAGAACAATACCAGCCCCTCGGGCTCAATCTCACATCACAATGGGTACCCGCGCTCACTGGCGTGTACAGACTCCTGAAGGGGGCCCTTACGGCCCAAGCGCAATATCAAGCCACCTCATGGCATCATCACTAAGCCCTCGGCCTCATATCAATCAAGCCACCTCATGGCATACATATCTCAGATCCTCAGCCTCATAATCAGTTTCAAATGTTTCCTCACAACATAGGCCCTCGGCCTTACTAAGTCAAAATCCTCACAAGCCACTTAGGAAATGGTAAAACATGATTCCCAGCCCAAAAATATCATTTAAAAGATCATTTAAGTGTTAAAACATAGTAAACATAGTTGAGTGTGAAAAAAGTGAAATATATCACGGCTGAGTTCAAGTATAAAGTCAAAACAATGAGGAAATATCCGTAAAAATCCCGAAAGGGTTCAAATAGTTAGCACAAGACCCAAATATGACATTCAGCCTAAATCATGATGATAACAAATAGATTTCAGTCAAATACACGCTAAAATAGTCATTCGGGACGGACCAAGTCACAATCCCCAACAGTGCACAACCCCACGCTCATCATCAAGCGTGTGCGTCACCTCAATATAGCACAACGATGTATAGTTTGGGGTTTCAAACCCTAAGAACATCATTTACAATCATTACTCACCTCGAACCGGTCAAATCTCTAGCTCGCGATACCTTTTCTCCTCGAATCGGCCTCCACTCGCGTCGAATCTATCCAAAATCAGAACGAAGACGTCAAAATATGCTAAGGGAACGAAGCCCAATGAAAATAATCAAAATATGACAAAAATCTCGAAATTACCAAAACCCGACCCCCAGGCCCACGTCTCGAAATTCAATAATTTTTACATTTCTAGATTCCTTATCTCGTCAGGAGTTCATACATATCAAAAGTACCAAAATTCGACCACAATAGGTCCCTCAAATCATCAAGCAAAGGTCTAAGTTTTCAAGCCCTAGTTTCCCCAATTTTAGCCCTTAAATTCCATTAATTATAGCTTTAATCTGTGAAATAATAGCATAGGAATGAGTTTTAGGTCCAAATTCCTTACATCAATGAAGTTCCCTTGAAATCCCTCTTTCAAATCGTCCAAAAAGCTCCAAAGCCGAGATAGAAATGGTGAAAATAGCTAAAAATCGCGAAGGCCACAATTTATACCTTCTGCCCAGACATTTTGCATCTGCGGCCTTTTTACCGCTTCTGCGGTCAAGACCACTGCATCTGTGGCCCTCACTAAAATCCCCAATTCCGCATTTGCGATCTAATATCCGCACATGCGCTATCGCAAGTGCGGTCTTCCAACCGCTTCTGCGGTTCCTGGCAACATCTCCAGATTTCACTTCTATGGCCACTCCTCTGCTTATGCGGCACCGCACCTGTGGTCCCCAATCCGCAGATGCGGAAATACCAGAAGCAGCAATTTCAGCAGCTGCAACAAAGTCTCAAACTACCCGTCAACCATCCAAAATCACCCCGAGGCCCCGGGACCTCAACCAAATGCACCAACATATCCTAAAACCTTATTCAAACTTATTCCAATCTTCAAAACACCTCAAATAACATCAAATCAACCAAAACACATCGGATTCAAGCCTAACTTTCCAAAAATCTTCCGAATTACGCTTTTGATCAAAAAAACCAACCAAACCACGTCCGAATGACTTGAAATTTTGCGCACACATCCCAAATGACACAACGAAACTACTGCAGCTCTCGGAATTCCATTCCGATCCCTATATAAAAATCTCGCCTACCAACCAGAAATCACCAAAATCTAAACTTCGCCAATTCAAGATAACGAGGCATAGAGAAAAATTCGTATCCCAAAATTTACGTATATTTTGATAGTCACGTAAATTATATATATTTTCCTAGTTTTCTAAGTTACCATATTCTTCTTATCGGGACTGAATATTCAGTTGAGTGTTTCCTTTTTCCATTCAAAAGAGGAGAGAGTTTATATATATATATATATATAGTATTAAAAGTATTGTCATTACCATCAAGCTATAATCGATGGGCAGGCCTCTATTGGACAACCAATGATCAGATGGTAAGATATATTCCGAGCCTAATGTGGCCAAGAACCTATGAGCGAGCCTATCAAGGCAGAGCAGTTATATATATATACATATATATACAGAGCCTTATAGGGCCGGACAACTATTTTACTCACTATATTGAGAGAGTGAGTCAGTATCAGCAGATGCGCATATCTTTTAGATTTTCTTGACTCCCAGTTGTTTTTTCAGTTATTATATTATCAGTTCACTTTCAGCTTTAGTATATTGCCTTACATACCCCGTACATTATTTCATACTTACGTCCTTTTTGGGGGCGCTGGATTTCATGCGTGCAGGTTTAGATAGACAGACGGGTAGACCTCCTCAGTAGGTGTTGTCCGAGTTTAGCTTTATCGGTAAACTCCCTTTCTTTCGGAGTTGCCGAGTCTAGCAGTGTGGTGTATATCTTGTGTATTTATGTAGATAGGTTATGGGTAGTTGGGGACCTGTTCCGATCACAATATATCTATTAGTAGAGGATTGTAGACATATCCTGTCGGTTAATGCAGTATGTTGGGCTTGTAGGCCCTGTAAGTATATTTTGTTGGCCCCTCACTTGTAGTAATTATGACGGCCTTGCCGGCCTTGCTTTATGTTAACTTTAGTCAGTGTCAGTCTCTATTTAGTTTTATATTTTGCATCGTACATTATCTTGTAATGTGGCCCATAGCCAAAGTATGACATTTTATGTTCAGAGTGTCTTAGTCGCAAATGGTATGCAAGGATAGATGAGGCAATAGGTGTCGGTCTCGCCCCCGGGCTCGTAGTGTGACAAAGTGGTATCAGAGCAGTTCTATCCTAGGGAGTCAACAAGCTGTGTCTAGTAGGGTCTTGTTTATAAATGTGTGGTGCACCACATTATATAGCAGGGGACTCCAGGGCATTTAGGAATTGGTTACCCTTCTTTCAAATCTAAATCGTGCTGTAGTAGCACTGAGTTATAGGAAATTTGAGTTAAACTTACGTGTTGACGTTTGCATACACAGATGACGATAACTAGGAAAACTATAGCTAGCCAGAGGAGAGAAATAGCAGTAGGTGATGGGACTAGCAGGGTACCCCCAGTAGATGGGGCCCAATCGGAGTCATAGAGAGATACCCCTACCCAGTGATTACCGGCTCCTCCACCACCTGAGGAGATTCTTAGGGAGACTGCACATCCAGTTCCCCCTACGCTTCCATCAGATCAGGACTTGAGAAGTGCGGTGCATTTGTTGGCACAGTTGGTAGCTACCCAGCAACAGGCTAGGGCATCCGCTAGTGCAGGACCTTCTGAGGGATCTGGGAGTTCAAGGGTCTAAGAGTTTATTGCTTTGAATCCCCCAGAGTTCACGGGGACAGATCAGAGGGAGGACCCACAAGATTTCATAGATCAGCTTCATAAGATATTTCGGGTTATGCATGCCACGAAGAAAGAGGCGGTTGAGTTAGCAGCTTTTCGACTTCGAGATATAGCCATCCTTTGGTATGAGGGATGGGAAACGTCCAGGGTACGTGATGCACCTCCTGCTATTTTGGAGAATTTTTCATATGCCTTCCTTGACCAGTACTTACTACAAGAGATCCAACAGGCCCGACTCGATTAGTTTCTAGCCCTCAAGCAGGGCAATAGAGTGTTCGAGAATATAGTCTCCATTTTGACTCATTGGCCAGATATGCACCATCTATAGTTGCTACTATGCGGGATAGAATTCACAGGTTTATAACAGGGTTGGCCCCGGAGTTGACCGAGGCATGTGCCACCGCTGTATTGCAGGATAGTATGGATATCTCCCAGATTCAGGCATTTGCCCAGAATATTGAAAGGGGGAGGCATCGAGAGAAGGATACGAAGAGGACTAAGTCAAGGCAGCGGAAGAGGATGAGATTTGCCAGATCTCAGGAGCAATCTCAGGGTAGTTACAGGACCTAGTACTTCGAACGACCACCTAGACCTCCGCCACCCCAACTGCAGGGTTACAAGTATGATCGTTATACTCAGTCAGGACTAGGTGAGAGCTCCCAGGCATCCAGTTTGCAGCGACAATGAGCTTCAGGGCAGACATGGCCAGTTCCACCGCGGTGTGCCATCTGCGGTAAAGGACATTTGGGCCAATGTCGAGCTGGTTCCGATGCTTGCTATACGTGTGGACGTCTAGGGCAGATGATGCAAGATTGCCCAAATAGAGATTTTGGGGGAATGGCGCAACCAGCGAATTCAGCAACATGATCAGCTATGTTCGTGCATCCTTTAGTGCACGAGTCTCAGTCTTCAGCGGGTAGAGGTCGAGGAAGAGGTAGAGGGTCTAGTTCAGGTGGTAACCAGAATCGTATCTACGCGCTAGAGGGTTGACAAGACCAAGAGTCCTCACCAGATGTTGTGATAGGTACGTTGACCATTTGTTATCACAATGTTTATGCCTTGATAGAGCCAGGATCTACTTTATCATGTATTACCCCGTTTGTCGCAAGGAAATTTGGTATAGTGCCTGAAATACTAAGTAATCCTTTTGTGGTATCTACACCGATCAGAGAATCGATTATCGCTATATGCGTTTACCGAGGTTGTACGATTTCAATTTGTGGTCATCGGACTACAGCCAACCTAGTTAATCTAGAGATGTTGGATTTTGATGCTATCATGGGCATGGACTGGTTAGCAACTTGTTATGCCACAGTTGATTGTCGAGCAAAGACAGCCAAATTTCATTTTCTGGGTAAGCTAGTCCTTGAATGGGTAGGTAATACAGTGACACCCAGAGGCAGGTTTATTTCCTATCTGAAGGCAAGGAAAATGATCGCAAAAGGGTGCATTTATCATATTGTGCGAGTTAAAGATACAGATGCTGAGTGTATGCGGTGAAATCAGAGGGGTCTATTTCTCACTGCTAAGGTGCATTCGGGGAGTCATATCAGCACCTCGAGGCTGCAAGATTACGATCGAGCTCCTTCCTTCGAGGTTCGTCCGCGGCCCAACAAAGATTCCGATGATGGGGAATTTGTCTGCAACCCAACGAAGGTTCCAAGGACGAGGGATCCCTAAGGCAAGCAGCTAGAATCAGCAAATACTAGTATCGTGCTTAGCCGTCTCATCCCCGTATCTTTGCATTTAATGCACTCTGTACTATATTGTATCCCCTCTTCTATATAAGGGGAGTCCATGCCACTTTGTAAAGGGCTGATGTTGCTCCAAATATTTCTCCACAAGATCAATAATATATCTTTCTCTCTCTCTCTCTCTCTCTTCTTTCTAACTTGTTCATTCTCTCTGGCTCAAAGCCACTTTAGCATTTATAGCTTTCTTACTTGTTCTTCATCTATTGCTTGGTCTTGGCCATATGGAGCCTGTATTAGTTGTTTCTTAACTGTTATCACATTCCCGACTACCCTCGATAGCTCGAGATCGAGCCCAGGTATCGACCCCAAGGTCCTCCATCAACCAGTCCGAAGCCAGGGCAGTAAGCCCCTCGGTCTGATTATTGCCTCGTTTTAGCTTGCATTTCATCATTAAACTTCATATTCCTAGCTTCATCTGCTCTAATAACTAACATAAAAATAGATCACGTATTTTTAGAATCCAATTTACATATTTAATTGTTGTTACCATTTTTACGGTAAATAGTTTGGCGCCCACCGTGGTGCTAAAAATAATAGTGATTATTTTCTTGTTAGTTTCATTGAACAAACGTAAGTTACCTTTCACACTTTTTCTTGTCCAAGATCTCTTGATTTCAGGTTAAAATGTCTGGCTCGCTAAATAGAATCCAGAACAATAACCTCAAAAACCACGGGGAAAATACTGTGGCTGTACTAGCCGCTGGAGCGCTGCCACAGACTCTCGATAACATGCCCAGACCAATTCTAGCGGATACAGATTCACAGGACAGACAACAAGTCGACGAAACTTCATACACCGAGAGGAGCATACGGCACAACGACCGATAGGAAGCCCAAAAAACCCCAGCCAGGGAAGAATAGGAAATTAGTCTTCATGTTATTTCTGAAATGTTGCATGCACAACAGTTGGCCATTGCTTAGTTGCAAAGCCATCCAAAGACTCCCAGCACAACAACGTCAGAAACAGCACCCCCCCCCCCGATCAAGTGCTCGAAAGATCGAGCAATAACGAGTCCATAGCCGACCCTGCCATAGTAAAGATGTTTGAGGACCTCACCAGAAGGATCAAATTAGGTGAGAAAATGATGATAGCCAACGATAAAAAAGTTGAGACCTGCAACTCTAGGGTCGATCAGATCCGGGGAGCACCCCCGGTCCTAAAAGGTGTAGATTCGAGAAAGTTCGTGGAACGGCTGTTGTCACACCTCCTTTTTACGCACCCGCGAGGATGCAAGGGAGTTTTTCCAATTAAAGGACAATCGAGACGGGATTGGTTTAATTATTTCAGAGTCGCCACTTGGGAGATTTAGGGTGTCCCAAGTCACCAATTTTAATCCCGAATCTAGGAAAAGAATGACTCTATATTACAGTCTGCGTACCAGAAATCCGGATAAGGAATTATGTTAACCCGGGAGAAGGTGTTAGGCATTCCCGAGTTCCGTGGTTCTAGCACGGTCGCTCAACTGTTATATTCGGCTTATTTATCTGATTTTAAATACAATTATGAACCATGTGCAAATTTTATCTTTTAACCGCTTTTGTCATTATTATTATTTTTACGAGAATTGCAACGTCGTGAAAACATATCTCGAACCACGTTACATCAATGTACCCGTGGTTATCGATATATCTCGACTCGGTTGAGATTTGGATTTGGGTCACATAAATGTGCACCCGAATTAAGGAAAATAAATTGTTAAAGGCGCGCCTAAAGCAACTAGCGTCTTGTTATTTTGGGGAAAGTCGTAAAAATTCGTTAAACGGCACATCCCGAATTCTAAATACTTTAATATATACATGCATCTAGAGGGCCCCGCAGCTTTGTACATTTTGTTTGTCGAGGCTCGTCTCGTTCTATTTTTAAAAGGATATCCTATAGCAACTACGTTTCTTGTTGCGTTTGTCTCTACTAATTGAAAACAGTAGATAGCCCTAGTTAATTACATGCTTGCAAGTTATCTATACAGAATTCCGAGTGCTTGCACAAAATCAGAAGCACGGCCACGTACACAGTCGGCCGAGCAAAAATTAAGGGCCCAAATCCAGCCCATGCGTGATGGACCAGACCTGGGCCATTGTTTGTTCGATGCAGGCCTGCTTGGTCTGTTTCGACCTGGGCTCGACCTTCGTGAGGTTGAGATTGCAGTCTCCGTGTTCTTTGTCTTAAAACATGGTTTACCAGTTATATGAAGCAGTTTATCAGAAAGGAAAGAACTTAACTAATAGAGTACGATTTTCATGCTTGGCCTACATTAAAGGACATACTACAAAGTAAAACTAAGTCTAAGATACAACCTATTTCATTGGGAATATTTTCACCTATCAGCATACATATATAAACTATCATTCAGCTAATCTATATTGATATACACTGGGCATACAGGCTACTTCTATTGTCAACACAGGAATGAAAATTATTATACAGTACATGATATCTAATGTAACAATCTATGTATGAAAGTCAACTTCAGGTCTTTTCTTTTTGTATTCATGCTCAATTTTCCAATTACATTTGACAGTGTATTGGTTGTGTACCTGGTACAGAGGACAAAAGAAGAAAGGAATGATCAGCTGGGTAGTATGCAACAAACACAGCAACAGCAGATACACAGCAACAACACAACCACAAACCAACAACCACAAGTGTTTTCCACAGTCCACAGACAACCAACAACAGTTTCCAGAACAAAGAAAACCAACAGATGGTCGAGCACCAAACAAGTAATCCCATAAAAGAGTAGTGAAACAACAGAAATAACAGAGTATTCGATGCAGCAACACCAGCAGTTCAACAATCACAAGCAGCTCAATCAGGGCAAACGACAGAACTTGGCCAAGACAGCTTGACCAATATGAATTCTTCTGTAGTTTTCAGACAGTGTTTGGTTACAGTATTTCTGGAAATTTCCTCATATTTTTTCAGTTTTCTTCAACTCACAAGACCTCTCTCAAGACTAAAATTTCCAGCCCCTTTTAAGTTCTGAAATGGCCTATTTATAAGCCAAACAAACAGTGCAGTCAAGCTGCCTGGATCCTGCCAATTTGCAGACTGCCCATACCTATTAAATCCCACGCCTAAGCATCTTTTTGATGCCAGCCCTTTGTTCCCCACGCTTGGCTTATTCCTTTTGTTCAAGAGTTATGGGTTCATTTAAGTATTCATTTTAAACCCCATACTCTTGTGTCTTGTTCCCCATTGGCATTAGTTTAATCCCAATTTAGTACCCTACTTGTCAGCTCATTTAAACTAAGCTTTTCTGTTCTTTTCAAACCCCAGACTACCCCTGTTAAACCCTGATTATTACTGCCCTAAACCCATTGCAGCATCTGTGCATTTTGAACTTCTGAAAGTTCAAATTCATAACTGCCCATGGGCTGAATCTTTTCAGTCGTTTTTCAATACAAACAAACCCATTTCAAACAGTGTCGGGCATTCAGTTAGTGACATGGTTCGATCAGTCATGTGACATTATTAGTTCATTTGATCAATTAGTTATAGAAAACCAATCGACGATGTTTATCGAGTCGACTATACTAAATACAACAGGTAATAATCAATCGTTCACATAAACAATACATACAGGGACCCAAAGGGCATCAGACAACTTTTGTTCAATTACTGGGAACCTATATGAATTATATATGCGACGACTATCCTAATCGAACATGTATATCATAGAATATATTCAGAACATACACAGAAAACAATCGACCAAATAAAAAGGTCTTTGACAGAGATGGAAGAAATTAAGAAAATTATCAGACAATAACACACAGTCACAACAAAGCATGCTAACAACTCAATCAAAATTAAAACAAAGAGAAGGGAAAACTTACTGAAAGAGTTTAAACCAAACTGACCCAAATCCGACTTAGATTCGACCATTTGAGGCCGAACAAACTTTAATCAGGGTGTTCTCACACGAGAACACCTTGATTAAGGTCTATTAGACCTCAAACCCCTGCTAAGACCGGCCGGATTCCAAGGCTATTCGTGTTCTAGGTTTTGGGTCTTCAGATCTGGTTTTTTAGGAGTTGTGGATAGATTCGGACCAAACCAAGCCTGGTTTGGTCACGAGGAAGGTTAGGGGAGTGTCTGGTACGAAGATGGTGAGGTTTGGTATAGGTCCGGGTTCCACTCGAATCTTCAAATGAAGATTCGAGATGAAGGAAGGTGATTCGAGGCTAGGGGGTAATAGATCCATGTTCAGGAGAGTGAGGGGGTCCTAGGGTGTTCAGGAGGTGGTCATCGGCGTTCATGCCGCTGGGTTCTGGTGAAAGGGAAATCAGGGCGGCTGCTAGGGTTTGGGGGGTTTCAGTGTTTGGTGAAGACGATGAGTGGAGGGGGGGGTTCGAATAGGGGGCGCGGGGTGTTAGGTTAGGTTTATATATGGGGAGGGTGATTCAATCCTGACCGTTGGATTGATTACAATTGATGGTCAGGATTGGGGAAGCTTAACAATACGGTGCCGTTTGGTTAAGTAGAGGGTCGGTTAAAATGGGAATGGGTCGGGTCACGAGGGCCAATAAGGGCCATCGGATCAATGGAGATGAATGGCTCAGATTAACCGTCCCTAAAACGACGTCGTTTGGGTCCGTACTTGGGCAGGTCGGTCTTGGACTGGACTGGTGTGCCGGTTTTGGGCCTATTTTTGTTACATTTCTTGGGCCCAAACTGATTTTCATTCACTCTTTTCTTTTGTTTTTTTTCTAATTTTAAAACCAAAATGAAATAATAAAAACAATGAAATTAAAACAAACAACAATGTAACATTTTAACACAATTATCACAAAAATATTTAAGTAAGTTAAATCACAACCTAGAACGAACGATGCATATATATATATATATATTTTGAATTTTCTTTCAACGACCGAATTACGGTTTGATTACCATGATAGACGTACTTTGTATTTTGATCGATAAGATTAAATGCAAAATGGACCGAACCATAAATGACTAGCAGTACATGTCATGAAAAATTGAAAATTTGCACAGCGATGTCACTGGTCACTATTTTTGTTTTCTTTTGGAGTGATTGTCCGTGAAGCAAAAATCACGTGCTTACAGCTGCCCCTCTTTGCACGAAGACACGCAGGGTTTTCGCGCAAAGATAAAGCGGGAGATTTTTGCTCGTCCGAGTACTCCGTGTGAAGCATTTTTTGAAAAATATTTGACCGAACCTTTGCTTCAGAGGTTTCCTACATATCCTGGGCTAAACAGGAATCATGTCAATGTAGTTCGGGAAATTTTGGTAGCTGGGACTACCGTGTGACTGTAGTGCTCACTGCTGTTGTGCGCTGTTGCATGCTGCTGTAGGATGCTACCGCTCACTGATCTCCTTGTTACATTGTTCTGAAAGGAAAAACAAGAAGCTAAGCTAGACTATGGATCATGAGATCTCATCTATCCTCGACTTGTTCTTGTTGCCTTGCTTTCTTGTCGGCCAGCGCTTTCCTCTGATGCCTTTATTTTGTGGACTTGGGGGATGATACTGGTCCTTCGCCTTTTATGAATGTCAGTTTTTATCACTTCGCTTGATCCGCTGGGAACATGGACCTATTCTTTAAGCCTTTCAATGGTTTCTTCAGTGGTATGGCTTTCTTCACCAAAATTATTATGTTGGGCATGCTATAACGTTCCCCAAACTGCTTCTTTTGAGACGCGTTCCTTCTTCCTTTTGAATCGCGCATTTTGCCTTTGCAGCCTTCTGTTTCTTGATGCTGGGGTTTTTATTATTTCCTGCTTGGGGATCTCTGTTGTAACCTTCCGCCTTCAGGTGGGGTTACTGATTCCAGAATCTAGAGTTGAAATGTATTCCCGCATTATACTGGTGGGCGACCTAGAACTTAAATGTATTCCCGCATTATACTGGTGGGCGACCTAGAACTTAAATGTATTCCCGCATTATACTGGTGGGCGACCTAGAACTTAAATGTATTCCCGCATTATACTGGTGGGCGACCTAGAACTTAAATGTATTCCCGCATTATACTGGTGGGCGACCTAGAACCTAAATGTATTCCCGCATTATACTGGTGGGCGACCTAGAACCTAAATGTATTCCCGCATTATACTGGTGGGCGACCTAGAACCTAAATGTATTCCCGCATTATACTGGTGGGCGACCTAGAACCTAAATGTATTCCCGCATTATACTGGTGGGCGACCTAGAACCTAAATGTATTCCCGCATTATACTGGTGGGCGACCTAGAACCTAAATGTATTCCCGCATTATACTGGTGGGCGACCTAGAACCTAAATGTATTCCCGCATTATACTGGTGGGCGACCTAGAACCTAAATGTATTCCCGCATTATACTGGTGGGCGACCTAGAACTTAAATGTATTCCTGCATTATACTGGTGGGCGACCTAGAACTTAAATGTATTCCCGCATTATACTGGTGGGCGACCTAGAACTTAAATGTATTCCCACATTATACTGGTGGGCGACCTAGAACTTAAATGTATTCCCGCATTATACTGGTGGGCGACCTAGAAACTTAAATGTATTCCCGCATTATACTGGTGGGCAACCTAGAACTTAAATGTATTCCCGCATTATACTGGTGGGCGACCTAGAACTTAAATGTATTCCCGCATTATACTGGTGGGCGACCTAGAACTTAAATGTATTTGAAATTGTTTCCCCGTTCTTCCGAGAAATTTTTTTGACAATTGGCGGAAAATTTTCTGCCCCGGTTTTTGGTGATTTCCCTGGCGTTGCGTCTTGCTGCCAACATTAATCCTTTGTTTTCCTACAACAAACAAAAAGGAGTTAGTTTCAATCGTGGTGGGAGGAGGTGTCCTTCCGGCGGATGATTTTTCCTCTCTTCCCCTTTTCTTGCTCTATGTCCCCATAATTGGTTGGGTGGACAAACTTGCTTGCTGGGTGTTTCTGGCCTGCTGGGGGCTGGTTTTTCAATTTATCCCCTTTACTGCTTTCTCTTTAAGCACATGCTGTGGGAGTCTATTTTTACTCCCGAAACCACTCCCTTTAGGAGCTTACTTCCTCCAAAACTGGCAGGCACGATCATTGCATTGCCTGGGGCCGGCCTATAAGACTGTTTGTGTTATCCTGCATTGGATGAATTCCCCTTCGGTCTCTGGTAGTAAGCTTTGAAAAATTCTTTTCAAGATAATTTTTTTTTTAGGAAGAGAAATAAAAGATAGAAAAGGGAGAAAATCTTTCTGAACCAATATTTGGTGGGAGAAGAAACTCAAAAGAACTTATCTGGAGGACATGACTGGTCCCCATGATCATGACGTGCACCATAGATTCCCGACCCAGTCTATTTGTATCAATCGATTTGCCCGATGGTCTGACTTGCTGGGGATGATAAATGAGATTCCATTGCGAATGTGGTCGCTTTTTTGTTGATCTGTCTTGTCGCCTCATAGTTCCCTTCGAGGGGTTTTCACTAATGAGACTCTCTCTTTTCTCTCATCTCCCGGCGCCTTATGGTGCCTGTGAAGGTTTCCACCAATAAGACTCTCATTTCATATCTCTCATCTTACGTCGCCTTTCGGTGCCTGTGAAGGTTTTCACCGATAAGACTCTCTCATTTTATTTTTCATCGAGGAATCGGGGTGTTGTCGATACGACCCTCTCTTCTGGGGATTCCTTTGATCATCAATTCCTTCCCAGTCTTATGATCCTCTCCTTTGCTGGGGGTCGGCGTATTATTCTTGGCCCTATTTGCCTGACTTGGTATCTCTTGGATATTGATCGGGAGGTCTTTTGGGCATCGATGTTGGTTTTGGTGTGGGGTTAAAGAAAGGCTATCAAAAATGAAATAATTTGATGGGTGATCTGCTACAACTTTTGGAATCAAACCTTTGTTGGAACTTAAACATAACCTCTGCCCCAGTTTTCTTGCTTGGGGAATTTTATTTTTTTACACTTATGTTGAGCTATGTGCGTTACGCACACTGTGCCTCTTATGCACCCTATGTACATTATGCATCCTATATACACTATGATGCACACTATGACCGAGCCGTGAGGCGCCTACGTATCTTCTTTGAGGAATCAGGTCAAACGTAGTTCCCGCGGTTTTGCATTTCTTATGATTTTATCTTCTTTTTTCTTTGTTTTTTTTTTATTTTCTTTCTCCTTCTTTTCATTTTCCTTTAAAGATTTTCTTTTCTTTTCTTTTTCTCTCTTTTTTCTTTTCTTTTTCTTCTTCTTTTCCATGTCTTTTCCATTAGTGATTCCAAAAGAGGGGTATGAAAGAATAACTTAAGGCTCAAAAGGGGAAGCGAGGGTTAAAAGTGTTTGGATAGAAGAAATAATTGCCTTCGTCTTCTCATTATCCAATAAATGCCAAATACAAACAAACGAACCAATAATTGCCATAATTAAAGAAATTACCCATAATATCTCTTGATTACATCAGAATTGATAGCCATGTCGACACATCTCCCCTCGATATCTGTCAAACACAAAGCACCGTTGGACAATACTCTGGTCACGATATAAGGCCCTTGCCAATTTGGGGCGAATTTGCCTTTTGCCTCGACCTGATGCGGGAGGATCTTCTTCAATACCTGCTGCCCTACTTCAAACTTCCTGGGGCGCACCTTCTTATTATATGTTCTCGCCATTCTCTTCTGGTATAGCTGACCATGGCACACTGCTGCCAATCTTTTCTCATCTATTAAGCTCAACTGTTCTAATCGAGCTTTGACCCATTGATCATCATCAATCTCGACTTCAGCGATAATCCGGAGGGACGGAATTTCGACTTCTGCTGGTATTACGGCTTCAGTTCCGTACACCAACAAATAAGGAGTTGTACCTATGGAAGTCCGGACGGTAGTGCGGTAACCCAACAAAGCAAAGGGTAATCTCTCGTGCCATTGTCTGGATCCTTCCACCATCTTTCGCAGTATCTTCTTGATGTTCTTATTGGCTGCTTCGACCGCTCCATTCGCCTTGGGACGATATGGGGTGGAATTGCGGTGTGTAATCTTGAATTGTTGGCATACCTCTCTCATCAGGCTGCTATTAAGATTCGCACCGTTATCCGTGATGATCACTTTTGGGATCCCAAATCTGCAGATGATATGGGAATGGACAAAGTCCACCACTGCCTTTTTGGTTACTGATTTGAAGGTTTTAGCCTCAACCCATTTGGTGAAGTAATCAATGGTCACTAGAATGAACCTATGACCGTTGGATGCTGCCGGCTCGATGGGCCCAATGACATCCATGCCCCATGCCACAAACGGCCAGGGTGCTGACATCGTATGTAACTCTGTTGGCGGAGAATGAATCAAATCTCCATGTATCTGGCACTGATGGCATTTCCTCACGAAAGTGATACAGTCGTGTTCCATAGTGAGCCAATAACACCCTGTTCGAAGGATTTTCCTTGCCAATACATATCCGCTCATGTGTGGCCCACAAACTCCAGCATGTACCTCTGCCATAACCGTCGTGGCTTGACCGGCATCTATACATCTCAACAATCCCAAATCCGGGGTTCTTTTGTACAACACTCCTCCGCTGAGGAAGAAACCATTCGACAAACGCCGAAGGGCTCTTTTTTGGTCTCCAGTGGCCTGTCCTGGATATGTCCCCATTCTGAGGTATTCCTTGATATCATGAAACCAGGGCTCGCCATCCGGTTCCTCTTCTACGGCGTTGCAATAAGCGTGTTGATCACGGACCTGGATGTGCGGAGGATCAACATACATTTTGTCAGGGTGGTGCAGCATTGATGCTAAAGTGGCCAAGGCATCCGCAACCTCATTGTGAACTCTCGGGATATGTTTGAACTTCACCGATCGAAATTGCTTGCTCAGATCATGCAGGCATTGTCGGTATGCTATGAGATTTAGATCTCGTGTTTCCTATTCACCCTGAATCTGATGCACCAAGAGGTCCGAGTCTCCCAAGACCAGGACGTCTTGGACATCCATGTCTGCAGCTAAGCGCAGACCCAGAATGCAAGCTTCATACTCGGCCATATTATTGGTGCAATAGAAGCGTAGTTGAGCCGTAACAAGATAATGGCGTCCTGTTTCAGAAATGAGTACTGCTCCTATTCCAACCCCTTTCGCGTTTGCAGCTCCATCGAAGAAAAGCTTCCAACCCGGTTCCTCAGTTAATTCCATCTCATTTGTATGCATTACCTCTTCGTCGGGAAAGTACATTCTTAAGGGCTCGTACTTTTCATCAACGGGATTCTCTGCCAAATGGTCGGCCAGCGCCTGGTCTTTCATGGTTATCCTTGTCACATAGACGATATCAAACTCTGTGAGCAGAATTTGCCATTTTGCTAACCTTCCCGTGGGCATAGGTTTCTGAAAGATATACTTCAATGGGTCCAAACGGGATATGAGATAAGTAGTATATGAAGACAGGTAGTGCTTCAACTTCTGAGCTACCCAAGTTAGGGCGCAACATGTTTTCTCGAGTTGAGTGTACTTGACCTCATGTACTGTGAATTTCTTGCTAAGATAGTAGATGGCCTGCTCCTTCCTTCCTGTGTCATCATGTTGCCCCAGCACACAACCAAATGAATTTTCCAGGACCGTCAGATAAAGAATTAAGGGCTTCCCTGGCTTGGGCGGGACCAATACGGGTGGATTAGATAGATACCCTTTGATTTGGTCGAAGGCCTCCTGACACTCTGCCGTCCAACCTACCGCAGCATCCTTTCTCAGCAGCCGAAATATGGGCTCACAAGTTGCTGTGAGTTGAGCGATGAACCTGCTGATGTAATTGAGTCTACCCAGCAAACTCATTACCTCTGTTTTGTTCCTTGGCGGTGGCAAATCTCGGATGGATTCAATTTTGGATGGGTCTAACTCAATCCCCCGTCGACTGACGATGAATCCTAGCAGCTTTCCTGATGGAACCCCGAATGCGCATTTGGCCGGGTTGAGCTTGATATCATACCTTCGGAGTCTTTGGAAAAATCTCCTTAGGTCTGCTACATGGTCCTCCTGACGCCAAGATTTGATGATCACATCATCGACATACACCTCGATTTCTTTGTGTATCATGTCATGAAACACAGCAGTCATTGCTCGCATGTATGTTGCCCCGACGTTCTTCAATCCGAACGGCATTACCCGATAGCAGTAGGTTCCCCATGGCGTAATAAACGTTGTCTTTTCCGCATCTTCCTCGTCCATTAGGATCTGATGATAACCCGCATAGCAATCCACAAAGGATCCGATATCGCGCCCCGCGCAATTATCGATCAGGATATGAATGTTGGGTAACGGAAAATTGTCCTTGGGACTTGCTTTGTTGAGGTTGCGGTAGTCGACGCACACTCTGATTTTCCCATCCTTCTTCGGGACTGGTACCACATTGGCCAACCACTCGGGATATCGAGTGACCCAAATGACCTTCGCCTGTAACTGCTTAGTCACCTCTTCTTTGATTTTTACACTCATTTCTGTTTTAAATTTCCTTAGTTTTTGCTTGATCGGAGGGTATGCCGGGTCAGTGGGCAATTTGTGAACCACCAAATTGGTGCTTAATCCCGGCATATCGTCATATGACCATGCAAAAACATCTTTGAATTCCACGAGGGTTTTGATCAATTCTTCCCTGACATTCGGCTCAATGTGGATGCTAATTTTGGTCTCTTGGACGTTATCAGCGTCTCCTAGATTCACAGCCTCAGTGTCATTTAGGTTAGACTTGGGTTTCTCTTCAAATTGGCACAGTTCTCGGTTTATCTCTTCGAAGGCTTCACCTTCGTCATATTCAGATTCATCGTCACAAACGACCTCTTGCATCATTGAGTCGGATTCAGATTGATTTATTAGACTAGGTCGAAGATCCGCTGTGCATGCCATGTCATTAGAACCAGTAAAAAGAGAACTGTTCAGAAAGAAAAAGAACAAAACAAAATTAAAATAGGACAAAAAAGAGAGAACTTTATTAAACTTGCGGGATAAAAGGGTTCACACTTTTACAAGACAAACGTAAAATTTGGATTACACCCTGGAATAATCCGAACAAAACAAAACAAACAAAACATAAATCAAAGCCTACTACCAAGACTTCCCTCGAACGGGAAGAGGAGTAACAATCCAATTGTTGGTTTTGGCCTCAGGCCCCACAAACTGTATCTATGTTCTGCTGGAACCTTCTCCAACTTCTACCACACTGACATCAGCGAATAGCCTCTCAAAACTCTGATTTAGGTCCTCATTTATACCGATCAATGGTCCTAGAATCTTTGGGACCGATGACCCCTTGGCACTTGCTTTAACAAAAGACCTTGAGAGACGTGGCACTGGTTTGGGCAGAAACCAAACCCTCTTCTTCATTTTTCGCGCTTGCTTCCTATCTGCTGCGGTTGGTTTGAACCCGAATCTGAAAGTTTCCAGATTTTTAGGCAAGGTGATAGGTTGGACAATCCCCTGAAGCTCGGCTCCTAGGCCCTTTCCCGGCACAAATCCATTACCCAGCATTTCTGAGACCATCATGACTGTCGCGGCAGCTACCCTAGGGTGTGAGATGATCTCTCCTTCAGAAATTTTGTTGGCCGACCCTGTATCGAAAATCTGGTAGACCCAAGGGCCTTTGTCGTCAGCGGTCTCTATGAAAGGTACAATGGCGCCACCCATGGTGCACGCCGGGTCCTCGCCGTGTAGCACGACCTCTTGTCTTTCCCACTCGAACTTCACCATCTGATGTAGGGTGGAGGGTATTGCTTTGGCTGGATGAATCCATGGTCATCCTAACAGCAGGTTATAAGATACTGTGGCGTCTAACACCTGGAATTCCATGGTAAACAGGACTGGACCGATGGTCAGTTCAAGTACAACATCCCCCACAGTGGCTGTTCCGTTTCCGTCGAACCCTCGGACACAGATACTGTTCTTGTGGATCCTTCCGTGGTCGATCTTTAACTGGTTCAGGGTAGATAGTGGACAAATATTGGCGCTTGAGCCGTTATCCACCAATACTCGAGTTACCACCGAGTCTTCACATTTGACAGCTAGGTATAGAGCTTTATTATGCTCCGTACCTTCCACCGGCAGATCATCATCTGAGAATGTTACCCTGTTCACCTCGAAAATCTTGTTGGCAATGGTTTCCAGGTGGTTTACAGAAATCTCGTTGGGTACATGAGCTTCGTTCAATATCTTCATCAAAGCCCGTCGATGCTCCTCAGAATGGATCAGTAATGACAGCAGTAAGATCTGGGCCAGTGTTTTTCTCAGTTGTTCGACCACAGAATAGTCCTGTACTTTCATCTTCCTTAGGAACTCCTCAGCCTCTTCTTCGGACACAGGTTTCTTGGTTGCAGCTGGGTTGGTTCTCCTTAGTTCCACTGGAGCGAAACATCGACCTGATCGAGTCAGCCCTTGCGCTTCACAACTAACTTCTTCCACCTGTTTTCCTTTATACATCACCACCGCCTTTTCATATTTCCAAGGCACAGCCTTGCTATCAATCATCGGCAGCTGGACTACAGGCTTTATGGTGACCAGTTCTCTATGTGCCCCCTTTAACACAACAGCAGGTGTGGGCGGAATCCCTGATATTACCAGCTTGTTTGGCTCGGGTTTGCTTGTTATGGCGGACGGGCTCTTTCCCAATACCACTACCGGCTTGACGCCTTCTCCCTGTGACTGTACACTCGTTCCTCCACTAGTTGATACTTCTTTTGGGGCGGCCTGGATCATCATCACTGTTTGTGAGAGTTTTCTCAACTCTCCTCCCTGATATACCAACTCAATCATGTGAGTCTCGTGGTGCGCTGGTAGTGGGTTCTGGTTGATGTTAGGAGCCTCCGGTGTCTGGACCTCGATCTTATTGGTGTCAATAAGATCCTGTATGGCATGCCTCAATTTCCAACACTTCTCGGTATCGTGCCCGAGCATCCCTGAGCAGTATTCACAACTTATTGATCGATCCAAATTCTGAGGTGGGGGATTTGGTTCTCGAGTCTGGACAGGACTAACCAAACCCAATTGCCTCAGCTTGTGGAACAAAGCGGTGTAGGTTTCTCCCAACTCCGTGAAAGTTCTCTGCTTCCGCAACCTGTCATTCCTAGCATCTGGATTTCCCCGGAAGCCTGCCCCTGAAGGGTTTCTATACGCCCTCGGTGGAGGATAGGTGTTTTGTGGTGGTGCATATATGTTCTGGGGAGCCGGCGCGCGCCATTGCGGGCGAACCGGAGGCTGAATGTATGCTTGGGCCTGGTGTACGGAACAATGTGGTTCTCGAGGTGGATAGAAATTTTGTGGTGGGTTGTATGGGTAGTTTGACCTGTGAGGACTGTGTTGGTTATAGTGTGGCCGGCCAGCCCTGGACCAACTGCCTGCCTCGATCGTGGCAACCTCTTCTTTCTTTCTTCTCAGCGCACCTCCCGTGCCGCTTTGAATAGCCTGGGTTGTGGCCTTGAGTGCCGAATAGTTCAAGATTTTGTCAGACCTCAGACCTTCTTCTATCATGACCCCTATCTTGACCACCTCGTTGAAAGATTTTCCAACTGTTGTCACCAAGTGGCCAAAGTAGGTTGGATCCAATGTTTGTAAGAAATAGTCCACCATCTCTCCCTCTCTCATGGGAGGATCGACTCTAGCTGCTTGTTCTCTCCAACGGAATCCGAACTCGCGAAAGCTTTTCCCCGGGTTTCTTCCCAGTTCTCAATAATGTGAGACGGTCAGGGACTATCTCGAGATTGTACTGGAAATGACCTGCAAAAGCCTGCGCCAGATCATCCCACGTGTACCACCTGCTGGAATCCTGCCTGGTATACCATTCTAGTGCAGATCCGCTCAGACTTTGGCCGAAATAAGCTATCAGCAGCTCATCCTTGCCGCCTGCCCCTCTCATTTTGCTACAGAATCCCCGCAAATGTGCCATGGGATCACCGTGCCCTTCATATAAATCAAACTTAGGCATCTTGAACCCAGCCGGGAGTTGGACGTCTGGGAAAGGGCACAGATCTTTGTATGCTACGCTGACCTGGTTGCCCAAACCGTGCAGGTTCTTGAAGGACTGCTCCAGGCTTTTGAACTTTCTCAATACCTCATCCTGTTCAGGGTACTTGACCGGCTTCTCAATCTCTGCCGGCACTTCCAAGTGTGGATTGTAAGCCTGTGGCTCGGGAGCGTGAAACGTAGGCTCGGGGGGATAGTATTGTGTATCGTGAGCCTGAAACAATGGCTCACTGGTCGTTCTTTGCAAAGGGGCTGATGTTGGTCCCACAAAAATGGGAATATTGGGTGTTGGGAGAGGTTGATGGGGTGGTGGAGCTTGGGAATCATGAGGGCTTCTTTCTTGATGATAAAGGGGATTTGGGCGGCTTGTGGAAGGGCCGGAGTGAGGGTATTCTGGCATGTGTCCCAGTGTTTCAGGGCTCTTTTGTGTTTTGGCTATGGCTAGCTGCATTGCATTCATCTCTAGTCCCATCCTTTCAATCTTTTCCATCGCTTCTTTTAACAACTGGCTCATCGGCCTCTCTTCCTCATTACTATTCTCTGAAGTAGTCATGCTTGTTGCTATCGGTCCTTTGGATCTGGTTTGATAGGAGTGTGTTGCCAGAGTTCTTTAACAACTAACTTGTCTGGATCAGACAACAACAAACTTTGTTAGCGTTAGAGTTTAACAGATTTGATCATAACACATAAAGGATGCCATGCTCCTAGGCAGTTAACCGTTTCTACATGCTTTGCTTCGAACAACATGCGTCATCCCGGCTTGCTCATTTGTCCTTTTATTGTTATTTTTGTTTTTTCTTTTCTTTATTTATTAAAGCGGTCGAATCTTATGGGGATTGCCTATGTATCACGTCCCCGCGCGAATCAGACCAGGCGTAGTTCTACCATGAGGCTAACATTTTCATTTATAAAAAGATGAACAAACATTACATTTGAAAACTTTTGTAAGAAAATGTCTTGAAATACACACATTTAAATCGAAATAAAAAGATACAATTCTTAACATCTCACAACGTGCCCCACTTTCCACTTGTGTTGTAAATTATTAGATCTTTTGCTCAAGGCGGGGCTTGACCTGGATGACCTCCCAACGTACGATACATCCTTTCCAACTCCACTGCTAGATGACGGGCAAAAGTGGGTGCATGCTCTGTAAACCTTTCATAATCCATTCCTTGGCAGTTTACATAACTTTGAGAGGTGTAGACCGCCAGGTCGTGGATCTGTGCTCTGAAATCTTGGAGATGTTGGCCTTGATTCTGCAATTGCTGCTGGCGAGTGGTGGCTATATCTCTAATACGGTCTTCACGATCTAGGGCTGACTCTAGTAGAGCTCGGAGTCTGGCCTGCTCTAGTCTCGCCTGCGCTCTTTCTTTGTCAATGTCTGCTTGTTGATGCTCTCTGTACCTTCTTGCCTCTTCTAGCTGTGCACGAAGTTGGTCTTCTGATCGTATCCAATGGTCTTTTTCCTTCTTGAATTGTGCCCTGTCTTTCTCGGATTGCCTATTTTGGCGTTCCTTATCAGATCTGGCTTCTTCGTTTAATTGTTGGATCCTTTCTTTTGCTTTGCTCAACGCCCTTTCATTTGCAGCAAGAACGGAATCATAATCTTGCATTCTTTCAAAAAGATTGGCGATGGTTTTTTGATCCTTCCAATTCCTCATTGGCGTTTCAGAAGCCTTTTTCATTCTCAGAAATCGAGCATGAAGACTTTCATTCTCACAGGCTAGACTTTTCTTCTCGCCTTCAGCTTCTTGTGCTTGCAAATCTTTCTCCAGACTGAGGTTCCTTAGATTTTCCTTTAGGGCATGGATAGTTGCTTTGTACCCCTTTTCTTTTTCTCCCCAGATCAACCGCTCTTGGATTTTATCATTAAAGCTTTGAATATGGGGTCTTTTGGTTGGCCTTCTTAGCTCAGGTTCTGGTACATCATCCACGCGAGATCGTTTCTCGAACCACCTTGCATATCCAGGATTTATCTCACCCTTTGATGTGTCTGGGACTTAAGTATCACTTTTCAAGTATCGACATCCATTCCACATCTGCTGGAGCAGAGCCTCAGGAATAGTGGCTTCTGGGTGCAATTCGATTTCTTGCGTACTCAAATCTTCATCATCAGGAACTACTTGATATCTCCCTAGTTGTCTTAGGACTCTCAATGGCGCATACGGCTGGATGCTTCTCAATCCCAATAGTAGCAGATAACTATTTGAGGTTGACATGTGTATCACTTCCCTCATTGGGAGCCATCCCAAAGTCCATTCAATTTGATTTGCCGTTAAAGTCCTTAGATGAGATACCCATGCTTCTGTCCCTTCGGGAACCTGATAATTTTTTACTCTTTCCTCATAACCCTCGATGCAATTATCGTTTGCTTGGCCCATACTGTATGATCTTGGGCTGTTGTTGGAGATGTTCCATCACCCACATTTGCAACAGAATTTTGCATCCTTCGAAGACTTTCGCTCCTGCTTTACATAAAGTTAAAGCCCGATAAATGTCTGAGAGAATGATGGGGACAAGGGTGTGGTTTTCTTTGGTGGTGAGGATTTGCACAACCTTTGCGGTGCGAATATCGATTGTTCGCTCTTTGTTTGGGAAGACCATGATTCCTAGAAAAGCCACCATGAAGGCGAAGCGACGGTGAACCTGCCATGCGTCTTTGTCTTGCTTGTTAGTAAGGCCTTTCTCATGAATTTCGAACCCATCTGACTTTCCGAACCTTGAATACAAAAAATTGAAAGAACAACATCCATTGATGACATTGCTTTTCCTGATTTGACTGCTGATGTTCAGAAGACCGAAGAATCGATGTACCGAGGGAGCCTTTGTGAATATCAAGCTTTGATTCCTTAAACTTCCGTCAAAACCAACATATCCAGCTATCTCCTCTAATGTAGGAGTGAGCTCGAAGTCAGAGAAACGAAAGACTTTGTGAACAGGGTCCCAAAAAGTTACTAATGCCGCAATCAGATCATCACGGGGTTTAACTTTCATAATATCCGGGAGATTTCCCAAATGCTTGATGACCCACTTTTGACCATCTTCGCCTAATTCACACCACCACATTTGAAGCTGGAATAGAAACTCTTCTGTATTTGTGGATGAGGGGTTTTGTGTGGTGCTCATTTTGTATCTGAAATTTAATTTAATAAAGTAAAGACTCATTTTGCAGATATACTCTAATCATTTTCCATTAAAACTATTTTCAAGATTTAGAACTATTTTGGGAATTTTTCAAACTATTTTCAAGATTAAATACCTTTCAAGATTAAATACCTTTATTTCAAGATTGGAAACTATATTTTATTTTTATTTTTTTTTCAAAAAAAAAAAAAAAAACACAACCCATTTTATTCCTCAGTTCTCACCATGATTTCATTTAAGCCGGTCAACAAGCATGTTCGAGGCAAATGAATGCACAGGTAGCAAGTAGGATGCATCAGGATGGTCTTTTTATTTCGGGTTCACCTGTCCTAGACAGACCCAACCCCTGTGTTGAGTCTCCAAGGTCGGATGTACATGATGCAAATAGACGTTCCTACTAGGGATCCGGTACATGGCTGAGTTATTCTAGGTAAAAACCTGAGGCGTATTGTTCTAAACCTGGCTTACTCAAGCGGACAGTTTGAGCCGAAGTGGGGGTAACGTACCGGGAGCACGAAAGTCTACCCGGCCTAGTTACTTGTCCCAACTTCGTCTTATTTGGTATGACTTCTAACGGAAAGGTGGGTCACGCGCACGTGTACACCATAAATTTAGAAGACTCAGAAAGAAGAAGGGTTTCGCAACAGTTTTATATACACAATTCAGATAATATTAAAGCGGTAAAAGCATCATTTAGCACACTAAGCATGTAAAAATCAGATAAAAATAAAGCCAACTATAACAGTTATTTTAAGCTCCAATTCTTGAACCCTGAACCCGTGGTTCTGGGTAAAATCAATCCCCAGCAGAGTCGTCAGAGCTGTCACACCTCTTTTTTACGCACTCGCGAGGGTGCAAGGGAGTTTTTCCAATTAAAGGACAATCGAGACGGGATTGGTTTAATTATTTCAGAGTCGCCACTTGGGAGATTTAGGGTGTCCCAAGTCACCAATTTTAATCCCGAATCTAGGAAAAGAATGACTCTATATTACAGTCTGCGTACCAGAAATCCGGATAAGGAATTCTGTTAACCCGGGAGAAGGTGTTAGGCATTCCCGAGTTCCGTGGTTCTAGCACGGTCGCTCAACTGTTATATTCGGCTTATTTATCTGATTTTAAATACAATTATGAACCATGTGCAAATTTTATCTTTTAACCGCTTTTGTCATTATTATTATTTTTACGAGAATTGCAACGTCGTGAAAACATATCTCGAACCACGTTACATCAATGTACCCGTGGTTATCGATATATCTCGACTCGGTTGAGATTTGGATTTGGGTCACATAAATGTGCACCCGAATTAAGGAAAATAAATTGTTAAAGGCGCGCCTAAAGCAACTAGCGTCTTGTTATTTTGGGGAAAGTCGTAAAAATTCGTTAAACGGCACATCCCGAATTCTAAATACTTTAATATATACATGCATCTAGAGGGCCCCGCAGCTTTGTACATTTTGTTTGTCGAGGCTCGTCTCGTTCTATTTTTAAAAGGATATCCTATAGCAACTACGTTTCTTGTTGCGTTTGTCTCTACTAATTGAAAACAGTAGATAGCCCTAGTTAATTACATGCTTGCAAGTTATCTATACAGAATTCCGAGTGCTTGCACAAAATCAGAAGCACGGCCACGTACACAGTCGGCCGAGCAAAAATTAAGGGCCCAAATCCAGCCCATGCGTGATGGACCAGACCTGGGCCATTGTTTGTTCGATGCAGGCCTGCTTGGTCTGTTTCGACCCGGGCTCGACCTTCGTGAGGTTGAGATTGCAGTCTCCGTGTTCTTTGTCTTAAAACATGGTTTACCAGTTATATGAAGCAGTTTATCAGAAAGGAAAGAACTTAACTAATAGAGTACGATTTTCATGCTTGGCCTACATTAAAGGACATACTACAAAGTAAAACTAAGTCTAAGATACAACCTATTTCATTGGGAATATTTTCACCTATCAGCATACATATATAAACTATCATTCAGCTAATCTATATTGATATACACTGGGCATACAGGCTACTTCTATTGTCAACACAGGAATGAAAATTATTATACAGTACATGATATCTAATGTAACAATCTATGTATGAAAGTCAACTTCAGGTCTTTTCTTTTTGTATTCATGCTCAATTTTCCAATTACATTTGACAGTGTATTGGTTGTGTACCTGGTATAGAGGACAAAAGAAGAAAGGAATGATCAGCTGGGCAGTATGCAATAAACACAGCAACAGCAGATACACAGCAACAACACAGCAACAAACCAACAACCACAAGTGTTTTCCACAGTCCACAGACAACCAGCAAAAGTTTCCAGAACAAAGAAAACCAACAGATGGTCGAGCACCAAACAAGTAATCCCAGAAAAGAGTAGTAAAACAACAGAAATAACAGAGTATTTGATGCAGCAACACCATCAGTTCAACAATCACAAGCAGCTCAATCAGGGCAAACGACAGAACTTGGCCAAGACAGCTTGACCAATATGAATTCTTCTGTAGTTTTCAGAAAGTGTTTGGTTACAGTGTTTCTGGAAATTTCCTCATAATTTTTCAGTTTTCTTCAACTCACAAGACCTCTCTCAAGACTAAAATTTCCAGCCCCTTTTAAGTTCTGAAATGGCCTATTTATAAGCCAAACAAACAGTGCAGTCAAGCTGCCTGGATCCTGCCAATTTGCAGATTGCCCATACCTATTAAATCCCACGCCTAAGCATCTTTTTGATGCCAGCCCTTTGTTCCCCACGCTTGGCTTATTCCTTTTGTTCAAGAGTTATGGGTTCATTTAAGTATTCATTTTAAACCCCATACTCTTGTGTCTTGTTCCCCATTGGCATTAGTTTAATCCCAATTTAGTACCCTACTTGTCAGCTCATTTAAACTATGCTTTTCTGTTCTTTTCAAACCCTAGACTACCCCTGTTAAACCCTGATTATTACTGCCCTAAACCCATTGCAGCATCTGTGCATTTTGAAATTCTGAAAGTTCAAATTCAGAACTGCCCATGGGCTGAATCTTTTCAGTCGTTTTGCAATACAAACAAACTCATTTCAAACAGTGTCGGGCATTCAGTTAGTGACATGGTTCGATCAGTCATGTGACATTATTAGTTCATTTGATCAATTAGTTATAGAAAACCAATCGACGATGTTTATCGAGTCGACTATACTAAATACAACAGGTAATAATCAAATCGTTCACATAAACAATACGTACAGGGACCCAAAGGGCATCGGACAACTTTTGTTCAATTACTGGGAACCTATATGAATTATTTATGCGACGACTATCCTAATCGAACATGTATATCACAGAATATATTCAGAACATACACAGAAAACAATCGACCAAATAAAAAGGTCTTTGACAGAGATGGAAGAAATTAAGAAAATTATCAGACAATAACACACAGTCACAACAAAGCATGCTAACAACTCAATCAAAATTAAAACAAAGAGAAGGGAAAACTTACTGAAAGAGTTTAAACCAAACATACCCAAATCCGACTTAGCTTCGACCATTTGAGGCAGAACAAACTTTAATCAGGGTGTTCTCACACGAGAACACCTTGATTAAGGTCTATTAGACCTCAAACCCCTGCTAAGACCGGCCGGATTCCAAGGCTATTCGTGTTCTAGGTTTTGGGTCTTCAGATCTGGTTTTTTAGGAGTTGTGGGTAGATTCGGACCAAACCAAGCCTGGTTTGG
Organism: Nicotiana sylvestris; assembly: GCF_000393655.2. Classification (NCBI taxonomy): domain Eukaryota; kingdom Viridiplantae; phylum Streptophyta; class Magnoliopsida; order Solanales; family Solanaceae; genus Nicotiana; species Nicotiana sylvestris. The sequence continues at coordinate 36,655,269 of NC_091067.1, forward strand.
TCACGAGGAAGGTTAGGGGAGTGTCTGGTACGAAGATGGTGAGGTTTGGTATAGGTCCGGGTTCGACTCGAATCTTCAAATGAAGATTCGAGATGAAGGAAGGTGATTCGAGGCTAGGGGTAATAGATCCATGTTCAGGAGAGTGAGGGGGTCCTAGGGTGTTCAGGAGGTGGTCATCGGCGTTCATGCCGCCGGGTTATGGTGAAAGGGAAATCAGGGCGGCTGCTAGGGTTTGGGGGGGTTTCAGTGTTTGGTGAAGACGATGAGTGGAGGGAGGGGGTTCGGATAGGAGGCGCGGGGTGTTAGGTTAGGTTTATATATGGGGAGGGTGATTCAATCCTGGCCGTTGGATTGATTACAATTGATGGTCAGGATTGGAGAAGCTTAACAATACGGTGCCGTTTGGTTAAGTAGGGGGTCGGTTAAAATGGGAATGGGTCGGGTCACGAGGGCCAATAAGGGCCATCGGATCAATGGAGATGAATGGCTCAGATTAACCGTCCCTAAAACGACGTCGTTTGGGTCCGTACTTGGGCAGGTCGGTCTTGGACTGGACTGGTGTGCCGGTTTTTGGCCTATTTTTGTTACATTTCTTGGGCCCAAACTGATTTTCATTCACTCTTTTCTTTTTGTTTTTTTTCTAATTTTAAAACCAAAATGAAATAATAAAAACAATGAATTTAAAACACACAACAATGTAACATTTTAACACAATTAACACAAAAATATTTAAGTAAGTTAAATCACAACCTAGAACGAACGATGCATATATATATATATATATTTTGAATTTTCTTTCAACGACCGAATTACGGTTTGATTACCATGACAGACGTACTTTGTATTTTGATCGATAAGATTAAATGCAAAATGGACCGAACCACAAATGACTAGCAGTACATGTCATGAAAAATTGAAAATTTGCACAGCGAGGTCACTGGTCACTATTTTTGTTTTCTTTTGGAGTGATTGTCCGTGAAGCAAAAATCACGTGCTTACAGCTGTTCCCAGAGGAAGTGGCTCCGAAACCCATCCCAAAGAAGTTCAGAATGCCATAACTACCAAAAAAAAGCGGGACCCGGATCCCAACGAACACATCACCGCTTACACGTGCGCGGTGAAGAGCAATGACATAAAGAACGATGAAATTTGCTGAAGAAATTTGGAGTAACGCTCTCGAAGGGGTCATGATGTGGTACCACAACCTGGCTCCCAACTCCATAGATTCATTCGCCATGCTGGCGGACTCCTTCGTAGGGTCGCACGCCGGTGCCATCAAGGTAGCAACAAGGCAGTCAAAAATATTCAAGATTAAGCAAAGGGAGATCAAAATGCTGCGAGAATTCATGTCTCATTTTCAGACAGAAAGAATGGAGCTCCTCTCAATCTCCGACGACTGGGCATTGTAGGGCTTTACTTAAGGCCTGAATGAACGAAGCTCGGTGGCATCAAGGCGGCTGAAAGAGAATCTAATTGAGTATCCTGCCGTAACATGGTCGGAGATCCACAACCGATACCAGTCAAAGATCAGAGTCGAGGACGACCAGCTGGGAGCCCCCTCGGGCTCAATATACCCGAGCAGGCTCTTGGCGAAGGTGTCAAGATCGAATAAAGAAAGGTATCAACCATACCCCGATGATAGGAGAACCACTCCAAAGCGCAACCCGCCCCGTGATGGCCGATTGATAAATGAAGGACAGAACCCTCAGGACCCCTCAACAGGGGTGGCTTCAACGAGTACGCAGGGCCAACAGGGGCACCTCGCCTATCGGAGTAAAGCTTCAACAGTGATGTGTCAGACATCGTGTTCACCATTAGCAAAATCAGAGATGCCATATGGCCCACACCGGTACATTCGGATCCTTCCCACAGGAACTACAGTTTGATTTTTGAGTTTCACAACTCGCACGGGCACTGAACCAAAGATTGCAGGTAGCTCCAAGAGGAAGTGGCCCGGTTGCTCGATAACGGGCACCTTCGGGAATTTCTCAACAACTGGGCTAAAATTCAATCGCGAGAAGGAGAAATAGCCAAAAGGAAAAGAGCAGAGGAGCTCCAATACGTCGTCCACACAATTTTTTGATGGTCTCCCTAGACGCAATCAAATAAAGGACCACTTAGCAGTTACTGAATAAAGCGCCAGAACTCGAGGAGTGTCGTCGCCACTAAGGTATAATTGCCCATCCCTCTTTCCATCTTCTACTTCACAATAACTCTTGTGCAGGTCCACGACCAAAGTAATCAGGACGACACTCCGGCTCGAAGATCCTGAGGCTTCAAAGAGTTCGTTGCACTCTTTTCCTTTGTTCAGTTTTTTTATCCCGAAACGGGTTTTTACCGGCAGGGGTTTTTAACGAGGCAACATCCATGCACTTCCCAAGAAGGATTCAGCGAGCCCAACGAAACTTTCTTTGCAACCAGCCCACTCCAGGAAATGACGAACGGAGCCCCAATAGGAAATAATGCACCGGACCGAATGGTCCAAGGAGCCGCGCCCGCGCGGGCTGAGCTCGCAACAACAAACCAGCATGTATTTACGCCAATCAATAAAGAATATATTTCGGCATCTCGTATTCCAAGAAAGGGGATTTCAACATGCTCACGACAAGGGCCCCTCCACCGAATGCATCCCGAAATATTCAGAGACTTAGCGTCAGCAATTTGGCACTCGCACGGCCCCAAGGTCGGAACTCCGGGCTCATAAAGCCCCAGCAAGATAACTCCGAGCTCACGAATAACGGCCTTCGAGACTAAGCAAACTCGATGACTCGGAGACTATCGCCAATCGCCCTACACTGGAAAACCCGAGGCCGTAAGAACCCGAGTGGGCAGACTCGGTATAACCAGATCTATTCTACATAGCAACACAAACTGTAAGACCACAACAGGCATGATAAAACTGTAAGACCTCAATAAGCATGAAACTCAAAATCCCGAAGTTTAGGCTATACGTCGCATTTGTAAGAATCCTAAAAGGGCATACCCTCGGTGTAGATACCTAAACTATCGCTCGTATTGGAAATAGGATCCAGCCAAACGCATATGACTACAATCAAAATGGCAGCCAAATTAATGCGACTCGGGGACACCCGACCGTCGCTAAACGAAATCGCAGGCCACTGTTTTGAATATACTTTGGAAAGAACCGGTTAAAACAGGCTTCCCTAAATAGGCAAATGAGCTTCAACCATGTCAGTTCCAAATCACAAGGCTTCGAGATACTCAGCCTAGGAGCTAAAAACCTTCCGAGGTTCTCAAACATCGCTGCTAACGACTTGAAATCGACGTTCTTCCAGAGCCGCCGTCAGGTCAGGAAAATCATTTCAAAAAGACCTTAATGAGCGGAAAATAAAGCCTACAAAATGCCCACGGGCAAAAGAATAAGAGCCATTTGTCACGCCCCGAACATGGGGGGCAAGACTGGCACCCAGTGCCTGACCTACCCTCGCGTAACAACTTGCCATGAAGCTGAACATATGATGTCATACTTTGGCCATGGGACACATTGCAAGACGACTGTGAATGCTGATTAAATGTTAACATAAAAGTGGGCCGACAAGGCCGTCATAATTATTACAGCTGACAAACCAACCCAAAAACACATACAAGGCCTGAAAGCCCGACATACTGCACTAACTGATAGGATATGTCTACAAGCCGATACTGATGGATATACTATAATCAGAACAGCTCTCCGACCTTCTCATAACATATATAGGTATATATATAAGATGTATATAAGACTCTAGACTCGAAAACTCCGAAAGGCATGGAGCTTACCAATCAAGCTGAACTCGGGCAACACATAATGAGGAGGCCTACCCGTCAGTCTGTCTGAACCTGTACGCATGAAATACAATGCCCCCCAAAAAAGGGATGTCAATACGAAATAATGTACTGACTATGTAAGGTAATATACTGAAAGCTGAAACTGAACTGATAATATAATAACTGCAAGTACCTGGATGTCAAAGATAATCTGAAGATATGCTTACCTATTGATACTGACTCAATTCTTTCAATGTAGTAAGTAAAATAGTTGTCCGGCCCTATAAGGCTCGGTATACATATATATCTGCTCTACCGTAGTAGGCTCGCTCATAAGTGTTCGACCATACTAGGCTCGTATCTCGACAAAATGGGCTCGCTAATATGCGCTCGGCCACAGTAGGATCATCATATAACTTACCATGTGATTCAGAGGTTGCCCAATAGGGGTCTGCACATCGATTATAGCTCGATGGTAACGAAAATACTTTTAATACTGTAAATATGTAACTTATATACTCTCTTGAATGGAAGAAGGAAATACTCAACTCAGTATGGAGTCCCGATAAGGAGAATATTATAACTTACAACACTAAAAAAATATACACAATTTGCGAGACAACCAAAATATATATAAATTCCGGGATATGAATGTAATGACGAGATCACGCCAAATGAAAGAAGAGCTTAGCCTTAACATACCTGAAGTAGAGAAAAATCCGTATGATATTCTTGGAAAAGATTGTATCGTGCTCTCTTATAATCACAAAATCACGTTACGATTTCACAGCATAACTTCGCTACAAAACAGCCAACACTTGATATTCTTGGACTATTCCAACGTTTATTGTTTGGAATTGAATTTTCAAAGGTAGGTGGAAATGTTCAGGGAGGTAATGAATTGATTTCATAAAGTACTGAAACCAGCTGAGGTGTAATTTAAATTTATATGTTTCTCAAAATCATTTTCTGAAAAAGATCCATACTCAAGATAATTCAGTTCTTGATTTCTAAAAGGCTTATTTCATTATTTCTTCGATCATCAGTTAAAGGTGATGGCCTAGTATTTGCATGAAGTAAAATTAAACTTAATATACTAAATCAGTTTCATTGCAATTGTCAATATGACTAAGCCAACTAATATTCCTAATGTGCCACATATAGGTGAGCTGTTAAGAGTCACATTATTGTGACTTTGTGGGTTGTCACGTTCATTGTTCAAGATTTTATCCAAAACGTTATCCACTTATTAGTTAACCGGTAATGTCTCGTTACCCAGTAATTAACTAATTACTCGCATAATTAAAAAAATATACCCTACATTACTTAAAATTCTATTTATACTAAAATATTTTATATATACTTTATATGTTATAGTACCGTGGTCATATGGTACCTTGCATGGTACTAGTCCATAAATAATGGGTATTTTAGCTCGGGCCGTATTTTACCCCAAAATGCCAAACTTGGACAAAATTTATTTTCTTTAACTTGCTCCCCCTTTCCCCTTCATGAATTTACTAATCACTTGTGAAATAGCATAATCCTTATATCCCCAAATAATCTTTTCTTTGGATTGATGTCAATTACCTTACGATAAATTCAACGTAAAATATTGTAGGGTACAACACGATCGTAACTTAATACTGCAGGACGTAATATCAATCGTAATATATTACTGTAGAGGGTAACATCACCGTAATATATTACTGCAGAGCATAACATCGATGTAATACTACGGGGCGTAATATTATTCCCCCCTTTTGAACATTCGTCCTCGAATGTTGACTGATATACTTATCATTTTCTTAACTTATATCTTCCGAATACTTTAGAACTTTCCTTGCCATCTAGGCGACTGTTCTGTGAATAAGTCCAAAGTCTTGGGCATCCTCTCTTAGGCCTCCTTTTCACACCACAACTTGTAGTCAAAATCCTTCCAAACTCGTAACTGTTGCTACCTTTCATCATGCAGCTTGTACAGTTTTGATTTTGTATGTGTGCCCAATCTATAGGCTTCACACGTAGAGCTTGATAATATGTCCTTTTGGTCATTTATGAGTATAATGAAGTTCTTCGCTCGGTACTTGGTTGAATTCACGAATATTGTTATATCTTATCGCATAGGCCCGTTTAATCATCCGTATGAATTTACTGCCAGAACTCTTACTTTAATTTATCGTTGCTGAGGTTTGATACCAAATCCCAGCTTACTCTCGTTTCTCATTCTATATGTATAAATTTAAGTCCTTTAATGCTTCCTCATTATTGTTCATCTTTAGAATGACGGTCTAATCTTATCTCATTCTTTGTAACTTTTGTTCATCCATTGTTGATTCACCTTAATATTGATCTATAATTACTGTTGATAACTTTAAACCTCTTATGTAATCACTAGGGCTTGCATTGATCATGGAATATTTGAAGTGATTTTTCTGATCCACCTAGGGCGATACTATACTCCCATAATCGTGTTTCATAGCATTCTAGTGTGACTTATCTTATGTGGGTATTTTAATTCTGTAAAATTCGTGAAATCTTCTTCAAGTCATTACTCAATCAAAGGTCCAAACGTCATTCTTTATCCATCACAATTACACCCTCATTCTACTACTAGGGCAATATTCCATTTCTTCCAAATGCCATTAGTCTTAGACCCCTTTGAGTTCATTCAGGCTATACTGAGCTTTGTATACCTTAGAGAAGCCATAAGATCTTCTTGTTTTCATAGGCTTAATCATGAGGACTTATCCCTTTTCGTTGCCTTCTCACTCGCCCTTTCTTATCCTTATTCCTGACTTCCTAAAACCTTGTTGTTTTACCATACTTTAGTTTTCCACTTACACATATCCATTTATACTATTCGCAACCTCCTTTCAACATGCTTGTATCATAAATTTCCTTGTGTTATTCTAGAACATCAAGGGAGACATCATATCATCTCTAACTCTTATTTACTCTCTTAACTAGACCTCTCGATACGTAGAAACCGTAGGGTGGAAAATATGCCACTGAATATGCCGCTATCATTCCGGGACATTGAATCCTCGTGATTCTGGCCTTTTTATCCGAAGTATGGACTATTTACGATCTTCTGCCTTTGAGTATCTCATACGTTGTTCACCTTTACCTTACTTACCTTAAAATCTCGCATCGTATCTTCTATCTCTTTCCTGACCTCCTTTCCACCTAGGTGTAATTCACGTCAATAACTTGAAGCTCTATTATAATACTCGCACCTCTGGTACATACACAATCAGATGGGAGCTTCGTACTGACTTCTTATGAGGTTGGTACTTCTTCTAACTAGCTTCCTTGTAGAGTCATTATAGATTATGGTTGTTGTGTTATTTCTCTTGAACATCTGATATTAAGAGTGATTCTGTCATGTTCTCAAGCACAATTTCTATAATTTTTCTAGGTCCAATAATCAGACTTCTGATTTACTTGGGTGATGTAATTCTTTAGTTTCCTCTTCCTTCTAATCAGCCTTTACATAGGCTTAAGCTATCTTCTGATCTGTGGCTCATCATATCAGTTATTACCTTAGCCTTTCATGAGCGTTATAGAATATCCATGATACAATCTTCTAACAATTCAATCCTTTGTCTATGCCCTGTGTTCAATTCTCTCTTTTAGCTTATACTGGAGTCTTCTATGGCTGTATGAATGTCAACAAATATGTTGCCTGGATAATGCTCCAAAATCTTGAGTGTATCCATAACGTACTATCTCTGGATCATTGATCAAATAATTCTTTCATTCCATCTTATCTTTCTTTCAATGTAATCTATTACTTTTTCTGGTCTTTCTGCCCCCTTGTTGCGTCTACACTTAGCTTATCTTAGTGCCCACACTTGCCAGAGTTTTCATACAACCCATATGATCTCGAATATTACTTTTAATTCTTACTTCCTGTTCATTAGCCACAATAGGTGCCACTTTCCTTTGGAATGCTTACAATGTTGTTGCAAGATTGTTGTTACATGACCATTTCCTCTTTAGGTTGTTGTGCTTAGGTTGAAGCCTTCTTTCTTATCTCCTTATCTAGTTTTTCGTTGTAGTATTTAGGGAGAACCCTTGACTCTTGTAAAGCTGTGAGCTTATTATGGATCTTTTTGATGTCCTTACTTGCCTGTAATCATATGTAGTTGCTTACCTCCATGCCCTTTCGCTTGTATGGTTGCTTCTGAACTGATATTTTGACTGCCTTCCTAGTGGCACTTTCTTTTACCCCCGTAACACTCATATGGTATCTTTAGCTACCCCGACTCTTGTTTGAATATATCTCAAGTATTATAATGATATTCTTCGAGGCTGAACTCTCCATGTTGGGTTCTACTATGTTTATCTCACACGATCTGATGACTCGTCTATAACCTTCTGTTTAGCCATAACTGGGATCTTCCTGACCAATTACTAACTACTCATTTGCCCATTCTCATATCAATATTCCTTGTAATCTTTCTTGGGTTATTTCCTTTATCTTAACTTGCGTCTCACACTGGCTCCTTATTTATTAATAACAGCTCGGGCAAGAACCTTTACTTTCTCTCCTTGACGTCGTGCTTGCATAATATTCTTGAATCGTATTGTATCTATAAGATTTGGATATGTGTAATCTCACTCCTCTTTCATTTATCGCATTCTTCCTTTACCATTCCATAGTCACTAGAACTACTTAATTCTGACTTAATGCCACATCATTCCATATTCCCCCCTTTAGCGGTGTACTAAGAGCTGAATCCACGAGGATCTACCTATAGATGTTTTACCTCTTCATCTTTGGAATCGTTTCTCAATGTCAATGATACTTACTTGCCTTATGGCAATCCTTCTGTACCAAGGATGGCAAATCCCCTTACTCGTGAGGGTGTCACTTAATGTAACTGGTACATATAGTCCCTTAAGCTTAACTTTGCTAGCATTACTTGCTTTAGGAAAGCGTCTTCCTGAATGACCATTCTCTAAATTTCTCATGAACCTTCTTCTGTTGTCCGTCGTATTATTGCCGGAATGCGATCTGGAATTCTCATGATGTTGACTATTACCAAATTACTCAGTCCCTAATTCATATTTAGTTTATCTTATTCACTAGCCCATACTGATTTCTATTACTCTAGGGTCTAACTTTTCCTTTTGTTAACTGCGCTAGAGTTACGGACCTATTTCTCGAAATGAGGATATGACTATATGGCCTATACTCTTTTGTTGTCTTAAGGCTTGTCACCTCTTGAATTTCCCTTCACTTGACTATAAACTCTCTAATATTGTCATTTTTTTCTACCGTTATCATCCATGTATCATATCTTACTCATAATGCTTCATTAACTCTCTTCTTATTTTCTTGCTAACATTTCTGTCAATCACTTTATTCTGAAAACTTGAACAAGGCATTCTTTTGCCTTTAGCTTCCCTTTGCTCCATCCAGTGGCTGTTTATGTTGCTTAACGTTCTCGCTTAACTAGGAACGCGAGCCACACTCAGGTAATATGTATCCCTTCAAGGCTTATAGTGCATGTCTTTGTAGTACTCATATCTGGCTGCACTATTTTAAAGTGTACCATCTAGGTGTCTCATAAGGAGATCTATTAGCACATTTGCAATATCCTTTGGAAATGTCAGCTGACACAAACAATTCATCCATCATATCTTCTTATACTACTTCTATTAACCCCCATAGGGCATATCTGGAATGGGTGCGACCAATTGAATATACCTCTGTTACTATTAAATATAACTGAAAAAGCTTATGTTGCCCTGCCTCAATTATAAACGTTGTTAACCTTCATTAACTGAGTGCCTCGTACTTTTCTTCATCTTACTTCATTTACTTGTTGACACTTGTATTTACCTTCTAAATCTCTCATTGTCTTTCACCATTAAGGTGGATATGTATTCTTGCCTCAAGATCCTTACCAAGAGGCTTACACCTTTTAGTATGCACATGATCTGCTAGAGACCTCACATTTACTTATCATAAACATGATGCAAAGTTGAGTTCCTCTGCCTCAACTCTCCCATAACTATATCTCTTACCACCTGTCTTTCTGGATGTAGGCATCGTCGTATTATGAATAAGGTAGAGTTTAGGAAATTGAGTTCTTACAACTGAGCCACACGATCTAGATTAAGAAGAAAGAATGACAGTCCTAAATGCCCTGTAGCCTCCTTCTTATAAGTGTGGTGCACAATACACCCATAAACAAGACTTTACTAGACATGGCTTGTAGACTCCCTAGGACAAAACTGCACTGATACCACTTTTGTCATGCCGCAAACTTGGGGGGAGAGACCGACACCTAGTAGCTGACCTACCCTCGCGTACCAACTTGAAACGAAGGGACTCTGAACATATGATGTCATACTTTGGCCATGGGCCACATTGCAAGACGGATGCGAATGCTAATTAAATGTCAACATAAAACTGGGCCGACAAGGCCATCATAATTATTACAACTGACAAACCAACCCAAAAATACATACAAGGCCTGAAAGCCCGACATACTACACTAACTAATAGGATATGTCTACAAGCCTCTACTAATGGATATACTGTAATCGGAACAGCTCTCCGACCTACGCATAACATATATAGGTATATATATAAGATGTACATAAGGATCTAGACCCGAAAACTCCGAAAGGCATGGAGCTTACCGATAAGGCTGAACTTGGGAAACACTTAATGAGGAGGCCTACCCGTCAGTCTGTCTGAACTTGCATGCATGAAATGCAGCGCCCCCAGAAAAGGGATGTCAGTACGAAAAAATGTACTGAGTATGTAAGCTAATATACTAAAAGCTGAAACTGAACTGATAATATAATAACTACAAGTAGCTGGAAGTCAAAGATAATCTGAAGATATGCTTACCTGCTAATACTGACTCAATTCTCTCAATATAGTAAGTAAAATAGTTGTTCGGCCCTATAAGGCTCGGTATACATATATATCTGCTTTGCCGTAGTAGGCTCGCTCATAAGCGTTTGACCATAGTAGGCACTCTATCTCGACCAACTAGGCTCGCTCATATGCACTCGACCACAGTAGGATTGTCATATAACTTACCATCTGATCAGAGGTTGCCCAATAGGGGCCTGCCCATCAATTATAGCTCGATGGTAATGAAAATACTTTTAATACTATATATATGTAACTTCTCTACTCTCTTGACTGGAAGAAGAAAATACTCAACTTAGTATGGAGTCCCGATAAGGAGAATATTATAACTTACAACACTAAAAAAATATACACAATTTGCGAGACTAGCAAAATATACGTAAATTTCGGGATATAAATGTAATGACGAGATCATGCCAAATGAAAGAAGAGCTTAGCCTTAACATACCTGAAGTAGAGAAAAATCTGTATGATATTCTTGAAAAAGATTGTATCGTGCTCTCTTAGAATCGCAAAATTTCGTTACGATTTCACAGCATAACTTCGTTACAAAACAGCCAACGTTTGATATTCTTGGACTATTCCAACGTTTGTTATTTGCAATTGAATTTTCAAAGGTAGGTGGAAATGTTCGGGAGGTAATGAAGTGATTTTAGAAAGTGCTGAAACCAGATGATGTGTAATTTAAATTTATATGTTTCTCAAAATCATTTGCTGAAAAAGATCCATACTCAAGATAATTTAGTTCATGATTTCCAAAAGGCTTATTTCATGATTTCTTCAATCATCAATTAAAGGTGATGGTCTAGTATTTGTATAAACTGAAATTAAACTTAATATACTTAACCAGTTTCATTGCAATTGTCAATATGACTAAGCCAACTAATATTCCTAATGTGCCACATATAGGTGAGTTGTTAGGAGTCACATTTTTGTGACTTTGTGGGCTTCCACGTTCGTTGTTCAAGATTTTATCCAAAAAGTTATCCACTTATTACTTAACCGGGTAATGTTCCGTTACCCGGTAATTAACCAATTACCCGTATAATTTACAAAAATTACCCTAAATTACTTAAAATTCTATTTATTACTAAAATACTTTATATATACTTTATATGTTATAGTACCATGGTCATATGGTATCTTGCATGGTACTAGTCCATAAATACTGGGTATTTTAGCTCGCGCCGTATTTTACCCCAAAATGCCAAACTTGGACAAAATTTGTTTTCTTTGACTTTCTCCCCCTTTCACCTTCATGAATTTACTAATCACTTGTGAAATAGCATAATCCTTATATCCCCAAATAATCTTTTCCTCGGACTGATGTCAATTACCTTATGATAAATTCAACGTAAAATACTATACGATACAATAGAGTCGTAACTTAATACTGCAGGACGCAAATATCAATTGTAATATATTACTGTAGAGGGTAACATCACCGTAATATATTACTGCATAGCATAACATCGACGTAATACCACGGGGCGTAATACCATTATCGCCAACCAAACAAGCCTACGGGCCGCAAACTAAAAGGTCTCAATGACTAAATAGCGTAAGAGCCATTGTTGCCAACTTGAAAATTGAAAACTTGAGGATTAAAATGAGCTCGAATCGTAACCTGATTTGGAGACTGGATCCAAAACGGTTAACTACACATGCCTAAGGGCCTTATATATAGAAGATCGCTCCGACCCAAGGTGTAAGAGCCACTATCGCCAGCTTATGCAAACGCAAAACTCGAGGGTAAATTAAGCTCGAGTCGAATCCCAACTCGGAGGCTAAACCCGAAGACGGTTAAAGCACGCAAGCCTAAGGGAAAAAATAAAAGCCGCTATCGCTGGCCTAATAAATATCGCGAATATATTACAAGTTCGGAGGTTTCTGCTAATCCAAGGTCAAATCGACTCAATTAAAACCCCAATGAGCGGGAATACAGAAGATACAAATTGTGGGCTTCCCCCTCTTATTTTTACATATTGACGGTGGAGCGCAATCTCAACCGACGACATATAATGAAAGCTATATACACAATGAAGGAGGTAGGTAATAGACGTTCCCACTTTTCGACAACTATGGCCCGGTGATCTCTTCCTCGTCGTCCTCATCATCGGACAGAAGGAACTTGGCATCATACTCCTCTCCTTTGGCTTGCTCGTTCTGCCCCGAGAGGTCAAAACCCCTGGCATGAATCTCCTCGAGGATTTCCCTCTAGGATCTGCACTTCACATACTCCTTGTTATTACTTGTACGATCGAGGGTCTTCTTTAGCTCAGCTTTAGCAGCAGCAACGCTTCTTGAATAAGATGTCATTTTCTATCCCGCCCTGGTATTGTTCATCACAACCTTGGCCTGAACATTTGCCACCTCAGTTTTTGCCCACGAAAGCTCGGATGAGAGTCTTGAAATCATCTTCACCCAAGCCGAATCATTCACACGGGCGGTCTAATTTTGCGCCTCAAGAGCGGAAGCCCCAATCCTAGCCCTCTCTTTGGCCACAAAATAGGCATTCACATGCGCCCGCAGCTCGGTGAATTCGTGTTTGGCTTTGCCAACCTCACCCCAGAGTTATTCCAGCTCATCCACCTTATCCTTCAAAAGAAATAGCAAAACATAAGGCGACAAGACAAATAGGGATTGCAGGCCAATGTGAAATGCAGGGTACCTATTTCTCCAAGAGGGCCTCTCGGGCGCGGCTCCGTTCCACCTCACGCCGTAAAGAGATGAGCTCGCTTTGCTTTGCCGCACAAAGAAGCTTGAGGGATTTCTCCCTATCCCGAGCCTCCCACAACGGAACCTCGCAATAAAGTAGTTCAGCTTTAAGCCTATCAAAGGCCTGAGAAAGGAAGCCAGATAAAAAAAAGGGGAGCGCAGGGACAGAACATTCTTACAGCAGTTGAAACTCACCATAAGGCCAAAACACTGAGCCTCGCCGAAGGCCAAAGCAATGTCCGACGGTGTATCACTCCCGGAAGGTTGCCGATCGATCGAACTGTTCCCCCTTAACCGTTGCGAAGAAGTCGCCTCACTACAAGCCTTCTTGCACCCCGGAGCATCTTTCCTTTTAACGGCACTCCTTGACCCCGGGGCCAGCAACCTCTCCTCCTCCTTCGAAGGACTCAGCCTTGCCTTGAAAGGACTCCCGACACCTGCAACAGGTAAATCAGATGAGCCAGCAAGAAGGAAGCCATCTCTTAGGGGGCAGAACGCCAGGCACCTACCATGATGCTTCGCCTCCCATCTCCCTTTTGATAGATCTTGCCACCGGCGCTTATCATAAATCGAGCAAGCTGCCAGCTTACGAGAACACTCGGCTAATGAGTTGCTATGAACAAAGAACAAAAAGATATTGTTACGGCGCCAACCTTATGTTGAGATATAGGCAGTTCAAACGAAGCACTTACGCGTAAAGTTCCATTTCTCAGGAAACGGCAAAAAATTCTCCAAGGATAACATCGGTCATTCGGATTCGAATGAACCGATTCATCCATCCACGGTCCTCATCCTCCTCGCTGCCGCTTATAGGAGCTCGGGTGGATCTACGCTAAAGAGCAATCAGGCCCCGATAGTGCAATGGCCCGTACAACCTCATGAGGTGGCTGAGGGTAAATTCTATCACGACCTTGTCAACAAAATATCTCATCGACTGCACTATTCTCCAAAGAAAGGGATGAATGTGCACCCACGTTACTTGATATCTTCTACAGAAATCAAGTAAGACCCGATCCGGGGAACCCGGAGCAAGAACATGAATATACACACTCAAGAATCCCTCAACATATGTCATGACACTCTCCTCGAGGGAAGGTACTTGCAAAATCGCTCCTTCCCCCCATCTTTCTTTTCTGATCATCTCGAGGTTTTCCTCCCTCACCGATGAAATAATCCTCGACACATGCTCTCGATCGCCCGAAACATTGGGAGGTTTCCCCAGTGTGACAGCCTTCCTCGAGGCAGGGTACCTCGAGCCTCGCTCTTCCAACATCGGTGGCGAGCCGATGGTACCGTCTGAATATGGAGCATATGAGAGACTCCCCTCTGACCGATGATCAAGCGTCGAAGCAGCGGCTATGACTACGGCAGAATAGGAGGAGACGATGAGGATCCAAGTAAAAATTCTCTAAAATAGGGAAGCGGCAAGACTAGCACAAAGTGCCAGGCTCTACAGAGGAGATAGGCTTATCAAGAACTACAAAATTGCCGCTTAAGAGACAGATAAGCAAATATATAGAGGCAAAAAGACAATTGCCCGCTTACCCAAGAGGGTCAATTAATTCTGGTCGCGTTAACGTCACCCTCTCCTAGGGGACTGTACTGGCGGAATCACTCCGGCTCCCACATGTCTCAGAAAACTACGGGACCTCGGGAGACCCCCGATGTCATAAACATCGGTTCAAGAGGAGATGTCAACTCAACCACGAGACATGGCCAATTTTAGGGCCCCGGTTTGTCTAGATAGAAGGCCCCGAAGAGCTGATGCCGGGACGCAAAAGCCAAAAGGCAAGGAGAAGGACTGACAGAATGAATGCTCCTTTTATATACATTGACAAAAAGAAAAACATCTTTACACTGTCCATTTCTCGTGGGGGGGGGGGTAGCATACAAAGCAAAAGGGGACTCGGAGACTACTCCTCATCACTATTATCTTTGCCTTTATCAGGGGCAATCAAAAGAGCCAATCTTTCCTCCACTGCACGGGCCTCCTTAAGATCAGCTGATAGGTCGATGCCTCTAGCCCCGAGTTACTCTAGGGTCTATCTCTTCGCCTCCGCTTTGGCATGCTCGATAGCTCAGGATTAGTTTCTGCTCAACTGCCATGGATATGTCTCGAGCCATTAAATGCATTGTGGTCGCATCCTCTCGATAAGTAGCGGCATCTTGTTCAGCCTCAGACTTAGCCGCGGCCAAAGCAGCAATCTCCTTATGAGTATCCGTGAGAAGATCCCGGGATATCACCAATTCCCCGACCACTATTTTGTTTCACTCTCTCAGCCAGAATATCTCCACATTCAACTGATTGATCTGCGAGCCACTCTTCTTGGCCTATGGGAGAAGAGCAAGTCAATGAAAATACAAATACGGAACGTGTGTGAATACGGGGTAAAAAGTCGGGTACGAGGAAGGGAAAATACCTGAACAACAAAATTGGCCTTCTCCCGGAGCACCGTCTCCAAAGTGGCCTGAAGCTCTCCTAGCTCTTTATCTCCCTGGGCAGAGCGAGCCTCCGAATCCTGCAGCTTTAAAATAACTTTCTTACACTCCTTTTCGTGATAAGAAAGCTCCTCATGAAGCCGGAGGATGGCATGGTCATACTTATCCTTACACTGCGGCACAACAAAAAAGTTAAAGAGACGATGAATGACGCCTAAGTATGAAAGAAATGCGCAAGGAATGACTATCACCTATTGCATGGACTTTTCCGCCGCTTTAACGGCGCCAGGAATATTGAGATCAGCTCTATCGATAACGCCATCGAAAATGTTGGCAATAAAGTCTCCCCCCTTGGGAGGAGTCCCAGCTGTGGAGCCAATCATCCTGTGGGCATCCCGCAGTTCCCCTGATGAAACCGGAAAGTTTGAAATGAAGTCATTCTATTATCCCATTCCTGACTACACCTAATAGCTCGAGATCGAGCCCAAGTATCGACCCCGAGGTCCTCCATCGACCAGTCCGAAGCCAGTGCAGTAAGCCCCTCGGTCTGATTATTGCCTTGTTTTAGATTGCATTTCATCATTAAACTTCATATTCTTGGCATCATCTGCTCTAACAACTAGCATAAAAATAGACCACATATTTTTAGAATCATATTTACAAATTTAATTGTTGTTACAACTTTCACGATAAACACTGGGATACCTACATTCAGTCTATTCCAGTAGTAAAGGAGTACGCGGATGTATTTCCAGATGAACTTCCAGGTATTCCTCCAGAGCGAGAGATTGATTTTGGCATCGATTTGCTTCCAGGAACGCAACCAATATCCATCCCTCCGTATAGAATGGCACCTGCCAAATTAAAGGAGTTGAAGGAGCAGTTAAAAGATTTGTTGGAGAAAGGTTTCATTAGGCCCAGTACTTCACCTTGGGGTGCACCGGTACTGTTTGTGCGGAAAAAATATTGTTCGCTAAGGATGTGTATCAATTATACGCAACTGAACAAGGTAACTATTAAGAATAAGTATCCCTTTCCAAGGATAGACGCCTTGCTTGATCAGTTGCAGGGAGTTATATGCTTTTCAAAAATAGATTTGAGGTCAGGGTACCACCAGGTCAGAGTTCGGGAGAAAGATATTCCCAAGACAGCCTTTAGGACCCGATATGGCCACTTTGAGTTCGTTGTTATGTCCTTCGTGTTGACGAATGCACCTGCCATATTTATGGACTTGATGAATAGCTTATTCCGGCCATATTTGGATCTATTCGTGATAGTCTTTATTGATGGTATTCTATTTTATTCACATTCAAAGAATGAGCATGTGGATCACCTACGAGCGGTACTCCAAACCCTTCGTGATAATAAATTGTATGCTAAGTTTTATAAATGTGAGTTCTGGTTGAAGTCTGTAGCATTCTTAGGGCACATTGTATCCGATGGAGGTATAAAGGTAGACACTCAGAAGATTGAGGCTATGAAATCCTGGCCTAGACCTACCACTCCGACAGAGATTAGTAGCTTTCTAGGCTTAGCAGGATATTACAAGAGGTTCGTAAAGGGTTTTTCTTCTCTTTCAGCACCATTAACGAAGCTGACATAGAAAGTGACTAAGTTTCAGTGGATAGAGGCCTTTGAGCAGAGTTTCCAAGAGCTTAAGAATAGGTTGACCTCAACACCAGTTCTAGCACTTCCATAAGGTCTAGATGGTTGTGCCATGTATTGTGATACCTCAGGTGTCGGGTTAGGATGTGTCTTGATGCAACATGGGAAAGTAATTGCATATGCTTCACAACAGTTAGCACCCACGACCTCAAATTAGCACCCACGACCTCAAATTAGCACCCACGACCTCAAATTAGCTGCGGATGTCCATGCACTTAAGATAAAGCGGCATTATTTGTATGGTGTTCATGTTGATGTGTTCACAGATCATAAAAACATGCAATATATCTTCAAACAAAAAGAGTTGAATTTGCGACAAAGGCGATGATTGAGTTATTGAAAGATTACGATGTTAGCATTCTCTACCATCCAGGGAAAGCTAATGTTGTAGCAGATGCCTTAAGTCGTCGATCTATGGGTAGCTTAACACATGTAGAGGCCGAGAGAAGACAATTAACCAGAGAGATTCATCAATTAGCTTATTTGGTGGTTCGGTTAGTAGACTCTAGCAATGGAGAAGTTATACTCCAAAATACTGCATAATCATCTCTCACAACTGAAGTAAAGGAGAGGCAGTACGAGGATCCAGATTTAGTCAAGTTGAGAGAGCGGGTTCCCCAATAGAAGAAGCTATTGTTAGAACTCAAAGGAGATGGGGTTCTCAGATACAGGGGTCGTCTATGTGTTCCAGATGTAGCAGGGCTACGAGACAGGATTATATCAGAGGCACATTATTTATGGTACTCAATTCACCCTGGGTCGACAAAGATGTATCATGACATTAAGGATGTGTATTGGTGGAACGATATGAAGAAGAACATTGCTGACTATGTCGCTCAATGCCCTAGTTTCCAGCAGGTGAAAATAGAGCACAAGAAGCCCGAAGGGCTAATGCAGACTATAGAGATCCCGACATGGAAATGGGAGGTGATAAACATGGACTTTATCGTAGGTTTACCTCGTTCTTATCGTAAATTCTATTACATATGGGTGATAGTTGATAGACTCATGAAATTAGCTCATTTCCTACCGGTCAGATCTACATATACAGCAGAAGATTATGCAAAGTTATATATTAAAGAGATAGTGCGACTACACGGAGTGCCAATATCTATTATATCTGACCGCGGTGCCTAGTTTACAACACATTTTTAGAGGTCTTTTCAGAAAGGTCTAGGGACTCAGGTGAATCTCAGCAGAACTTTTCATCCACAAACTGATGGACAAGCCGAGTGCACAATTCAGACGCTCGAGGATATGTTACGAGCATGTGTGCTGGATTTTAAAAGAAGCTAGGAGGAACATCTACCTCTTATCGAGTTTTCATATAATAACAGTTACCACTCCAGTATCCAGATGGCTCCGTACGAGGCTTTCTATGGGTGCAGGTGCAGATCTTCCATAGGGTGGTTTGATGTTAGAGAATCTGGGTTACATGGGCCAGACCTAGTTCAGCAGGCCATAGAAAAAGTAAAGTTTATCCGGGAGCGACTGTTAACAGCTCAGAGTTGTCAGAAGTCATATTCTGACGTGCGGCGACGAGATTTAGAGTTTAGGGTTGATGCCTAGGTATTCTTAAAGGTGTGACCTATGAAAGCTGTGATGAGGTTTGGCAAGAAAGGAAAACTTAGCCCACTGTATATTGGGCCTTATAGGATTATTGGGAGAGTGGGTCGAGTAGCTTGTGAGTTACAATTGCTCTCGGAATTAGGGTCTGTCCATCTGGTTTTCCACGTATCTATGTTACGGAAGTAAATTGGCGATCCTACCTGAGTGGTTCCCACGGATGATGTATAGAATATAGAGGACTTGTCATACGAGGAAATTCCGGTTGCCATCCTAGACCGACAAACCCGCAAGCTTCGGAATAAGGAGGTAGCCTCCGTAAAAGTAATTTGGAGGAACAATAATGTAGAATAAATGACTTGGGAGGCAGAGGAAAACATGAAGTCTAGATATCCCTACCTATTTCCTCCTCCAAAAAAGGGTCTGACTGAGACGTCATAATCATAAGGTATGTATATAAATTCTTGTGTTGGTTATTGTTGTTGGTTATGTGGGGCCATTGTCGTTATTGATAATTATTGTAAGGTGTGGCGTTGGATTATTAAGCTTCTACAGGGAGAGTTGATAGTAATGTTGTTACAAAGGCGACCCTGCCAAGTTATATAGATCACGGGGAGTTAAACATTCGAGGACGAATGTTTCTAAGGGGGGAAGGATGTTACATCTCGTGTTTTCGTACATTAAAATTTCGTTTTCAGTTAACCGACGTAGACTCGGGGATGAGATCATCTTGACGTTAACGTACTTACACTATTTATAACAAGCAATAAACAAGTGTTATGAAGGATAAAGGAGTACACGGATTAAAGAAAACGAGTTTCGCTGAAAGTGACCAAATTGAAATAAAATACGGGTCGAGCGATAATACCTGATAATTATAAACTCGTACCATACAAGGTACCATTTGACTATGGTAGTATAATATATAGTATATATGTAGTATTTTAAAAATAAATAGAATTTTAAATAATTTGTGGTAATTTTTAAATTATGTGAGTAATTAATTAATTACCGGATAACATAACATTACTCGGTTAACTGATAAGTGGATAAATAATTAATAATAATTACCCCCTCCCTACATGGCAAGGAGCCACAAATCCTAGACAATGACTAAGTAGTCATTATTCTAGGTGGCTACATGTAAATCACTTGACAATAACTTAAGGATAAAGTCTTAGAAAGACTTCGAAAAGTCTTATCCAAGAATGTGCCTTAGCTTCATTTAAAAGTCTTTAGCTTCATTTCATTACTTTGGTTTTGAAATCAAGCACTAGGAAAATATAAGCTTCGGAACGTTGGAACAAGCTTAAAAATTTAAATCTATTCTTTGGTTCAAAATCGTTCAAGGCAGAACAAATTGGTCAAGGAATTAAGGTGCAATTTCGTTCAAATTTCGCAGAAGCAGATTCTTTCAAATAATTTCAGGGACAGGTATGTTAAGGCTAAGCTTTTCCTTCATTTTATCATGATATCGTAATTACACAAGTTTGATAACGAGGCACAGAGAAAACTTCGTATCCCAAAATTTATGTATATTTTTCTAGTCTCGCAAATTACATATATTTTCCTAGTTTTGTAAGTTACCATATTCTTCTTATTAGGACTGCATATTCAGTTGAGTATTTCCTTTTTCCGTTCAAAAGAGTAGAGAGTTTACACACACACACATATATATATACAGTATTAAAAGTATTTTCATTGCCATCGAGCTATAATCGATGGGCATGCCTCCATTGGGCAACCTCTGATCAGATGGTAAGATATATATACCGAGCTTACTGTGGTCGAGCGCCTATGAGCGTGCCTAGTTGGTCGAGATACAGAGCCTATTATGGCCGAGCGTCTATGAGTGAGCCTACTACGACAGAGCAGTTATATATATACACTGAGACTTATAGGGTCGGACAACTATTTTACTCACTATATTGAGAGAGTTGAGTCAGTATCAGCAGATGAGCATATCTTCAGATTTTTTTGACTCCTAGTTGTTTTCAGTTATTATATTATCAGTTCAGTTTCAGCTTCAGTATATTGCCTTACATACTCGGTACATTATTTCGTACTGACATCCCTTTTTGGGGGCGCTGCATTTCATGCGTGCAGGTTCAGACAGACAGATGGATAGACCTCCTCAGTAGGTGTTGTCCGAGTTCAGCTTTATCGGTAAGCTTCGCTTCTTTCTGAGTTGTCGAGTCTAGCGGTGTGGTGTATATCTTGTGTATTTATGTAGATAGGTTATGGGTAGGTCGGGGCCCTATTCCGATCACAGTATATCTATCAGTAGAGGCTTGTAGACATATCCTGTCAGTTAGAGCAGTATGTTGGGCTTGTAGGCCTTGTACGTATATTTTGTTGGCCTGTCAGTTGTAGTAATTATGATGGCCTTGCCGGACCAGCTTTATGTTGACATTAGTTAATGTGAGTCTCCATTTAGTTTTATATTTTGCATCGCACATTATCTTGTAATGTGGCCCATTGCCAAAGTATGGTATTACATGTTCAGAGTCTTTTAGTCTCAAGTGGTACGCAAGGATAGATAAGGCACTAGGTGCCGGTCTCGCCCCCGGGCTCGGGGCGTGACATCCATACCCCTGGAACTCTTTCACATAGACCTATGTGAAATAATGAGAGTGAAGATCAAGGAAGGAAAGAAGTATGTATTTGTCATTGTTGATGACTTCTCTAGGTACACATGGACCTTGTCTCTAGCATCTAAGGTTGAAACTTTTGATGTTTTCTGTGTGTTTGTCAGAATGAGTCAATAGAAACTGGGAAGTGTTGTTTCATGTATAAGAATAGATAGCGGGACTGAGTTTGAAAACTCTGAATTTCTTGAGTTTTGTAGCACTCATGGCATTGATTATAACTTCTCTGCACCCAGGACTCCATAGTAAAATGATGTTGTGGAAAGAAAGAACAGATCCCTAGAAGACATAGGCAGGACCATGCTAATTGCCAATGGACTGCCTAAGAGCTTTTGAGCTGAGGCAGTCAATACAGTCTGTTACTTTTTAAATAGATGCATGGTAATACCCGTTCTTTAAAAGACTCCCTATGAGTTATTTTGAGGAAGAAAGCCCAACATCACTCACCTAAGAGCTTTTGGGTGCAAATATTTTCTGTACAACAATGGTAAAGAAGCTCTAGGTAAGTTTGATGAAAAAAGTGACGAAGAAGTTTTCTTTGGTTATTCACCACATAATAAAGCTTACAAAGTATTTAATAAAAGAACTTGTGTGTAGAAGAAAATGTGCATGTTATTTTTGATGAATCTAACAACATGGCTGAAAAAGGACTGCAAGATGAAGACTATGACATAGGGATCATTGATGAAGGTACCTATAGAGAATCTGAACAACAATCTGAAGGAAGATTAGGAAATCCTAAGGAAATTGAGAGTGATCAGGAAGAACAAGAAGAAGAAAAAACTACACTGACTGATACTCAGAAAGAAGAAGTTGTAACTACTGGCACTGGTCCTTTGGGTCACTCCCTTCTTGAACCATCTCTAGGTATACAAGTTATATCATGGAAACATAAAGCTCACACCCCCTTGAGATCATCTCTTATTCTAATGCTAGAGTGCAAACCAGGTCATCTCTGAGAAACCTATGTCCACTTACAACATTCTTCTCACAGTTTGAGCCTAAAAGCATAAAGGAATCCCTAGAGGACCCGAATTAGGTTATAGACATGCAAGAGGAGCTAAACCAGTTTGAGAGAAGCAAGGTCTGGAACCTGGTGTAAAGATCCAAGAACAGAACCGTCATAGGCAACGGATGAGTATATAGAAATAAACTGGATGAGAAAGGAAATATCACAAGTAACAAGGCCAAACTGGTAGTTTAAGGTATAATCAAGAATAAGGCATTGACTATGATGAGACATTTGCTCCTGTAGCCACAAAGGAAATATCACAAGTAACAAGGCCAAACTGGTAGTTCAAGGGTATAATCAAGAATAAGGCATTGACTATGATGAGATATTTGCTCCTGTAGCCAGAATAGAAGATAAGAATGGTAATTGCTTTTGTTGCGCACGTGGAATTCACTCTGAATTAGATAGATGTGAAGAGTGCATTTTTGAATGGTTACCTGAAGGAATAGGTGTTTGTTAAATAGCCTCCTGGCTTTGAGAGCGAAGAGTTCCGTAACTAAGTGTTCAAGCTAGGCAAGGCACTGTATGGACTAAAATAGGCTCCAAGAGCCTAGTATATGTTCAAGCTTTCAAAACTCCTCTTAACCAATAACATTGTAAGAGGAAAGGTGGACAACACATTATTTCTGTGGAAAAAATCTTCTGATTGTGCAGGTATATGTGGATGATATTATCTTTGGGGATACTAATGAAGCAATGTGTAAGGAATTTGCTGAAATGATAGGAAATGAGTTTGAAATGAGCATGATGGGTGAATTGAACTTCTTTTTAGGGTTGCAGATCAAGAAAACACCTCCATCAGCAAAAATACATCAAAGATTTGTTGAAAACATTCAACATAGACTCTTTTATGTCAATTAATACTCCTATTGCCACTACAACCAAGCTGGATCTTAATGAATAAGGGAAAAGTGTGGAACTAAAGTTTTATAGAGGAATGATTGGATCGCTATTGTATCTCACAACAAGTAGGCCTGATATTGTATTCGGTGTGGGCCTATATGCAATATTTCAGGCAAATCCCAAAGTGTCTCATCTAAAGACTGTCAAAAGAATACTCATATATCTTAATGGGACTCCTGATTTATGTCTATAGTATCCTTGAGGCTACATCTTTGATCCAGTTAGTTGTGCTGATGCAGACTATACATGGTTTCATGTTGACAGGAAAAGCACTGTAGGAACAACACACTTTCTAGTTCTTGCCTGGTGTCTTGGGGAACAAAGAGCAGAACTCAGTGGCTTTATCTACAGCTGAAGAAGAATATGTGGCAGCAACATCTTGTTGTGCTCAATTGCTATGGATAAGATAGCAGCTAAGGGACTATGACATTTTTGTTAATTGTGTTCCGATTTTTTGTGACAATACCAGTGCCAAAAATATTGCTAAAACGCCTTATCAGCACAAGATAACCAAGCTCAATGATATCAGACATCACTTCCTCAGAGATAATGTTAAAAAAGGAAATATCTCAATCAATTTCTATAAAACTAAAGATCAAATTGTTGATATTTTCACTAAGGCACCGAGTATGGTCCACTTTGAAAGAAATAGACTGGAACTAGGATTAATCAATACTTCCAACTAGGCTGAACTCCAATGACTGGCTAGATAAGTTATAATTAGATGTATATGATTGAGTATAATATGCTTGATTCAGTCTCGTGCTTGTCTTAAGCATTCACACTTGCCTAGAAAATCTAGCTGAGAAGTATGTCTTATAATACTAACTTACTGTGCTGAAGCTTTACTTAAGAAATGACTAAGGAGTTGGTTGTTTGATTCAAGTACACGCCATCTTGTCTTAAATTATTGGAACTTAACAAGTGAAATTACTACTACACTCAAATACTCTAATCATGTTAGCATCACTCCTGTTTGTTATCAAAGTCAAAGATCAAGGAAGATCCTAGAGCAATTAGAGTCTAATTACTTCTCAAAGTCCAGCAGTTTAAAGTAACCGTTATTAGAGTCCTGTTAGAACCCAAGATCAATTACCTTCTCTCTTCTAGTCAAATCAAGACTACCCTCTTTAAAAATCCTCTTGTGATACATCTCTCAGACTCACTGTTCCTCTCAAACCCTATGCAAGAACCAAAGAAAAATCCCTCATTTTCTCATCACCATGACAAAGTCAAGCCAAATTCCTCGATGGCAAATTCTTCAACTAAGACTGAAGCAAAACCCAAAATCATGAAGCCCAAGCCTAAGAAATGTGTGAAATCAACTAGTGGATCTGCACCTGCACCTGTTGCATCTCCATACATACCCTCTACTGTACCTACACCATCATCCTCTACTATTGTTGTACTTGTAATTCCTATCTCTATTGGACTCTCATCCCCAAAACCAACCACCCATGCACTTGTATCTGTCACCCAAATCACCTCCAAACGCACTAAGATCAAGGCTACTTCAAGGAAATCAGTTAAGAGTGGCAAGGTGGTGATTCGTGCTAATGTTGAGGGGGAACCAGTAGTTAAGGAAGCTATGGCTCAGGAGGAATCTACATCTATCAAGGTTGATCAGGTAAAATCATCTCCATCAAAGCATGATGTTCTAGTTTTTGCTATTGAGTTTTCCCTGTTAGAAATTATTGCACCATGATTGAAAAATCACATATAAAAAATACTATTATAGTAATGAAGGTTATAACTTAGGAGAAAAATATGGACACCATTGATAATATACTTATAGTTGAGGGGGAATGTGAGAAAGAACCAGTTAATATAAAGGCTTCTGATGGTACTTCTTACAAATGGACTGAGGGTGAGGGTGATGAGGAAGTTGATGGAGAGGAAGGAGGAGGAGCAAGTCATGAGGAGCACTAGGTTCAGGAAATGGCTCATAGTATTGAAGAGAAGAAGAGTGAGAATGAGGGGGAATCAAGTGAGGGAAAAGAGAGTGAGATATAAGAACAAATAGGTAAACAAGTGGGAGACTCTAAAGAAGAAGAAAAAGAAAGTGAGGGAGAAGGTGACTCTGAGAGTGAAGGTTATAAAGATGAAAAAGAAAGTGAAAGTGAGGCAATGAACCTGAGAGTGGGGAGGAAAATACTATTGGGGAATCTGAAGGCTCTATGGCTATTGGAAATACAGTCATGCGCCTTTAGAAGAAGTTCTTGGAGAGGAAATGACTAAAGAACCTAGGCCTTCGTTAACTCCTTTTGCTAGAGAATGGGAGATTGACAATTATTGGATGATCTGCCCTTATCTGAAGTAGGGAAAAAAGTCGGGAAGGCCCTATGTGAGATCTACAAAACCAGCTCCCCAGGCAAAAAAGAAGTTTCTCCTCGTGCTAGGACTCCTCTCACCAGAAGCAAAAGAAAAATTGTTGATGAATAGATGATCAAGGAATCCAGCGGTGCCAAGAAAACAAGAATGCAAAATTATGTTATTGAACTTGTAGTGGACCTAGATAAAAAAGATGAAGCTAGTCCATTTTTGCAGGCCAAGAAATCACCACTGACTATGACTAAAGTCGTGGCTACTTCAACCATAAAAAGGGCGACCCCCTATTTTGGGGGGCATTTGAGTCAGCCGCCGGATTCGTGTAGCCCTTTTTTGGTGCTATTTCATCACAGGCTGTCGGAACTGCTTCTTAGCACTACGTGGGAAGGAGTATGAGAAGAGAGTTTCGAAGGATAGATGAGGTTGTATTGGTCTATTTGAGATTGTTCCTTTTAATCATAATCAAAGATGTTTTTTTGTCTCTCGTTTCTTTTCTGGAAAAAAAAAGAACCTAATAGATCGAACTTGAACTTCGAGTAAGTGGATCGCCCTGGCGGGGTCACTCTAACGCAGAGGGACATGAGAAGTGCAGTACTTCCGTAGCTGATCTCTTGATGGAATAAAAAAAGGAGAGACTGGTAGAGCTATTGTAATGACAATGGTTTTTCTACTAATCCAGTGTCAGATAATTTGGAATTCGCTTTCAGCTCTTAATCTTTTTCAGGAGACATGGAAAAAGGCAAGGCTCGAGAGACCTTCATCTCGAGGGAAAAAGGAAGTAGTGGCTTCTACTCTCATACGAGCACACATTAATCTAATGAAAAAGACCGCTATTAAATTCACCAGGGAAGCTGCCACCTCTAAGAAGGCCAGTAAGGGAAACAAGAAGAGAGTTATACCTGATGTGACTGAAATGCTGATTGAATTCAAGAATAGAAAACTGTTGAATGGGAAGATACTTGCAAATAAAAATGAGAAGGGTATGGCCCAGTTGGTTTAAAAGCTTGAACTATAGGGATAAAGACATATGTTTATTAAGCCCTTTCCCCTATGTGTGTGTCAACAGTAGTGGGGTTTTATGCAAACTTCTAATTTGATGGCAAGGTGGTAAAAAGTCATGTAGGAGAATTTGATATAGAGTTTGATGTTGAAGAGCTTGGGTTGCTACTAAACATTCCTTCCCTAGGATTTGACAACTATATGAAGAAAAAGTGGCCAGCTATAGATAATGATGTGAACACATGCATTGTAGTTACCGGGAAATGTTACCAAAAGTTTGAGTTGGATGCTCCACAGAAGGTGTACCAAATTTACATGACTCCTTTTCACAAACTACCATTTCACTTTTTGAATCCCTTCATTTTGCAGAGATATGAGAGGAGGCATGTGGCCACCCTACTTTACATGGTTGTTATGGAACTACTGGATACAAGTAGAGCCATAAATCTCCCTAATCTGATAATTTAGCACATAGCAAGTGCTGCAGACACCTCCAAGCCTAAACTTTCCATGTGTTATGGATTCATGCTAACTGAGATGTTTGACAAGATAAACATTTCCCTACCGGATCTGAAGTTTTGAAATCACTATGACATTATGGATGTTGTTGCTCCCAAGCAGTGTGGTTATGAGGTGATCAAGGCTAGAGGGCCAATGGGTTCTGCTATTTTACCTGGTAGCAGCAGAGTAGCTGAGCTCTCTAAAAGGTTGGAATTGGCTCTAGGGGAGAATGCTAATCTTATAGAAGACAATGATGAGCTGAGAAAGGAAATTAACAACTTAGGGAGGAGCTCAGAAAAGACAGAGAGGTCCATGCCCAACAGATTGCCACCCATTTTAAAGTGTTGACCCCCTCTTCTTCTCACCCATGATCTTGGTCCTTTACCCCTTGTTTCCAATCTGTTTTGTTAACCCAATGGTGCATTCTTTTGTTATTGTAATTCTGAGTAGTTCAAGGCCTTGGGCTTAATTTGGCACGACGTAATGAACTCTCTTATGTTGTTTAAATGCATGCTTCTCACATAGTTTTATCATCAACATAGTTTATTTGTCTTGATTTTTTCTGTGCTAGTGTTGTAGCCTCGATGGACATGAATCTTGCATTAACTGCGCTTGGAGTGTCTAACAACTTTTTGTTTTTTTATGTGCCAAAAGGGGGAAGATAGAGTTGGGGATGCTTGATGTATGCCTGATGTACTTGCTCTGATGTCATAGTGTGTTGGTGTGTGCTACTGCTATTGTGATGAGATTATTACCCGGTTTTTTGCGCACAAAGTTTGTCATAATTAAAAGGAAAGAATTTGTTAAGTATTGGGATTTTGATGATTAACAAAGATTTTCTAGAGAATGTGCGCTAAGAACCAAGTCCTTAAGGTAGATGATGAAGTACTCTAATAACCAGGTACTCAAGGTTGTTGTTTAAGATTCTTACAAAGGCAGTAACTTTTTCACAAAGTTACTCGAGTCTGAGTTTGTTGGAAGAAGGCTATTAACATGATAAGGGCCATTGTCCAAGTAGATATGCTTGCAAAAGTGATAGACAAGAGTCATAAGATTTGTCAAGTCCTTGAAACTATAGGAGTCCTATCAAAAGAGAAGTTGACTATGCGTAGGACTCCTAAAAGATCTCTGAGCCCAGCAAACTTAAATACTATCCTTTTGGATTGAGAAAATCATCCTTTAGTACGTCAACTGTGGAACTTCATTTTCAACACTCAAGTCGACTACTAGTCTTAGTGCTCTTCTTGATTCATTTAGCAAATGTGCACTAGCAAATTGAGTTGTAATCAAGGTGTCATACATAATATGTGAGTTGAAGTAATTGTTCGAATTTGCAAGTTAGAGTAACTTGTAAGTCAACTAGTTGAAGTAGGAGAACTGGGTAGGTATTGATTTACAGGTCTTGTAATCGATACATTTGGCTCATTTATTTTAGTAAAGTTGAAGTTAAAATCCTATGTGGTAGGTCGTGGTTTTGCACCTTTGAGCCGGGTGATTTTCCACATAAAAATTATTGTCTTTGTTTTTACTGTTTATTTTGTTTACGCGTAAGGAGTAAGGAAAACAACCAAGTTCTTTAGTAATTTAGGAAGGCACTCAAATTAACAGTTCTTTCATTTATAATTTCACGAATATGATCGGAGACCTTAAACGAACTATCACTATATCCACCATGGATCTTGCTCGTGACTACGAAATCCAAAATCAATCCACCATGGATCTTGCTCCCTCTTCATCTCGTTCAACTTAGTCATTTTTCAAGAAAAGGTATGCAATTCCACAACAAGAGAAATCAGAGATTTACCATGTTTAAGTTATCCATCATGTAGTTTTGACGTGGGCTACATCTTTTCCACCAATTCATACAAAATTGTCCATATATTTGGTACCAAAGATAGTCCTAGATGGTGTTGGAGTTTGAATTTTGAACCCTCACACTAACAGATGGTAGACAAATTCTTAGTTCTTGGCGATCCTTGATACACCTTAGTAACATACTATAAATTTTAATGTGAAACTCTGAAGTCATTTCTTCAGTCTCTTCCATGTTATTTTTTGGAATTCACCTCTCATCTGTGCATACAACTTCTTGATAGAGAAGTGATCTCACTACAGCATCGCAATCAATAATCTTCAATATGCCTTTTGCCTTTATAATCTTCTGAACCATCTAAGAAGCCTGTTTTAGGATAGTACCTCATGAATTTTGGCTCTTCCCATAATAGAAATGCAGCCATTGTACCCATAACTTGTCCTTATATCTCAAATAAAAAGGTAATAAGGTATCGACAAATATTAGAGATAATCTTAATTGACATATCCCAGTCATAGAGATGTAAGAATGAAATTATCATGTTGTAAACAGGACCAAATCCTCATTTTCCAAGCTTATTTGCATTTGAGAATTTGTCAGTAGCTATCAAAGCGGTTTCCAAATCAAAATATGAAAACTATCATCATTTTCATTCATCAATTATTTCGCTTCTCCATCAGCTTTCTATCAATGAAAGAGTTGTGTCCCTTGAGTATCCTTTTTCCTCTCTAAAATCAATAGGAAAAAAAGAATGAACTCAATAAAAGTTCCCTTTGTAATATAATCCAAAAAGTTACATATAAAAGAAAATAATATCCATAGTAGACATTCAATCAGCAGTACCTACCGGCTTCTCTTGCCACTCTTCCTCTTCTATAATAAATCTAACTAAAGCTGCATATGAGTAGAACCCTAAAAGTTGCTAATTCAGCATAGACAGCTTTAACCGTCATCAATTTCTTTGCCTTAGTTTGAGCTGATAGTTGAAAATCAAAAACAAGTAAAATATATTTAACATTTATCTTGAAAACTTGGTGTATATTTTCAGCAGACATTGGATCTCCTTTTCAATACTATGTAGAGTTCTAAAAGGAAAACATTAGTTTTTGGACTCCCGTTATTAATTTTAAGAATTAATTTGCTATTGAACTATTTCCTATGCTCAACTGACTCCTCAACAAGGAGAAATTTATATAGAAATCACTGTAGTTAAGTTCTAATCATAATGAGCAATTATCACTACCAGAAAACCGCTATTTTCTAACTATCAGAATCGTCGAAAAATGATCAGAGATTCACTAAGTGGCCTATTATCACACAAACACACTGTAGAGTCTTCAACTAGCTACAATAGCTCATGGATACACCCCCAAGGCATAACCACACGACATAACACATCATCTATATGTCCATAACAACAACTCTGACCATAATAGCTGCCCATTATCAAGTCCGGCACCAGCAAATAGTCTCATATCGACTAGAACCTTGTTCCAAACCTTTAAAATACTGACAATAATGCAAGAAAAACGCGAAACTTCTAACTACTCATCCGATCAACAAGCAATACCGAATGCCACCTGGGCACATACATTGCAATCCAAACCCAACAAGCATAATTCGAATACGACTGAATATAAAAAGAGGAACACATGAGAGAACTGTCAAACAAGCCAAACAAGCATAACTCACCACCGATACCATACTGCGGATCAAATCCATAAGGAAGAAGCAAGACACATGCAATAACCACAACAAATCTTACCTTAATATGACCTCACCGCGGCGCATAGCCCGACACAAACACACCTATTCACAAAGAACACCAGGTCCCCATCCTCCACTTGGAATCACGAGTAAGATAACATCGTAGCCACTAAACCATTCTACTAACTCAACCTCGTAGAACCCAAAACCACAACACGTAACAGACTCTCATGCCTGTAGAACACCTGAAACACAGGTCGTGGCCAAATCACCCAGAAATTGCATCAAAACTCACGGTATTAGCTAACAGAAAATCCACCTAAGTCTCATGACCCACATTAGCAACTAAACCAGAACAATAGACACAGGTTATCACAATATAGTTCCCTAAATGGCGTGAACACATGAACAGAGTACAAGAATCACAAAACACAACCATATCTGAATCAAGGTAGATGAATCTTACTAGTAAATGGGAAATGATTGAAATAACACAAATGCATCTCTATAATCAACCAAAACCATACTTGTAATGATATCATCTGGTTAGCCTCCGCCCAACCAGGAAGATCATAACAATGGGCATAGATCCCCCTCTACGGCGGCCTCCACCCGCCGGACCTCCACCCACCTGACTTCCACCCCTAGCTAGCAATGCAGGTATAACAACAACTGGAGCAGAACTCATAGCCTGAATACCTCGCTATGACACACCTGTCTAAAGTCTTGGGCAATCTCTCACCATATGGCTGGAATCTCCACAATCGAAGCAACCTCTCCGCCGACGTGGTTGTGGAAGCTATCCGGTAAGGGTACTCTGGGGCCCATGTATATCTGAAACACCACGTGAATCCTGAAGTGCAAACTAAAGTGGCTGACCCACAAAATCTTTACCATGATGTACCATGCCTCCAAAATAGGGATCAGTAGACCCTTCCTGTCCACGAGGCCTCTTAGCCTCCCTGTCCTCTCTCTCTCTTGGCCCTGCATACCCTCTAATATATGAGTGATCTCTACCACCTGCTAAAACAAAACATCCATATCCAACTCCTGAGCCATGCTGAATGGGATACCATAACTGAGCCCCTCAATGAACCTACGGACCCACTCTCTAGCTACAGAAACCAAATCAGGTACATGGCGGGACAACTTACTAAATCTAATGGAATAATTAGATACTGTCATAGTGCCCTGACGTAGTTGCTCGAACTCTGTGCGCCATGCATCTCGAAGGGTCTAGGGAACAAAACATCTCTGAAAACTGAGTCCAAGTAGGTGGCGCTGCATCCGCTAGTCTACCCTCCTTATAAGCCTGCCACCATTGATATGCTGCTCCACATAACTGAAACTTAGTAAATGCAACTCCATTCATCTCCACAATACCCATGGTGCGGAGAATACGGTGGAATTTCTCTAAAAAATCCTGCGCATCCTCGGTAGCTAGACATCCCTTCTTGACCATGCGTTGAGCATTGACATAAGAAATAACCTTGCTGATAGAATGGCCAGGAGACCCTCTCCACTCTAATCGAGGCAACGCCGGCATGGCTAAGGTCACCGTCTTGGCATGCCAATCCAATACAACATGATAACGTGACAGCCAATCCATGTCCAAAATAACATCAAAGTCTACCATATCAATAAGTAGAAGATCTACGCTAGTCTCAAGATTACAGATAGTAATCACACACTAGCAATAGACACGATCTACAATATTAGAATCTCCATCAAGTGTGGACACATACACAGGAGCACTCAAAGAATCACAAGGCACAACTAGATATGAAGCAAAATAAGATGACAAGTAGGAATAAGTAGAGCCCAGATCAAATAGAACCGAAGCATCTCTATGGCAAACTGGAAAGATACCTATAATAAAGTGTCAGATGACTCAGCCTCGGGTCTAGATAGGAATGCATAAAATCGGGGTTGGGCCCCACCACTCTGACCTCCGTCTCTCGAATGGCCTCTAGCAAGTTGGCCTCTACCTCTAACGGCATATCCTCCACCTCTAACGGCCTGACCTCCACCTCTGGCTGCCTGACCCCTACCTCTAGCTGGCTGAGCAGGCGGTGGAGAAATCGGTGTCGAGACCATGGAATGAGAACTCTGTTGTGTCATGCTGCTCAACAATCTCGGAAGAACCTCTTAATGTGACCGGTACCTCCACACTCAAAACATCTATCCTGTTGTTGTGGCTACTGAAGCTGAAGCTAACCATGACCCGAACAAGCCGGATAACCATGTTGATAACTCTGAATCAGAGGTGCACTAATAGGAGCTGATGGTGCACTGTAGGTTGGCTGCCTAGAATGAGATACATAAGGACCTCGACTCCCCAAAGCACTATGAGATACCTGAAGCGCTGACTGAAATAGCCTGGGAGGATGGCCTCTACCAAGAGTAACCCTGCCTCCAGATGAGGCACCACTGAAACTACCGGAATGGAGAGGCCTCTTATTAGACACCGGCTCCCTCTCCTAACCACGAACCATCTCGATCCGTCTAGCAATATCTACGGCGCTCTGGAAAGAAATATCATCTCCTATATCCTTGGCCATTTGTAGCTTGATAGTGAAAGTGTTCCCATCAATGAATCTCCTCACTCTCTCCCTCTCAGTAGGGAGTAAAACAAGAGCATGGTGAGCTAGGTCCAAAAATGGAGTCTCATACAGGGTAATAGTCATAGTACCCTGCTGAAGACGCTCAAACTACCTGCGGTAGTCCTCTCTCAAAGTGACCAGAATTAACTTCTCTAGGAATAGCTGTGAAAAATAATCCCAGGTAGTGCAGGCGAACCAGCTGGTCTAGTTAACGTATAATCTCTCCACCATCTCTTGGTAGAACAAGTTATTTGAAACACTGCAAAGTCGACCCCGTTGGTCTCAATCATACCCATGTTATGCAACACCTCATGGCAACAGTCCAGGTAATCTTGTGGGTCCTCAGAAGATGCACTGCTAAAATGAACAGGAAAGAGTTTGGTAAACGTATCCAACCTCAAAAAGGCCTCAAAAGACATAGTGTGCCTATCATTGACCTGCACCGCAACAACTGGCTGAACCACCCCTACTGGTTGGGCTGCTGGAGTCTAATATAAGGGGTCTCCTACTCTGAGGTGTGGGTAGAGGGAGTCTGTGATCTTCCCCCAGCCCGAGAGATGGTTGGTGCCACTGAAAAAGCACCGGTCTGGGCCACACTTTCCATAAGGCCCACCAAGTGGACTAGAGCGTCTTGAAGAACTAGACTGGCTGTGAACCCCCCCCCCCCCGGGACCTGAGCTGGTTCAACGGGCATGGTCTGAGCTGGGACCTCCTCCTCATGATCAATCTGAGGCTCCACTGTAGGTGTTGCTGCTCGAGCTCTGCCTCTACCTCTGCCCATGGTAGTAGCTGTCACAGGGGGCTCTAACTCCTGTCCAACTGTAGATGCGGTGTGTGTTCTCTCCATCTGTGAGAGGACAAGAATAGAATGGTATGTATTCCCACAACTGGAGAAACCAAATATTTTCCTGATTTAAGTCTACCCTCATACAATTTCGATGTTGGGTATATCTGTTAGGGATATAGTAGATATGCCTAGATCCAATTTCATATTTTATAATTTGAACATATTTTATGAATGTTATTTTATATATATATATATATATATATATATATATATATATGGCATATGATATTCTTTTATCATAGTTATTATTAATTGTTTAATT
Source organism: Nicotiana sylvestris (assembly GCF_000393655.2). NCBI lineage: Eukaryota > Viridiplantae > Streptophyta > Magnoliopsida > Solanales > Solanaceae > Nicotiana > Nicotiana sylvestris. The sequence goes on from NC_091067.1 coordinate 36,689,949, forward strand.
AACTTGATAAGGTCCTTGATTAAATTTTGAGACTTGTCCTCCATCATGATGATGAGAGTAAGTTTTCTTATAATTTAATCTAAATTTGTTCTTGATCATAGTATTATTGATTTGGACATTAGTAATTCGGTTAGATTAATATTTATGTGATCGTCTTTATGGAATAAATATTAGTTGATTTTATTAACTAAATCACATAGATGGATGATGCATATAGAGATATGATTATTGAACCGACTCATTGGATAATTCCTAATGGTTAGAATTGCCATAAACTGTCAATAGAATATTCTTTTGAAGATTGTGATGTAAGAGCTTTTTTTGACTTGAGATCAACATAGTAATTAACAAGTTATTTATTGTGCTTTTGTTACGACCCAGAATTTCCACCCTCGGAACCCTGATGGAGCCTAATATTTCACTTACTAAGCAAGTCAACGTTAGATGTAGTTACTAACCATTTTTAATAATACAAACCAAATGAAAACCAATAAGTTAAATAAACTGAAATAAAGTAGATAAATCTGATATACGGCGATAACGAAATACAAATCTCAGAATTGGTGTCACGAATATACGAGCGTCTAGAGTACTACAAATAATAGTATGAATGAAAGCATAACTATCGAATAGAGTACTACAAATAATAGTATGAATGAAAGCATAACTATCTTAATCGAAGTAACAGCTAGATTAATGTAGAAGGGGACTTCAGGGCTGCGAACGCTATACAACTGTACCTCAAGTCTCCGTCAAGCATCGGATCCAAGCAATCTACTGACCACTGCTAGGACCGACTCTAAAATCTGCACAAGAAGTGCAAAGTGTAGTATGAGTATCACTGACCCCATGTACTCTGTAAGTGTCGAGCCTAACCTCGACGAAGTAATGACGAGGCTAAGGCGGGTCACTTGCAATAACTTGTACGTAGTATAATAATAATAGGAAAGGAAAACAAGAAAGGTAAGGCCGTTAACTTATGAAAAAGAACTCAATTCTTGTAATAAGAGAACCCGGAATAATCGATCTCATAATTTCATGTAAAACACTGGACATCAACACAATAACAACAATGAATACAACACACACAATCTGTTGCGGCCCGCAACCCGATCCTACCGTGCACACACAATCCTCCCTTATTTCACCGTATCATTATCAAGAATCGCATATAAAATCCATTGCAGCGTGCAACCCGATCCCACCATATAATCAAAATCAATATCATAATCCTCCTATATTTTACCATGCCATAATTTATCAATATCAAGTATTATGTACACAACCGTTGCAGTGTGCAACCCGATCCCACCATATCAATATCAAAATCCTCCCCTATTCCATCATATTACAACCATTGCAGCGTGCAGCCCGATCCACAAATAAATTCAATAAATATAATCAATCCAACAACTCAGTTCACAAGAATCTCTATGATTAAAGGATATGCAATCAAAGCAATAAAGGAACCACGTAAAGGCTACAAATAATACAAGAGCAACAAAACAAGCCAAGTATGTGACAGTTAAAGTTCACAAGTAAGACAATTAAGGCAAGTGGCAATTAATTAAGGAGTTTTGGAAGAAACTAACGTTTCAATACAAGAATAATTAATGACAAGCAACAAGTTATGGCATAGAAAGCAATTAAAGCATCTAACAGTTAAGACATGTAATAAGATAGTTCATGAAATACGAGAAAGTATGGAAACAGTTATTTTGACGGTGTATATACACTCGTCACCTCGCATATACGTTGTTAACATAACATATAGTTCAAGTGTTCCTAATTCCCTCAAATCAAGGTTAGACACAACCCTTACCTCACTCCGCAATCAAATCACAACTCAATTGGGGCCTTTCCTCTAAAATCTGCCTCCAAACCAATCGAATCTAACCAAAAGAGACTTAATATTTTCAAAACAAATGCTAGAAAATTAATTACAATAGACAAAGAAAAGATCTTTACACTTTTCCCAAAAAGTCAACAAAAGTCAACCCCGAACTTGCTTGGCCAAAATATGAGATTATGACCAAAACTCAATTACCCATTCACCCCCGAGCCCGATTATATGAATAGTTTCGAAATCCGGCCTCAATTTGAGGTCTAAATCTCAATTTTACAAAAACCCTCAATTCTACGTAAATCCCTAATTTACTAACATGAGCATAAATTAAGGTTAGAAATCAATGGGTGTTGATGGAAATGGAAGAAAACGAGTTAAAATATACTAACCTATGAAATGTGGATGAAATGCTTCTTCAAAATCACCTCTAGGTCGAGCTCTAATGTGAAGATGGTGAAAAATGAGGACAATCCCGTCTTTGGGATGTTTTAAAACACTGGCATTAGGTCTTCATCGCGTTCGCAAAGGACCTAACGCGATCGCAAATCACAATAGCCCTATTAGCATTCGCGTTCGCAAGATGCCCTACACATTCATGATGGCTCTGCCCCATGGCCTTGGCATTTGCGACACTCTGATCACGTTCGCATAGAACACACAATTGATCCCCCTTCCAGGCCCATACCCATCGTGTTCGCTTAGCTTTGGTCTCGTTCGAGAAGGGTGATCCCACCATTGTTTCGCGTTTGCGACCTCAGCCTCGCATTCGCGTAGAGGAAATTCTACCCCATCCCAGGTTACTCTTCGCGATCGCGAACCCGGGTTACTCTTCGTGATCGCGAGAGTAGCTTCGCGATCGTGAAGAAGGATGCACCAGATATCAGAAAACTCAGATCCAGCAATTGCCTAAGTCCAAAAAGAACTCTGTAACCTATCTAAAACTCACCCAAGCACCTCATACTCCAAACCAAACATGCACACAAGTGTAATAATATCATACGAACTTGATCGCGTGATCAAAACAGCAAAATAACACCTAGAACTACGAATCAGACATCAAAATGAATGATATTTTCAAAGAAACTCAAGAACATGCAAATTTACAACCAGCCGTCCGAATCATGTCAAATAAACTCTATTTTTCACCAAAATTTGCAAGCAAGTCATAAATAGTGAAATGAACCAATACCAAGTTCTGGAGCCGAAATTCGAACCTGGTAGCAACAAAGTTAACTTACGGTCAAACTTAGAAATTCTTTAAACCTTCAAATTACTAGTTTTTAACAAATCATGTTAAATCAAGTTAGGGACTTCCGAATTCGATTTCGGGCATACGCCCAAGTCCCAAGTCACGATGCAGACCTACCGAGACCGTCAAAATACTAATCCGGATTTGTTTACACAAAATGTTGACCATAATCAACTCAAATCCTTTTAAGGCTAAATTTTCACATTTTCTTTAATTTTTCACATATAACTTTTTTGAAAAAGACACGGACTGTGCACGCAAATTGATGAAGATTAAACGGAGATATTCGAGATCTTGAAATATAGAAATGAACAGAGATATTTGAGATCTCAAAATATAGAAATGAAGGCTAAAACTGAAAATAACTTATCGGGTCATCACAACTTTGATACTAGACACCTACGATCCTAGAGCGATAGTTGAAAGGATATTGGGTACGATTCAATACTTGTAGTATTAGTGATTGATCAAGATGGAACACACATCGACTTTTGGTAATGATTTTAAGCTCCATGTTGTCATGAATTATAAATGATCAAATTAAGACGTGGGCCAGGTCAATTGAATGAAAAGAAAAAAAGAGTTTCTTATGTCATTCAATGGTCGATTATATTTGACATGAACACATAGTTTAAGTTTAAGGCCTCCATTCAATTTTTGCTTTAGGCCCATAGTGTGGTTGAGCCGCCCCAATGTAGTTATTACAGATTTTTGTCTAGGGGAATTTTTCTCTCAATAATTTTTATATACTTATTCTAGTTTTATATATAGGTCAATTGACTAAACCCCATTATAATTTCCTCATCTTTAGTATAATTCTCTTGTCTAATTTATCGTCCATCAAGCTTTGTATTGTTAGCTTCCGCACATATCGTATTATTTCTAACCCAACAAATAGTATCAGATCCAGTGGTTCAAAGCGAGATCGAAGACAGATTCGGTAAGGTCTGAATTAAGTCGCAACCAATTTGACGATAATAAAGACTTAAAAACATGGCCAGAATACTACGTGTGTGGAGACAAACTTTCAAGTTTCAACAATACTTTTAATATTCCTGTTGTTGCATCTTAAAAAACAAAGCTCATTTTTAACCCATGTTTATGGGCTCCAATGCTTGTTTTAACACATGCTTCTTTTTAATGCATGAGCTTCATTGGTTTAACCCATGTTTATTCTTAATGTGTGGGCTCCTTTTAACCCATTATTGTGTTTCTTTTAACCAATACTAAGATTTTTCAACCTATATCTATTTTTAATCATGACAAGCAGCAATAATAAAGATTGTGCATGTGAAGAAGGCGGATCAAGTGTTGCCAGAAAATTCAGGCCAAGGGAAGAATTGTTAGGGTTTTGCTCTAAATTTTATAATCTATTATGACCCTCTTTCTCTTTTTCCCCTAAAAGGAATAAATCTCCTTCATATGCCTTATCCTTTTCTTGGTGGAAAAGTCTTCGACATTTATAAATTGAGGATCTCTATTTCTTAAAATAATAACAATATCATCTCAATGTAGTCATTAAAGAGTCTTATTTCAAGAAAAAATTCTTCCAATAGTTTTTATATTTTTCTACTAGTTTTTATATGTAGGTCAATTGACCAAACTTCATTATAATATCCTCGTCTTTAATATAATTTTCTTGTGTGATTTATCATCCACCAAACTTTATATTGTTAACTTTTTTATCCACCATGTTATTTCGATCCAACATATTGGGTTTTGCAATATGCTACAGCTTACAGCCTTTATAATTTAGAGCAAATGCACCGAAAGTGCTATTCAATATAATATATTTTCACTGACTTTTAGGACAATTACACGAAATACTTCCCAAAGCATTTAAAAAGTTGTTTGATGAAAAGACTCAAAACCCTAATTAACTAGTAATAAATTAGTAAAATATATGTCTTCTAACCTACTCAGCTTTCATATATTTATTTTAATTAAGTCAATGAAGGAAGGTGCTTGGCATGTCTTTAAGAAAGTCAATGAAGGCTATAGTTACAATTTAGGTCTTTCTCCCTCTCTGTTCTCTATCACAAATTAAGCAGTTGAAGAATGGACAATACAATGGAATTGAGCTCCAACATCATGGCTCTGCCTTGTGAAGTCCTGGTCGATATACTCTCTCGGCTTTCACTCAAACATGTCCACCAACTCCAAACAGTTTCAAAGCAGTGGTTCAGAACCATCTCCAGTCCACATTTCAGAAGACTCTACAACATTAAATCGTTGAATCGTCCTCGAACACTAGTAGTTCAAGTACCTAATGCCAAGTATTCACCAGGCAGGAGGAAAATGATTAGTCGAACTATTGATATTTCGACCATGGATCTCGCTGTGGACGACAGCGAGATCCAGAAAGAGTTCAGTTTTGAGGATATTATTGCCCCTGTAAACTCCTCCTTCATCTCCTCCAACCTTATCATTTCCAATCACAAGGTATGCTATCCTACAACTAAAGAAATCATAAACTTACCAATTTCAAGTTATCCCTCAGTTAGTTTTGATGTTGCCTGTATCCCTTCCAACAATACATACAAGATTGTCCATCTATATGGTACCAAGATTAGTCGTAAATACAACTTTAACTATGGTGGTGAGTTATTGGAGTTCAGATTCGAGATTCTCACATTAAGAGACTGTGGACCAATTCCTAACTATTGGCAACCCCTGCCACATCAAGAATGGTTTTCTCGTAAGGTAGATTCAACATGTGTAAATAATGTAATTTATTGGTTGGTTCGAAGAGGAGATATAATGCAAGATATTATATCAATGGAAACTGAAAATGAAGAATTCTTGAGTACCATTAGTTGCCCCAAAGAGCTATATGATGAACAGCTATCACTGTCTGAGAATACCCAATTAGCAGATTTGAATGGGAAATTATGTTTAGCTTACTACTCAGAAGAATTGTCAAGGATGGAACTATACTTTCTCAAGGATCATAAGAAGCAAGAATGGGTCAAGGAACACACTATCAATTTATCAGGTATGGGGAATTGGTTCAAAATTATGGGGTATGTACCATTACAAGGTGACATTATTCTTGACGGCGGCTGTAAGTTGTCTCTCCTCTACAACATTTGTCACACCTCCTTTTTACATACCCGTGAGGGTACAAGGGAGTTTTTCCAATTAAAGAACGATCGAAACGGGATTATTTATTTAATTCAGAGTCGCCACTTGGGAAAGGTTTGGTTTTTGGTGTCCCAAGTCACCGGTTTATCTTGAATCCCAAATCGAGGAAATTTTCGACTTTTCCAAATGAAATCTGCGAACCAGAAATTCTAAGTAAGAAATTCTGTTGACCCGAGGGAAGGTGTTAGGCACCCTCGAATCCCGTGGTTCTAGCACGGTCGCTTAAATTGTTATAATGGCTAAATATCTGATTTAAATACATGTTGTGACTTATGTGCTTTTATTAAGTTTAAACCGCTTTTATTATTATCATTTATTTTTATAGAATTGCAACGTCGTGAAAATGCATCTCGAACCACGTCACAATCAATGCACCCGTAGTTGTTAACACATTTTGACTCCGTTGAGACTTGGATTTGGGTCACATCAATGTGCACCCGATTTTAAGAATATAATTTGCTTAAAGTCGCGCCTAAAGAATCTAAACGCGTTATTATCTTTGGGGAAGGCAGTGGAATTCACTAAACAGTCCGTCCCAAACTCTAAATATTTATCATGGTCAATTATTGAGGGCCCCGCAATTTGCATTTTTATTTGGCGAGGCTCGTCTCATTATTTTAGAAGGGTATCCTACAGTGACTATATTTCTATTATTTTTGTCTCCAGAGATAGAAGAATGAAAAATGTATGCTAATTGAAGTATATGCTTTGGCCTAAATCAGACTCCTATCAATTTCTGATTAATTACTTATAAAGTAAAAAAAACATCATGCCTTACGAAAATGCTTTGGTCGGACAAAAGATTACATATGAGATTGATAAAATGCAATACTTAATCCGAACATTACATACGAAAAGATTTCTTGTTGAACTTAACTAAACTTATTTGGGCTAGATTAAAGGATAACTGGCGAAGTAAAATGTTTTAATTTGACAAAGAATCATGTACGAGCTAACGAAATACAACACTTAATCCGAACACTTCTCGAGTTGAACTTAACTAAACTTATGTGGACTAATCTTAACTAAAAAAAAACCTAAATGAAACAGGAACAGTATTTGTATAAGGTCGAAGTATACATGCCCATATTAACAAACAAACTACCGAGCTAAAACACAACAGGATAAACTTAGTCGAATATCAGTACATACTTTCGAACTGTTGAATTATAAACTAATCAATTTTCACAGGCATGTTAATGTACTATGAGTATTACAACAAATACTTGAACTTCTTCAACCTTTTTTATTTCATGCTTTCAAACTGTTTCAATTACATCAATATGGGACTTGAAATGTGTACCTGAAAATGCTGAAAATGCAAAGGAGAAGAAGAAGAAGATGGGGAATCAGCAGCAGCAAAAAGCAGAATTAACAGTAGCAGCAGGACAGAAATGCAGCAGCAATAGTGAGTAAGATAGCAGCAGCAATCAGAACAGCACAACAGAAAGGATTCTGTTGCGAGATGGAACTAGAGTTGAAGAAGAAACAGCCAAATGAAACAACACACAGTGTGATGGCAACAATACTCCAGACAATCCAATTCCGGAATATACCAAATGTAACAAAACACTAACAATAATCTCGATTGAAATTTAGAAGAAGGAACACTGCCTAACGTATTGACAATAGATGAACTTCACACAAACAAGACCAAGTTTCTGATTTCTTAATCTGTTTTTTTATCTCTTTCTTGCTCTCTTTCTATTCCTGCCAACTCTTTCTTTTTCTTTTCTATCCTCACAACGTATGTATTTCAAGCTTTCTCTTTCAAAACTCCTCACAGTGTATTTTTCCCTTACAACTCTCAAAGTTCAGTGTCTATCTCTTCTGTCTCTGTATATCTATCCTTTATAAGCCTCAAAACTATCTCTTTTAACAGCCTGTTTTCAGAATATCACAGTACCCCTCCCATGTGCCTTCCATTTTCAATTCCAACTTTAGCTAATTAAGTATTAAACCTCATTCACATCCCCTGGCAGATTCAACTTTTCCATTTTATTAATTAAAAGCAAGTATGGGCAGTAGAATATATCTGACAGCATATGCTGTCAAACCTTTTTAAAATTGAAAGCCCTTTTATGCAGGAAAACAGGTTGTGCACAAGGCACATGAGGTGCACCAATGCACATGCTGTGCTAAGTGCACATGCCCTCCATTTCAGAACTTTAAACAAAACATTCCTTTTACATTACTGATTCAAATTGACAACTATAAGTAAACAAACTGAGTTCTTAATTGATCCAAACAATGCTTAGCAGAAGTAGGTCGACTTGTTATTGCTCGGATAACTGAAACTAATTGACGACACATGTCGACTCGACTATATTAGCATTAACATACACAATCGTAGCCAAAAATCAGACATTTAAACAGTATTGATACATGGTTCGAATTATACTGACTAAACAGAAATGCCCTCGAGGAGTCAACTAGTCAGTACAAATTTGGAATACAACCAATACACATGTCTTATCAGAATAGGAGGGGTTCAAACAAACATAGTGGTTCAGGAAAGGTGGACAAACAGAAGTTGGTAAAAATTCAAAGGCACAAATTGAAACAAAACATGAACAGACATTTAATCACTCACATGGACCAACACAAATAAAGGGAAGAAAGCAGACTCACCTCAAATCTTGAAAAAATCAGAAATTTTGACTCGGACTTGGACAAACTTTCTTAAGGCTGAACGGACTTTAATCGAAGTGTTTCTCAGATGAGAAACCCTTCGATTAAGGTCCATTAGACCTTAATCTCCTTGGCTCGGACGGACATGGGCCAGTGATGAAGAACTACAAAGTTCCAAAACTCAGATCCGGGATTCATGCTTCCCTGGTTAGATTCGGACCAAACCAAGTATGGTTTGGTCACGAGGGGGTCTGGGGAGTGTCTGGTGTGAAGCTGGGGTTAAACTGTGTAGATCGAGTTTTGACTCGAATCTTCAAATGAAGATTCGAGAAGGTGGGGAGGGATTCGAACTACAAGGTTAACAGATTCATGTTCAGGAAGGCAAGGGGATTCTAGGGTGTTAAGGGGAAGGTCACCGGCGTTCATGCCGCCGGTTTTCATGGTGGGGGATACAGGGGCGGCTCTAGGGTTTGAAGGGGATGAGGTTGAAGACGAAGGCTGGGGTTCGGATAGGGGGGCAGGGTAGGATTATGGGCTTATATAGTTAGTGGGTGGACGGATCTCGACCGTTAGATCAATTTAGATCTACGGTCTGGATCTGATGGTTAAGTGGAACGGTGTCGTTTCAAGTGTTGAGGGTTTGGGTTCGGTCCGGGTGTAAACGGGTCGGGTTCCTCAGTGGGTTGTGGGGAAGTGATCTTGGCCGTTGATCAATCTGAGATCAACGGCCCAGATCACACTGGACTAAAACGTCGTCGTTTGGACGTCCTGGGCATCAGGTGGACTTGGACCGGGCAGGCCTGGTTTGGACGTTGTTTGCTTTGGGCCAATTTTAACAAATTGGCCCAAGTCCGGAAGGGAAGGGGTCCTTTCTTTATATATTTTTTTTATTTTTATTTCTTTTCTTATTTATTTTAAAACTAAACAAAAAATCAAATTAAAATTAAATACACACTCAATACAATTATTTGCACACACACTACAATATTTCAAAACAAGTAAAATTAAACAAAACAAAATCACGGACAAAGATGTCTGTTTATGCTTTTCATTTAAACCATGTTACGGTTCAGATTATGCATGATACGTACACATTTTTTTTGAATTTTGTTTTAATAAAGTAAATAAATAAAAATGGGCCGAAGTCACAAATAAATCAACAAAGTGCCGCACAGAAATCTGGAAATTGTACAGCAGGGCCAATTATTATTTTTTTATTTCTTTTTGGAGCGATTGTCGTGCGAAACAAAAATCACGTGCTCACAGCTGCCCCTCTTTGTTCGGAAACTCGAAGAGTTTTCGTGCAAAGATAAAGTGAGCGTGTATGAGCGATTTTTGCCTATGGACCACTCCGTATGAAGCATTTTTTTTTGAAAGACCTGACCGAATCTTGCTTCAAAGATTTCCTACATATCCTGGGCTAAACAGGAATCAGGTCAATGTAGTTCGAGAAGTTTTGGTAGTTGGGACTACCATGGGACTGCAATGCTTGCTGCTACTGCTGCTGATGTTGTCACTGCTACGTCACTGACCGCCTTATTACAACCAAACGAAAATTGGAAAATGAACTAACTACTTATATGCATGTCAACTGCTAGTTACAAGATTCCTATCTATGATTCTTTTACGACTTGATCTTGGGTCTTAGCTGATTCTGCTTGTAGACTCCGATCTGAATCTTGATGCTTGCGAGTTGTGGTGACCTGTTTAATCTCTGGGATACTGAGTGAGACGCAATTTGCAGGGTTTAAGACCTTAGTCAAATGTTGGAGTCGATCTGCTCTCCATTCACTCTGATATTTCGGGATGTCTTCTTTTGTTTTTTTTTTCTTCTTTGATTCTGAGTTGAGACTCATCTCGTGAGTCATTTCGATCCGTGTGGCTCGAGGTTAAACCTGCGGGAAAAAACAAACAAACGAACAAAATTTTCTGCCCCAGTTTCACTAGGAAAATTTCGTTAATTATTCACCAGGAAGTTCATAAAATTGATGAAAGAGGATATGCATGCTTAGTTCAGGGTTGGAGCCCTACTACCGACTAGCTGGGGAAAGGTTCAGTTCAGGGTTTAAAACCCTAATGCCGAACAAAGGAAGAATTCAGTTTAGGGTTCAAAACCCTAATGCTGACTAAAAGGAAAATTCAGTTTAGGGTTTAAAACCCTAATGCTGATTGCATGAAAAGCTCAGTTTAGAGTTTAAAACTCTAATGCTTGCTGAAAGGAAAAAGTTCAGTTTAGGGTTTAAAACTCTAATGCTGACTAAAAGGAAAATTCAGTTTAGGGTTTAAAACCCTAATGCTGATTGCATGAAAAAGCTCAGTTTAGAGTTTAAAACTCTAATGCTGGCTGGAAGGAAAAGTTCAGTTTAGGGTTTAAAACCCTAATGCTGACTAAAAGGAAAATTCAGTTTAGGGTTTAAAACCCTAATGCTGATTGCATGAAAAGCTCAGTTTAGAGTTTAAAACTCTAATGCTGGCTGAAAGGAAAAAGTTCAGTTTAGGGTTTAAAACCCTAATGCTGACTAAAAAGGAAAATTCAGTTTAGGGTTTAAAACCCTAATGCTGATTGCATGAAAAAGCTCAGTTTAGAGTTTAAAACTCTAATGCTGGCTGAAAGGAAAAAGTTCAGTTTAGGGTTTAAAACCCTAATGCTGACTAAAAGGAAAATTCAGTTTAGGGTTTAAAACCCTAATGCTGATTGCATGAAAAAGCTCAGTTTAGAGTTTAAAACTCTAATGCTGGCTGAAAGGAAAAAGTTCAGTTTAGGGTTTAAAACCCTAATGCTGACTAAAAGGAAAATTCAGTTTAGGGTTTAAAACCCTAATGCTGATTGCATGAAAAAGCTCAGTTTAGAGTTTAAAACTCTAATGCTGGCTGAAAGGAAAAAGTTCAGTTTAGGGTTTAAAACCCTAATGCTGACTAAAAGGAAAATTCAGTTTAGGGTTTAAAACCCTAATGCTGATTGCATGAAAAAGCTCAGTTTAGAGTTTAAAACTCTAATGCTGGCTGAAAGGAAAAAGTTCAGTTTAGGGTTTAAAACCCTAATGCTGACTAAAAGGAAAATTCAGTTTAGGGTTTAAAACCCTAATGCTGATTGCATGAAAAAGCTCAGTTTAGAGTTTAAAACTCTAATGCTGGCTGAAAGGAAAAAGTTCAGTTTAGGGTTTAAAACCCTAATGCTGACTAAAAGGAAAATTCAGTTTAGGGTTTAAAACCCTAATGCTGATTGCATGAAAAAGCTCAGTTTAGAGTTTAAAACTCTAATGCTGGCTGAAAGGAAAAAGTTCAGTTTAGGGTTTAAAACCCTAATGCTGACTAAAAGGAAAATTCAGTTTAGGGTTTAAAACCCTAATGCTGATTGCATGAAAAAGCTCAGTTTAGAGTTTAAAACTCTAATGCTGGCTGAAAGGAAAAAGTTCAGTTTAGGGTTTAAAACCCTAATGCTGACTAAAAGGAAAATTCAGTTTAGGGTTTAAAACCCTAATGCTGATTGCATGAAAAAGCTCAGTTTAGAGTTTAAAACTCTAATGCTGGCTGAAAGGAAAAATTCAGTTTAGGGTTTAAAACCCTAATGCTGATTAAAAGGAAAATTCAGTTTAGGGTTTAAAACCCTAATGCTGATTGCATGGAAAAAAAACTCAATTTAGGGTTTTAAAACCCTAATGTTGGCTGAAAGGAAAAGTTCAGTTTAGGGTTTAAAACCCTAATGCTGACTAAAAAGGAAAATTCAGTTTAGGGTTTAAAACCCTAATGCTGATTGCATGAAAAAGCTCAGTTTAGAGTTTAAAACTCTAATGCTGGCTGGAAGGAAAATTCAGTTTAGGGTTTAAAACCCTAATGCTGACTAAAAAGAAAATTCAGTTTAGGGTTTAAAACCCTAATGCTGATTGCATGGAAAAAGCTCACTTTAGGGTTTAAAACCCTAATGCTGGCTGAAAGGAAAATTCAGTTTAGGGTTTAAAACCCTAATGTTGACTAAAAAGAAAATTCAGTTTAGGGTTTAAACCCTAATGCTGATTGCATGGAAAAAGCTCAGTTTAGGGTTTAAAACCCTAATGTTGGCTGAAAGGAAAAGTTCAGTTTAGGGTTTAAAACCCTAATGCTGACTAAAAAGGAAAATTCAGTTTAGGGTTTAAAACCCTAATGCTGATTGCATGAAAAAGCTCAGTTTAGAGTTTAAAACTCTAATGCTGGCTGAAAGGAAAAAGTTCAGTTTAGGGTTTAAAACTCTAATGCTGACTAAAAGGAAAATTCAGTTTAGGGTTTAAAACCCTAATGCTGATTAAAAGGAAAATTCAGTTTAGGGTTTAAATCCCTAATGCTGATTGGCTGGGGATAAAGCTCGAGAATGCTACACGATCTATTTTTTGAGTTTTCTTGTTTTAATAGAAGATAAAAGGGAGTTTTGCGGGAACTTACCTTTTGAGTGAATTCCTTATTGCCAAAATATTTCTTGTACCCGTGTACCTTCTTCTTTGGGCGACACCCGCTTCTTGCATGGCTGTCTTGGATTATTCCTGTTTCAACTTTTCAGACAAAGAACAATTGTTAGTTCGGAAACGACGGTTGGTTCGGTGACCTTGATCGTTCCCAATTGCTTTGTTACGTCTCTATTTCTGTTGCGAAGTCCCGCCATTGATTTGATTCGAATGGCGAAACCATTAGACTGCTCAGGCTTGTATTTCCGGATTCTGTGATGATTTGCTTCGTAAGGCCTCTTTTTTCTTTTGTCCCGTTTTGATTGAAGGTTCTCAACGGGGATTTTATTGGAGGTGTTCTGTGGGGATTTGTATAAAAGGAAGCTCTGTGGGGGGAATATTTACAAAGGGACTCGCTGGGGACGTGCTGGGGATTTGTTTCAAAGCGGGCTTTCTAGGGTTCGTTGGAGTAAGCTTGTTGGGGAATATTTACACAAGGACTCGCTGGGGATGTGCTGGGGATTTTTTTTTTTTTTTTAATTATTGTGGTAGACCCTGCGGGGGATTGTTCAAAAGGGGAGACTCTGTGGGGATTTGTACAGAGGGAGACTCTGTGGGGGTTTGTCCGAAGGCGGACTTGCTGGGGAAGATTTCAAGATTTCTCTCTTTCCTCTTTACTCTGAAACGCCATCAAACGTCATGATTCATCAGGCTTGGGCAATCATACCAACGAGACGAGGCGCTTTCCTTTATGAGACGGGATTCCGTGCAAACAAACCATGCTACCTGTCCTTTCCGGTGTGTCCTGAACTTGGGGTTAAAATGCAAAAGGGATTCGAAAAGAAACAAAGAAAGGGGAAAACAAATCAGAAAAGGAATACCCTTTTCGGGATGAGAAAGACTTATCTGAGGAGGATAACGCTGGCTTTAAATGACATGACATGCTCTTTGGACTGGACGTCTGACCTTCTAAGAGGATATGCATGCTTAGTTCAGGGTTGGAGCCCTACTACCGACTAGCTGGGGAAAGGTTCAGTTCAGGGTTTAAAACCCTAATGCCGAACAAAGGAAGAATTCAGTTTAGGGTTCAAAACCCTAATGCTGACTAAAAGGAAAATTCAGTTTAGGGTTTAAAACCCTAATGCTTATTGCATGAAAAGCTCAGTTTAGAGTTTAAAACTCGAATGCTTGCTGAAAGGAAAAAGTTCAGTTTAGGGTTTAAAACCCTAATGCTGACTAAAAGGAAAATTCAGTTTAGGGTTTAAAACCATAATGCTGATTGCACGAAAAAGCTCAGTTTAGAGTTTAAAACTCTAATGCTGGCTGGAAGGAAAAGTTCAGTTTAGGGTTTAAAACCCTAATGCTGACTAAAAAGGAAAATTCAATTTAGGGTTTAAAACCCTAATGCTGATTGCATGAAAAGCTCAGTTTAGATTTAAAACTCTAATGCTGGCTGAAAGGAAAAAGTTCAGTTTAGGATTTAAAACCCTAATGCTGACTAAAAAGGAAAATTCAGTTTAGGGTTTAAAACCCTAATGCTGATTGCATGAAAAAGCTCAGTTTAGAGTTTAAAACTCTAATGCTGGCTGAAAGGAAAAAGTTCAGTTTAGGGTTTAAAACCCTAATGCTGACTAAAAGAAAAATTCAGTTTAGGGTTTAAAACCCTAATGCTGATTGCATGAAAAAGCTCAGTTTAGAGTTTAAAACTCTAATGCTGGCTGAAAGGAAAAAGTTCAGTTTAGGGTTTAAAACCCTAATGCTGACTAAAAGGAAAATTCAGTTTAGGGTTTAAAACCCTAATGCTGATTGCATGAAAAAGCTCAGTTTAGAGTTTAAAACTCTAATGCTGGCTGAAAGGAAAAAGTTCAGTTTAGGGTTTAAAACCCTAATGCTGACTAAAAGGAAAATTCAGTTTAGGGTTTAAAACCCTAATGCTGATTGCATGAAAAAGCTCAGTTTAGAGTTTAAAACTCTAATGCTGGCTGAAAGGAAAAAGTTCAGTTTAGGGTTTAAAACCCTAATGCTGACTAAAAGGAAAATTCAGTTTAGGGTTTAAAACCCTAATGCTGATTGCATGAAAAAGCTCAGTTTATTGTTTAAAACTCTAATGCTGGCTGAAAGGAAAAAGTTCAGTTTAGGGTTTAAAACCCTAATGCTGACTAAAAGGAAAATTCAGTTTAGGGTTTAAAACCCTAATGCTGATTGCATGAAAAAGCTCAGTTTAGAGTTTAAAACTCTAATGCTGGCTGAAAGGAAAAATTCAGTTTAGAGTTTAAAACCCTAATGCTGATTAAAAGGAAAATTCAGTTTTAGGGTTTAAAACCCTAATGCTGATTGCATGAAAAAGCTCAGTTTAGAGTTTAAAACTCTAATGCTGGCTGAAAGGAAAAAGTTCAGTTTAGGGTTTAAAACCCTAATGCTGACTAAAAGGAAAATTCAGTTTAGGGTTTAAAACCCTAATGCTGATTGCATGAAAAAGCTCAGTTTAGAGTTTAAAACTCTAATGCTGGCTGAAAGGAAAAAGTTCAGTTTAGGGTTTAAAACCCTAATGCTGACTAAAAGGAAAATTCAGTTTAGGGTTTAAAACCCTAATGCTGATTGCATGAAAAAGCTCAGTTTAGAGTTTAAAACTCTAATGCTGGCTGAAAGGAAAAAGTTCAGTTTAGGGTTTAAAACCCTAATGCTGACTAAAAGGAAAATTCAGTTTAGGGTTTAAAACCCTAATGCTGATTGCATGAAAAAGCTCAGTTTAGAGTTTAAAACTCTAATGCTGGCTGAAAGGAAAAATTCAGTTTAGGGTTTAAAACCCTAATGCTGATTAAAAGGAAAATTCAGTTTAGGGTTTAAAACCCTAATGCTGATTGCATGGAAAAAAAACTCAGTTTAGGGTTTTAAAACCCTAATGCTGGCTGAAAGGAAAAGTTCAGTTTAGGGTTTAAAACCCTAATGCTGACTAAAAAGGAAAATTCAGTTTAGGGTTTAAAACCCTAATGCTGATTGCATGAAAAAGCTCAGTTTAGAGTTTAAAACTCTAATGCTGGCTGGAAGGAAAATTCAGTTTAGGGTTTAAAACCCTAATGCTGACTAAAAAGAAAATTCAGTTTAGGGTTTAAAACCCTAATGCTGATTGCATGGAAAAGCTCAGTTTAGAGTTTAAAACTCTAATGCTGGCTGAAAGGAAAAAGTTCAGTTTAGGGTTTAAAACCCTAATGCTGACTAAAAGGAAAATTCAGTTTAGGGTTTAAAACCCTAATGCTGATTGCATGGAAAAGCTCAGTTTAGAGTTTAAAACTCTAATGCTGGCTGAAAGGAAAAAGTTCAGTTTAGGGTTTAAAACCCTAATGCTGACTAAAAGGAAAATTCAGTTTAGGGTTTAAAACCCTAATGCTGATTGCATGAAAAAGCTCAGTTTAGAGTTTAAAACTCTAATGCTGGCTGAAAGGAAAAAGTTCAGTTTAGGGTTTAAAACCCTAATGCTGACTAAAAGGAAAATTCAGTTTAGGGTTTAAAACCCTAATGCTGATTAAAAGGAAAATTCAGTTTAGGGTTTAAATCCCTAATGCTGATTGGCTGGGGATAAAGCTCGAGAATGCTACACGATCTATTTTTTGAGTTTTCTTGTTTTAATAGAAGATAAAAGGGAGTTTTGCGGGAACTTACCTTTTGAGTGAATTCCTTATTGCCAAAATATTTCTTGTACCCGTGTACCTTCTTCTTTGGGCGACACCCGCTTCTTGCATGGCTGTCTTGGATTATTCCTGTTTCAACTTTTCAGACAAAGAACAATTGTTAGTTCGGAAACGACGGTTGGTTCGGTGACCTTGATCGTTCCCAATTGCTTTGTTACGTCTCTATTTCTGTTGCGAAGTCCCGCCATTGATTTGATTCGAATGGCGAAACCATTAGACTGCTCAGGCTTGTATTTCCGGATTCTGTGATGATTTGCTTCGTAAGGCCTCTTTTTTCTTTTGTCCCGTTTTGATTGAAGGTTCTCAAGGGGGATTTTATTGGAGGTGTTCTGTGGGGATTTGTATAAAAGGAAGCTCTGTGGGGGGAATATTTACAAATGGACTTGCTGGGGACGTGCTGGGGATTTGTTTCAAAGCGGGCTTTCTAGGGTTCGTTGGAGTAAGCTTGTTGGGGAATATTTACACAAGGACTCGCTGGGGATGTGCTGGGGATTTTTTTTTTTTTTTAATTATTGGGGGAGACCCTGCGGGGGATTTTTCAAAAGGGGAGACTCTGTGGGGATTTGTACAGAGGGAGACTCTGTGGGGGTTTGTCCGAAGGCGGACTTGCTGGGGAAGATTTCAAGATTTCTCTCTTTCCTCTTTACTCTGAAACGCCATCAAACGTCATGATTCATCAGGCTTGGGCAATCATACCAACGAGACGAGGCGCTTTCCTTTATGAGACGAGATTCCGTGCAAACAAACCATGCTACCTGTCCTTTCCGGTGTGTCCTGAACTTGGGGTTAAAATGCAAAAGGGATTCGAAAAGAAACAAAGAAAGGGGAAAACAAATCAGAAAAGGAATACCCTTTTCGGGATGAGAAAGACTTATCTGAGGAGGATAACGCTGGCTTTAAATGACATGACATGCTCTTTGGACTGGACGTCTGACCTTCTAAGAGGATATGCATGCTTAGTTCAGGGTTGGAGCCCTACTACCGACTAGCTGGGGAAAGGTTCAGTTCAGGGTTTAAAACCCTAATGCCGAACAAAGGAAGAATTCAGTTTAGGGTTCAAAACCCTAATGCTGACTAAAAGGAAAATTCAGTTTAGGGTTTAAAACCCTAATGCTTATTGCATGAAAAGCTCAGTTTAGAGTTTAAAACTCTAATGCTTGCTGAAAGGAAAAAGTTCAGTTTAGGGTTTAAAACCCTAATGCTGACTAAAAGGAAAATTCAGTTTAGGGTTTAAAACCATAATGCTGATTGCACGAAAAAGCTCAGTTTAGAGTTTAAAACTCTAATACTGGCTGGAAGGAAAAGTTCAGTTTAGGGTTTAAAACCCTAATGCTGACTAAAAAGGAAAATTCAGTTTAGGGTTTAAAACCCTAATGCTGATTGCATGAAAAGCTCAGTTTAGAGTTTAAAACTCTAATGCTGGCTGAAAGGAAAAAGTTCAGTTTAGGGTTTAAAACCCTAATGCTGACTAAAAAGGAAAATTCAGTTTAGGGTTTAAAACCCTAATGCTGATTGCATGAAAAAGCTCAGTTTAGAGTTTAAAACTCTAATGCTGGCTGAAAGGAAAAAGTTCAGTTTAGGGTTTAAAACCCTAATGCTGACTAAAAGGAAAATTCAGTTTAGGGTTTAAAACCCTAATGCTGATTGCATGAAAAAGCTCAGTTTAGAGTTTAAAACTCTAATGCTGGCTGAAAGGAAAAAGTTCAGTTTAGGGTTTAAAACCCTAATGCTGACTAAAAGGAAAATTCAGTTTAGGGTTTAAAACCCTAATGCTGATTGCATGAAAAAGCTCAGTTTAGAGTTTAAAACTCTAATGCTGGCTGAAAGGAAAAAGTTCAGTTTAGGGTTTAAAACCCTAATGTTGACTAAAAGGAAAATTCAGTTTAGGGTTTAAAACCCTAATGCTGATTGCATGAAAAAGCTCAGTTTAGAGTTTAAAACTCTAATGCTGGCTGAAAGGAAAAAGTTCAGTTTAGGGTTTAAAACCCTAATGCTGACTAAAAGGAAAATTCAGTTTAGGGTTTAAAACCCTAATGCTGATTGCATGAAAAAGCTCAGTTTAGAGTTTAAAACTCTAATGCTGGCTGAAAGGAAAAAGTTCAGTTTAGGGTTTAAAACCCTAATGCTGACTAAAAGGAAAATTCAGTTTAGGGTTTAAAACCCTAATGCTGATTGCATGAAAAAGCTCAGTTTAGAGTTTAAAACTCTAATGCTGGCTGAAAGGAAAAATTCAGTTTAGAGTTTAAAACCCTAATGCTGATTAAAAGGAAAATTCAGTTTTAGGGTTTAAAACCCTAATGCTGATTGCATGAAAAAGCTCAGTTTAGAGTTTAAAACTCTAATGCTGGCTGAAAGGAAAAAGTTCAGTTTAGGGTTTAAAACCCTAATGCTGACTAAAAGGAAAATTCAGTTTAGGGTTTAAAATCCTAATGCTGATTGCATGGAAAAGCTCAGTTTAGGGTTTAAAACCCTAATGCTGGCTGAAAGAACGGATCTGTGATTCCAAACTGGTGGCACTCTGCCGAAACTTTCTTGGGGTAGCGTCATTCTTTTTCGGCCAACAGCGCCCTTTGCGGGTTTTCGCTGGCTGACCTCTCTCATTTCTCTTCCTGTCATCGCTTGATAGCACTCTTTGCGAGTTTTTACTAAACAAGCTCTCTCATTTTGGTTTCTCTACTCCCGTCGCCTCGTGGTGCCCGAAGGTTTTCACCGCCGAGACTCTCTCATTTTATTTCTCTCAACTCAGGGTGTGCCGGTTTCCATTTGTGATGCTTATTGGTTTCCCACTATCTTTGGTAATTGATTTGAAGGCTTGTACTTGGTAAAGAGAGGTAGCTGATACTAAACTTCTCAAGTGTCCGACATGCCCCGGTTTTCAATTTCAGGGTGGATGGGATTTTATTGTTGGTGTGACTGAACCTCAGGGAGAGGCTGCCTACGTATCCTTTCGGAATCAAGTCAAACGTAGTTCAGGCCTCAATCAATGTTTTGTTTTGTTTTTGTTTTCTTTTTTTTTTTTTTTTGTAAACGGCTTGAAAGTTGGCAGAGAGAATTGGGTAGTGTTTGGGAAGTAGTGGGGAATAAAACCTTCGCCATTTTCGAACGTGTCAAGACCACTGGAGTATGATTTAGACGTAGTACCTCTTGACTGCATCTGCATTTACTGCTGTGTCGGGGTCATTTCCTTCGATATCACCTAAATACAATGCTCCTCTTGGCAATATTTTCCTTACGATGTATGGGCCTTTCCAATTTGGGGCAAACTTTCCTTTTGCTTCTTCATGATGCGGCAGAATACGCCTCAGTACCAGCTGACCTACTTCGAAATTCCGGGGTCGGACTTTCTTGTTGTAAGCACGGGCCATCCTTCGTTGGTATAACTGTCCGTGACAAACTGCAGCCATCCGCTTTTCATCAATCAACGTCAATTGCTCTAACCGAGTCTTAACCCACTCGCTGTCCTCGATTTCTGCTTCGACAATGATTCGAAGTGAAGGAATCTCTACCTCTGCCGGTATTACGGCCTCGGTCCCATAAACCAAAAGATAAGGAGTCGCTCCCACCGATGTGCGTACCGTAGTGCGGTACCCCAATAATGCAAAAGGTAACTGCTCATGCCACTGTCGGGAACTTTGTATTGTTTTCCTCAAAATCTTCTTGATGTTTTTATTTGCAGCTTCCACAGCACCATTGGCTTTTGGCCGATAAGGAGTGGAATTCCTGTGTGTTATCTTGAATTGCTCGCACACATCTCCCATCAAGTGACTGTTCAAGTTTGCTGCATTATCTGTAATGATAGTCGCAGGAATACCGAAGCGACAGATAAGATTTGAGTGTACAAAATCCACTACAGCTTTCTTGGTGACCGACTTGAGAGTGACAGCCTCTACCCATTTTGTGAAGTAATCGATGGCAACCAGTATAAACCTGTGTCCATTCGAAGCCTTTGGTTCAATTGGTCCAATGACGTCCATGCCCCAGGCGACAAATGGCCAAGGTGCAGACATGGGATGCAGTTCTGTGGGAGGTGCGTGAATCAAATCACCGTGCACCTGACACTGATGACATTTCCGAACGAAGCTAAAGCAATCCTTTTCCATGGTCATCCAGTAATAACCTGCTCGAAGGATTTTCTTCGCTAAGACATACCCGTTCATGTGAGGTCCGCACACACCTGCGTGTACTTCGTGCATGATCTTTCTCGATTCCTCGATATCGACACATCTTAGGAGATTGAGGTCCGGGGTCCTCTTATATAACAATTCACCGCTTAGAAAGAAACCACTTGCATGTCGCCTAATGGTCCTCTTCTGATCTCCAGTAGCATGCTCTGGGTATTCTTGCGTCTTCAGGAATTTCCTGATGTCATGGTACCAAGGCTGCGTACTTGATCCTGCCTCGATTACACTGCAGTAACCGTGTCTTTCCTTGATTTGGATTTCCAAAGGATCGACGTGGGCGTTGCCCGGGTAGGGCAGCATTGAAGCCAAAGTAGCAAGTGCATCTGCCAGTTCATTGTGACACCTCGGAATGTACCTGAATTCTATTGATGTAAAGCGCTTGCTGAGGTCCTCCACATGTTGTCGGTACGGGATAAGTTTGACATCCCGAGTTTCCCATTCGCCTTGAGCCTGCCGGATGATCAGGTCAGAATCTCCCATAATCAGCAAGTCTTCGACATCCTGATCGATTGCCATATGCATGCCCATAATGCAGGCTTCATACTCAGCTGTATTGTTTGTGCAAAAGAAACGCAGTCTAGCTGTGGCGGGATAATGCTGACCGGAAGGCGAGATCAAAATTGCCCCAATCCCTACACCCTTGGCGTTCACGGCTCCGTCAAAGAACATCTTCCAAACATGAGCTCCCTCCGAGATCACTTCTACGGTGTTTACCTCTTCATCTGGAAAGTAAGTATCCAATGGCTGGTATTCCTCATCGACCGGATTTTCGGCCAAATGATCAGCTAATGCCTGGGCTTTCATGGCCGTGCGAGTGACATAAACTATGTCGAATTCCGTAAGCAAGATTTTCCATTTAGCCAGTCTCCCAGTAGGCATTGGTTTCTGAAATATATACTTCAAGGGATCCAACCTGCTTATGAGGAATGTAGTGTGGGCTTGGAGATAATGTCTCAGCTTTTGAGCAACCCATGTGAGAGCGCAGCATGTCCTTTCCAGCAGAGTGTATTTGGCCTCGTAGCCGGTGAATTTCTTGCTCAAGTAGTAGATTGCTTGCTCCTTCTTTCCGGTTACGTCGTGTTGCCCGAGGATGCAACCGAAAGAGTTCTCCAAGACTGTTAGATACAAGAAAAGTGGCCTTCCCGGTTCTGGAGGGACCAAGACCGGGGGATTCGAAAGGTACTCTTTGACTTTATCAAAGGCTTCTTGACATTCGACTGTCCATTTGATCACCGCGTCTTTCCTTAACAGCTTGAAAATGGGCTCGCACGTGCTCGTCAGCTGGGCAATGAACCGACTGATGTAATTCAACCTGCCCAACAAACTCATCACGTCCTTCTTTGTTCTTGGGGGAGGTAAATCTCTGATGGATTTTATCTTAGTTGGATCTAGCTCGATTCCTCTCCTGCTTACGATGAAGCCCAAAAGTTTGCCCGACGGAACTCCGAAAGCGCATTTGGCTGGGTTTAGCTTCAAGTCATACTTCCTTAATCTCTCGAAGAACTTCCTCAAGTCTTGGATGTGATTGTCTTGCGTCCTGGACTTGACTATCGCGTCGTCCACGTACACCTCTATTTCCTGATGTATCATGTCATGGAAAATGGCAGTCATGGCCCTCATGTAAGTAGCCCCAGCATTCTTCAGACCAAATGGCATGACCCGGTAACAGTAGGTGCCCCAAGGCGTGGTGAAGGCAGTTTTCTCGGCGTCCTCTTCATCCATCAGTACCTGATGATACCCAGCATAACAATCTACAAAAGACTGTATCTCGTGTTTGGCACAATTATCAACGAGGATGTGGATGTTGGGCAGCGGGAAATTATCTTTAGGACTTGCTCTGTTCAGATCTCGGTAATCTACACATACCCGAGTTTTCCCGTCCTTTTTTGGTACTGGAACCACATTCGCCAACCATGTTGTATATTGGACTACCCGAATCACTCCCGTTTTCAGTTGTTTGGTGATCTCCTCTTTAATCTTGTCACTGACCTCCGTTTTGAACTTTCGTTGCTTTTGTTGAACTGGAGGACAATCAAGATGAATCGGCAATTTATGAACCACTAGATCAACACCTAGTCCCGGCATGTCATCATATGACCAAGCAAACACGTCTTTGAATTCAAAAAGAAGTTGAATTATCGCCTCTCGCGTTTTCTTGTCCGTGTGAATGCTTATCTTGGTCTCCCGGATTTCTTCCGGGGTTCCTAAATTTACCGGTTCAGTGTCATTCAGATTTGGCTTAGGTTTATTCTCGAAATATTCCAACTCTCAGTTTATCTCCCTAAAAGCCTCTTCCGCATCATATTCTGGTTTTGGGTTCATTAATTCGCAGTTAAATAACTCATTGTGATCCGGGCGTGAAGTCCGCAAGCATGTCATATTTAAAGCCGCATTATTAGGACTGAAAAGGAAGATAAAAGGAAAAATGATAAAAATTAGAACAAAAGAAAGAATAGAAAAGCAATGATGATTTTTTTTGATATATTTTCTTTGGAAAGTTGGAAGACAACAATGTTTACAACTGGGAATTCAAAGCAACAATTGAAAAGAAGAAAACGTTCAAGTTATGTCCTGGAGATAACTTGTGACACAGGAAAGGTGACAGGACAGGTCTACCCGGACTTCCGTCTAGTCGGGAATGGCGTAGCCTCCCAGTTTTGGAGTTGGGCGCTCGGCCCCATGTATAGCATCTCAGCAGTGCTTGTTCCTTCACCTGGCTGAACCATGTGGATCTCGTAGAGCATTTCCCTCATTGCCCCACATATCTCCTTGATTTCCTCAGCTGTGAAGACCTCATCATCTCCTTCTTCAATGTACCTCGGACTGATGAAAGTTGCATATACATCTGGCAGTGGTTGTGGTAACTTCCAACCCTCATTTTTCCTTTTCTTTGCCCACTCTTCGTCTGCTGGAGTAGGTTTGAAACCTAGTCCAAAAGGTTTCTTGATGATTGGCAAAGTAATGGGTTCTGTTATTCCCTGAAGTGTTCGTCCAAGTCCCTTCCCTGGCCTAAATCCGTGCCGGATCATCTCTTTGGCCACCATAAACGAGGCGTTAGACAAGAAGGGCTGGGGGCAGGGTGTTCCCTCTTCGTGTTGCTCTGCCACTACAACTTCGAAAGCTTGATAGACCGTATATTCGCTTCCTTCTCTCGGTTCAAGGTACGGTATGGATGGGTCTCGATAAATGGCATGCTCATCTTCCCCATGGACCACGATCTCTCGGTCTTCGTGCTCGAACTTCACCATCTGGTGAAGAGTGGAAGGAATGGCTCCTGCCGCATAGATCCAAGGTCTGCCAAGGAGAAAATTGTAGGATGTGTCCATGTCGATCACCTGGAAGGTTACTCGAAACTCGACTGGTCCTATGACCAACAACAAGTCTATTTCTCCCATGGTATCTCTCTTGATGCCGTCGAAAGCTCTTACGCAGACATTGTTGGGTCGGATCCTTCCGGTCTCAATTTCCATCCTTTGTAGTGTGGAGAGTGGGCAAATGTCAACACCTGATCCCCCATCCAACATTACCCGCTTGACATAGTAGTCCTCGCATTTAACTGTTAAGTGCAAGGCCTTGTTGTGTGCCGCTCCTTCCGGGGGTAAATCATTCTTGCTGAAAGAGATTTGGTCGACGGCGAAGAGTCTTTCTGTCATCCGCTCTAGTTGCTCCACCGAGGTTTCAACTGGCACATATGCTTCATTCAGGGTTTTCAGTAGGATCTTTTGATGCTCGATTGACCTCATCAATAATAACAGCATGGATACTTGCTCGGGGTACTTGCGCAGCTGATCTATCACTTCGTAATCCGGCATTTTCATTTGTTGGAAGAACAATTCCGCTTCCTCAACACTCACGGGCTTCTTTGGCTGGAAGCGCCTTTGTGTGGCGTTGTTCAGTTCTTGGGTATTTGAATACCCTCCAACGAAAGTATTTTCTGGAAGTTCTCCCATGACCTCTTTACCTTTGTACATCACCAAAGTCTTTTGATAATTCCACGGCACTGTGGACGGGCTGGTCATTGGCTTTTGCGGCACGCGTCCGATAACCACTGGCTCATTCAGCCGAGGTGGTTGAATCGTCCCCAGGACCACATAGGCCCCTTTTGGCACGTACATAGGTTTTGTCTTTTTGATCCCGGATTTCTGCGTCTTCTCAGCTTGACTTCGTGGTATGTAAAGAACTCCCCCCTTTGCTGGTACCACTTTCTTCTCCACCTTCTTTTCAGGCTTGCTCTTTACAGCCTTGGCCTCCTCCCCCTTTTCTGATTTCTGGTCTATTTCAGGCCTCTTCCCTGTGTCGACAATGGCAATTATGGCTTTCAAAGCAGGGTCGAACTCTTTGTCTTCACAAATCATGCCGATCAGCGGCCCATTATTGTGAGCGGGCAATGGATTGTTAGTCACATTTGGGATCTCTTCGTCCCTTAGCACTATTTTCCCCTGCTCTATCAAATTTTCGACCACTCTTTTCAATGACCAGCAGTCGTTTGTATCATGTCCCTCGGCTCCTGAATGATAGGCGCATCTGACTCCGGCTTTGTAAGAAGGCGATGTTGGGTTTTGCCTCGTTTGGGGAATTGGTTGCAAGAAACCCAACTGGACTAGCTTAGGGAACAAAGTAGAGTATTGTTCACCGATGGGCGTGAAAGTCCGCCGTCGAGGTGGCTCCTGGGGGCGGAAGTTATTCTACGGGGGTTGTGGGTTATAGTGGTTGCGGTAAGGAGGCTGATTTCTGGGAGGTGGAGCTGGGCCTCGGTTGGTTTGTTGTGGTGGATGGTTATAAGGTTGGGTATTTATGATCATATAAGGTTGATGAGCATATGCCACATTTGAGTGGGGGTAGTAGTGTTGTGGGGCTCTTTCCGGAAAATGGGGCCTGGGGTGACGATACTCCCTTGTTTCAGAGGCTGCCATAGTCGCTTCTTCCTTCTTCTTCCCCCTTGTCGTTCCTCCAGACCCGCTTTGGACGGCCTGAGAGGTTGCCCTTATGGCTGCTTGACTCAAAATCCTTCCCGTTTTCAACCCATTTTCCACCATCTCTCCAATCTTGATCGCTTCCGCGAATGGCTTACCCATGGCCGACATCATGTTTTGGAAATAGTCAGACTCTTGAGCCTGGAGAAAGGTAGTGACCATTTCCACTTCATCCATGGGAGGCTTCACTCTCGACGCCTGTTCACGCCACTTAATAGCATACTCTCTAAAGCTTTCCGAAGGCTTCTTCTTCAAATTCGACAGAGAGTTTCGGTCTGGCGCAATGTCGATGTTATACTGGAATTGTTTTACAAAATCTCTGGCGAGATCATCCCATATATGCCATCGGGACATTTCCTGATCCATATACCATTCCGAAGCTATCCCTACTAGACTTTCCCCAAAATATGCCATTAGCAGTTCTTCTTTTCCGCCGGCTCCCCGCAATTGGTTGCAGTATTTCTTAAGATGTGCAATGGGGTCACCGTGCCCATCGTATTTCTCAAACTTGGGGGTCTTGAAACCCGTTGGCAGGTGCACGTGAGGGAACATGCACAGGTCGGCGTAAGAGACGCTCTTTTGTCCGCTCAATCCTTGCATATTCTTCAAACTTTGTTCAAGGCTTCTCATTCTCTTGGCAATCTCATTTTGTTCTGCAATTCTGGGGTTCTGATCCTGCCCGGGTGCAAGCTCGCACTGAGGCGGTAGAGGATTAGTACTGGTAGCGAACCTAGTTGGTTCCATTGAGAACGATGGGGCTTGGAATGTAAAAGAGGATGAGTCAAAGCTTGGCTTGTACGTGGTAGGCTGTGCCGTAACCGGACAAGGCGATGCAGTAAAGATGTTCATGCTTGCATCAGTGGATGACATTCGGGGATGAGGCTCAGAAGGCGATCCAGCGGAGAAGGCTGAGGTGGCTGGGTACCCAAATGGGGTAGCAGGATAATTTATGGGGACATTAGACGTTCCACTTGACCTGGAGAATAATTCCGGGAATCCGGGGACGACACTTGGCGGCTCTTTACCATTGTTCCAGTCGTCCAGCATTTCCAACATGCGGAGCCGTAGGATTCTATTTTCCTCCGCAGTTGCGGATTCAGGTGTGAGGACGGCTGAGATTGAGCTCTCCTCAGAAACAGGGATCGTTTGCAATGGAATTTCTGAAGACATTTCCACACTTCCTTTTGACCTGGTGAAGTAAGTGTGAGTACTGCTTCTGGCCCTAACAACAGGTAGTTGAACACTTCTCCTTGACCTCGTGAAATATGAGTGTGAGGCCAGACTTTCACCAAACCAACCGTCCTTTCAAAAACCCTGAAGAAATGCTCAATGACAAACGCACGGTTAATTTGTAGCAAATAACAGATAGTTAATCTCACGTTGGGCATGATGCACCTATACAGTTAAGTGGATTACTATATGTTTGCTACGAGAGCATGCGTCATTCCGGCATTCTTATTAGTTTCTTCCCTTTTTTTTTCTTTTTCTCTTTTGTTTTTCTTTTATTTATTTTGCAGTAAAAGAAATGCGACCGGATCCGATGAGGATTGCCTACGTATCACGATGCCTACGTGAATCAGATCATTACGTAGTTCGAATAACACAAATGAGTGTAAAAGAAACAACCTCTTTATTGTTGAAATGTTCTATTACAAGCTACATTTGCAAAAGAAAAAGCGAACTTTGAAAACAAAACTAGATTCGAAATAGGCTAAAAATCACCCTGATGGGAAAACAAACAGAAGATGCAAAAATACAGATTTGACCTATGAACGCATTATGGTTTTGAAAATTGGTATCCGCGGGGCATCGTTCGGCCTCACCGCGGTCCTAGGCGTGAGATCCCTCTCAAGTTGCTCCAGCTCGTGCATAGTCTGCTTGACATAACCCATTACTGCCGAGAGGACGGTAACGCTGGACATGTTCTCACATCGTAGGCATCGTCTGGTGATGGCATGGGCAATGGCCTTGATCCTATCTCTGGTTCGCTTCTTCTCTATGAGCAGGCGTTTTATCTGATCGCTGCATATCTTGAAAACTTGAACATCTTGTACATGCTGATGCTTCAGTCGCTGTACTTCCAACTTCATCTGGGCTATTGAGTCATACCAGTATCTGCTCTCAATTTGGAAATCCTTGGCCTGATTAGCTGCTTTGATCTCAAGTGCAGCCATCTCTCTCTTTGTTTTAGCAACAGTTTTCTCGTGGTCGTCTTCCAATTGATTCAGGTATCGACGATGCTTATCTGCTTTTGTATCCCACTGTGCTTTGAGCTCTGCTATGACGTTTTCAGATTTCTCCAAACCATCTTGCCATTCTCTGATCTCGCTTTTTAGCCTTTTTATCAGGTGCTCGTCTGATCGACGCCTTGGCTGTTTATCTGCATCCAACCTTATCTGTTTGATCTGGGCTCTGAGCATTTCATTTTCTTGAATTAACCTGTTCCGCTCTCCCAGATCGGTAGCAATTTGCACGTTGTGCTCGTATTTCATGCCTTCTACTTGTTGCTTTAACCTGCTGATTTCGGCACAATAGCCTCTTTCCTTTGCTAACCAATCCCAATGCCTTTGCGATGACTCGGTGAAATTCCGGATGTGGGGTCTCTTAGCTGGCCTTTCATGCTCAAGTTCCCTTCTGTACCATGCAAGGTAACCTGGCGCCGTTTCTCCTTTGGCTCGATCCCGCACGCAAGTATCTGATTTCAAATATTGACCCTCATTCCAGATTTGGCGAATCTTTGCTTCTGGGAACTGTCCGTTAGGACTTATCTCAACTGCTTGAACGCTAAGATCTTCCTCATGATGTACTGTCTGACATCTTCCGAACTGTCTCAAGACTCGGCAGGGTGCGTAAGGTTGAATGCTCTTAAGCCCCATCAATAAGAAATGAGTTTTAGCTGCAGACATATATAGGATCTCATCAACAGGCAACCACCCCAACGTCCATTGTATTTGGCTGGCGGTAAGAGCTTGAAAGAACGAGGTCCATGCCAGGACTCCCTTGGGCCAACTGATCTCTTTGGTTCTCGTGTAAGATTCTTCTATGCATATCTTTTCCGAGGAACCATGGCTAAAAATCTCGGAATGATGGCAGAGGTGCTCGGTCATCCATATCTGTAGGAGCAAGTTACAACCTTCGAAGAAATTTCCTCCAGCTTTACAAGCTGTGAGAGCTCGAAAGATGTCGGATACCACCATTGGCGCGAGAGTACTGTCACTTTGCGTGAGTAAAGTGCTGACGACCCCAGATATCTTTAAATCAACGTTTCCATCTTTCCTTGGAAATACCAGAAGACCCAAGAACATTATCATGAACGCTACCCGTCTATGCTCGTCCCACTTCTGACGAACTCCTTTGCTGCACAGTTTGTTGATTGGATTATTGAATCCCCCTCATGACCGTACCTATCATATATGAAGCATGGAGTACAAAATCCGGCTGCCAGATCCGGGTTGTGGACTGTTCTAGGTATCTTCAATGAATCTAGGAACCGATGTACCGTGACGACTCTTGGGGCGACCAAGTATTTTTCCCTCAAGGGAAGTTCAGTATTCCCGATGTATCCGGCCATTTCTTCCAAAGTCGGGGTGAGTTCAAAATCAGAGAAATGGAAAACATTGTGCGCCGGGTCCCAATAGGTAACCAAAGCTCTTATGATATCTCCCCGAGGCTGGATTTCCAACAAACCCACAAGACCTTTCAGATATTTCTTAACCTCATTTTGTCCTTCAACGCCTAGATCATTCCACCATAGCCGTAACTTGACAGGGATTTTGGTTATTATTGAAAAATGTTCATTTTGCATCGTGCTCGTCCTGCACATTTATTAAGGTGATTTCAACAAAAATGATTTTGACTCAAAATATTTTACAGAGGGGATCAAGTTTTGAACACGGCCTTTAAACACTTCGGGGATGAAGATTTTAAGGCTGTGTGGGTCTACTGGACAAAATGCTAAACAAGACCCAAAAGTGGCTATTTATGCAAAGTCAGCCTTCCGGCGTCCCTTGCGGGAACATTCGGCTATTTATGACAAAACAGCGTCACCCGATTTATTTACGACTCTTTTTTTAAAAAAAAAAACTTTTGACACATTTTTTTTTATTTATTTATTAATTTTGGCTATTTTAGCAAAAATGGGGGTTGAGCCCGACGAGGGTTGCCTACGTATCTCACATCCGGTGAGAATCAAACCGGCGTAGTTCGGGCATATCGTAAAATAGGAAAAAAATCGAATAAACCTAGAAATCAGGAATGCGTATTTTTTTTCACATTTTTTGAAAAGAGATAAAGATTAAAGAAACTATTTTTTTTTTTATATTTTTTTTTAGGAAAAATTTGGACTATTAGTCTGAATTCATAAAAGGGGTACTACGAAAGAAACAACACATTTTTTTGAATTATGAATTTTCGATTTTTTTTTTACTTTTAAAATAAATACCTTTCTTTTTTTTTTTGATTTTGGATATGAAAGAAATTTTTTTTTATTATTTTTTTCATTATTATAAAATATTTGCATTATTTTTTTTTAATAATTCAAACTAAGAAGACAAATTTTGTTTTTATTCTTTTTTTAGAAAAAATTCCGGCGAGGTTTTGACACTACTTGGACATTGGTTTTATTTCCCAAAAATAAGTAATTATCTCCCCCACGCGACTATTTTCCCTTCTTTTTTTTAGGAACCGGTCGACATGCGGAACCGAAGCAAATAAATGCACAACACAGATAGGAATGCAGCATGATGGTCTTTTTCATTTCAGGTTGCCTGTCCTAGACGGACCCAACCCCTGTGTTGAGTCCCCTAAGTCAAATGCAAGATGATGCAAATAAACGTTCCTACTAGGGATCCGGCATGAAGTTTCGTTATACTAGGTTTAAACCTTGGTATTTGTTCTAGACTGTGTACCCGAGCGGACAACTCGAGTCGAGGAGGGGGCTACGTACCGGGGACCCGCGAGATCGTCCGGCTTTGTAACTTGTCCGACCTCTTTCTTATTTCAGGTATTGACACTAACAGAATAGGGAGTCTCGACCAGCGAGCTTCTCCCCGGAGGTAAGAAGAGAAAGGTTTCGGCACAGTTTATATACAGTTCAGATAATATCAAAGCGGTAAAAGACAACATTTAGCACGTTATGCAAAAACATGTAATAAAGATCAGATAATAAAGCCAAGTATAACAATTATTCTAAGCTCGAATTCTTGAACCCTGAACCAGTTGTTCTGGGTTCTTTTTTCCCCAGCGGAGTCGCCAGAGCTGTCACACCTCCTTTTTACATACCCGTGAGGGTACAAGGGAGTTTTTCCAATTAAAGGACGATCGAAACTGGATTATTTATTTAATTCAGAGTCGCCACTTGGGAAAGGTTTGGTTTTTGGTGTCCCAAGTCACCGGTTTATCTTGAATCCCAAATCGAGGAAATTTTCGACTTTTCCAAATGAAGTTGCGAACCAGAAATTCTAAGTAAGGAATTCTGCTGACCCGAGGGAAGGTGTTAGGCACCCTCGAATCCCGTGGTTCTAGCACGGTCGCTTAAATTGTTATAATGGCTAAATATCTGATTTAAATACATGTTGTGACTTATGTGCTTTTATTAAGTTTAAACTGCTTTTATTATTATCATTTATTTTTGTAGAATTGCAACGTCGTGAAAATGCATCTCGAACCACGTCACAATCAATGCACCCGTAGTTGTTAACACATTTTGACTCCGTTGAGACTTGGATTTGGGTCACATCAATGTGCACTCGATTTTAAGAATATAATTTGCTTAAAGTCGCGCCTAAAGAATCTAAACGCGTTATTATCTTTGGGGAAGGCAGTGGAATTCACTAAACAGTCCGTCCCAAACTCTAAATATTTATCATGGTCAATTATTGAGGGCCCCGCAATTTGCATTTTTATTTGGCGAGGCTCGTCTCATTATTTTAGAAGGGTATCCTACAGTGACTATATTTCTATTATTTTTGTCTCCAGAGATAGAAGAATGAAAAATGTATGCTAATTGAAGTATATGCTTTGGCCTAAATCAGACTCCTATCAATTTCTGATTAATTACTTATAAAGTAAAAAAAACATCATGCCTTACGAAAATGCTTTGGTCGGACAAAAGATTACATATGAGATTGATAAAATGCAATACTTAATCCGAACATTACATACGAAAAGATTTCTTGTTGAACTTAACTAAACTTATTTGGGCTAGATTAAAGGATAACTGGCGAAGTAAAATGTTTTAATTTGACAAAGAATCATGTACGAGCTAACGAAATACAACACTTAATCCGAACACTTCTTGAGTTGAACTTAACTAAAAAAAAAACTAAATGAAACAGGAACAGTATTTGTATAAGGTCGAAGTATACATGCCCATATTAACAAACAAACTACCGAGCTAAAACACAACAGGATAAACTTAGTCGAATATCAGTACATACTTTCGAACTGTTGAATTATAAACTAATCAATTTTCACAGGCCTGTTAATGTACTATGAGTATTACAACAAATACTTGAACTTCTTCAACCTTTTTCATTTCATGCTTTCAAACTGTTGCAATTACATCAATATGGGACTTGAAATGTGTACCTGAAAATGCTGAAAATGCAAAGGAGAAGAAGAAGAAGATGGGGGAATCAGCAGCAGCAAAAAGCAGAATTAACAGTAGCAGCAGGACAGAAATGCAGCAGCAATAGTGAGAAAGATAGCAGCAGCAATCAGAACAGCACAACAGAAAGGATTCTGTTGCGAGATGGAACTAGAGTTGAAGAAGAAACAGCCAAATGAAACAGCACACAGTGTGATGGCAACAATACTCCAGACAATCCAATTCCGGAATATACCAAATGTAACAAAACACTAACAATAATCTCGATTGAAATTTAGAAGAAGGAACACTGCCTAACGTATTGACAATAGATGAACTTCAGACAAACAAGACCAAGTTTCTGATTTCTTAATCTGTTTTTTTTATCTCTTTCTTGCTCTCTTTCTATTCCTGCCAACTCTTTCTTTTTATTTTCTATCCTCACAACGTATGTATTTCAAGCTTTCTCTTTCAAAACTCCTCACAGTGTATTTTTCCCTTATAGCTCTCAAAGTTCAGTGTCTATCTCTTATGTCTCTGTATATCTATCCTTTATAAGCCTCAAAACTATCTCTTTTAACAGCCTGTTTTCAGAATATCACAATACCCCTCCCATGTGCCTCCCATTTTCCATCCCAACTTTAGCTAATTAAGTATTAGACCCCATTCACATTCCCTGGCAGATTCAACTTTTCCATTTTATTAACTAAAAGCAAGTATGGGCAGTAGAATATATCTGACAGCATATGCTGTCAAACCATTTTAAAATTGAAAGCCCTTTTATGCAGGAAAACAGGCTGTGCACAAGGCACATGAGGTGCACCAATGCACATGCTGTGCTAAGTGCACATGCCCTCCATTTCAGAACTTTAAACAAAACATTCCTTTTACATTACTGATTCAAATTGACAACTATAAGTAAACAAACTGAGTTCTTAATTGATCCAAACAATGCTTAGCAGAAGTAGGTCGACTTGTTATTGCTCGGATAACTGAAACTAATTGACGACACATGTCGACTCGACTATATTAGCATTAACATACACAATCGTAGCCAAAAATCAGACATTTAAACAGTATTGATACATGGTTCGAATTATACTGACTAAACAGAAATGCCCTCGAGGAGTCAACTAGTCAGTACAAATTTGGAATACAACCAATACACATGTCTTATCAGAATAGGAGGGGTTCAAACAAACATAGTGGTTCAGGCAAGGTGGACAAACAGAAGTTGGTAAAAATTCAAAGGCACAAATTGAAACAAAACATGAACAGACATTTAATCACTCACATGGACCAACACAAATAAAGGGAAGAAAGCAGACTCACCTCAAATCTTGAAAAAATCAGAAACTTTGACTCGGACTTGGACAGACTTTCTTAAGGCTGAACGGACTTTAATCGAAGTGTTTCTCAGATCGATTAAGGTCCATTAGACCTTAATCTCTTTGGCTCGGACGGACATGGGCCAGTGATGAAGAACTACAAAGTTCCAAAACTCAGATCTGGGATTCATGCTTCCCTGGTTAGATTCGGACCAAACCAAGTATGGTTTGGTCACGAGGGGGTCTGGGGAGTGTCTGGTGTGAAGCTGGGGTTAAACTGTGTAGATCGAGTTTTGACTCGAATCTTCAAATGAAGATTCGAGAAGGTGGGGAGGGATTCGAACTACAGGGTTAACAGATTCATGTTCAGGAAGGCAAGGGGATTCTAGGGTGTTAAGGGGAAGGTCACCGGCGTTCATGCCGCCGATTTTCATGGTGGGGGATACAGGGGCGGCTCTAGGGTTTGAAGGGGATGAGGTTGAAGACGAAGGCTGGGGTTCGGATAGGGGGGCAGGGTAGGATTATGGGCTTATATAGTTAGTGGGTGGACGGATCTCGACCGTTAGATCGATTTAGATCTACGGTCTGGATCTGATGGTTAAGTGGAACGGTGTCGTTTCAAGTGTTGAGGGTTTGGGTTCGGTCCGGGTGTAAACGGGTCGGGTTCCTCAGTGGGTTGTGGGGAAGTGATCTTGGCCGTTGATCAATCTGAGATCAACGGCCCAGATCACACTGGACTAAAACGTCGTCGTTTGGACGTCCTGGGCATCAGGTGGACTTGGACCGGGCAGGCCTGGTTTGGACGTTGTTTGCTTTGGGCCAATTTTAACAAATTGGCCCAAGTCCGGAAGGGAAGGGGTCCTTTCTTTATATATATTTTTTTATTTCTTTTCTTATTTATTTTAAAACTAAACAAAAAATCAAATTAAAATTAAATACACACTCAATACAATTATTTGCACACACACTACAATATTTCAAAACAAGTAAAATTAAACAAAACAAAATCACGGACAAAGATGCCTGTTTATGCTTTTCATTTAAACCATGTTACGGTTCAGATTATGCATGATACGTACACATTTTTTTTGAATTTTGTTTTAATAAAGTAAATAAATAAAAATGGGCCGAAGTCACAAATAAATCAACAAAGTGCCGCACAGAAATCTGGAAATTGTACAGCAGGGCCAATTATTATTTTTTTATTTCTTTTTGGAGCGATTGTCGTGCGAAACAAAAATCACGTGCTCACAACATTGAAGAGAAAAGGTTTAAAAGGCTGCCAATATTTAAGGACATTATTTATATTGGCTTGTACTTTGATAGATGTTTTAAGTTACAAAGCACAAGATCATCTTTGCAAGCAAGGATAGATATGTTGCCGCAGGGAGATCAACTCTGAATAGATATGTGGTGATATTTGTAAATATTCTCAATCAGTTATTTCCTATAATCTTTTTCTTCCAATGTGTTTCAGCTTGTTTGGATGCTTGTTACATATTGTATTGTATCGTATTGTTACTTTAAATTCAATATTTGTTTTGATTGTTACTTAACGTTTATTGTATTATATCGTTAAATCCATCGTTATGTAACGACGAAAAGTGTCACTTTATGGGACAATCAATTTGGTGTGTCGCGCCGTTCTCTTTTTTTTTCCTCTCGTCATGGCCTTTTTAATTATTAAATAATTCTATTTTATCCTTTACCCTACCTTTTTATTGTAATGACCCGGCCGGTCGTTTTGAGAGTTGTAACCCTGTTCCCCCATTTACTGCTCCTTTTGTACTTTATAGCTACTATGTGACTTGCCAGGTTAGTCGGTTCGGGTCCAGAGAGGTTTCGGAAGGAATTGAGACACTTAGTCTCAAAGTTGGAAGCTTAAGTTGAAAGGTTGACCGGATATTGATTTATGTGTAAATGACTCCGGATTGGAGTTTTAATGGTTCCGTTAGCTCCATTGAATGATTTCGGACATAGGAGCGTGTCCGGATTTTGAATTGGAGGTCCTTAGTGGAATTAAGCTTGAAATAGCGAAAGTTGGATTTTTGGAAAGTTCGACCGGGAGTGGACTTTTTGATATCGAGGTCAGATTCCGATTCCGGAAGTTGGAGTAGGTCTGTAATGTCACTTGTGATTTGTGTGCAAAACTTGGGGTCAATCGGCCGTGATTTGATAGGTTTCGGTGTCGTTTGTAGAAGTTGGAATGCCTTAGTTTTCAATAGGCTTGAATTGGGGTGTAATTCGTGTTTTTGATGTTGTTTGATGTGATTTGAGGGCTCGACTAAGTTCGTATGAGGTTTTAAAACTTGTTGGTATGTTTGATTGAGGCATAGGGGGGGCCTCAGGTTGATTACGGATAGTTAACGGATCAAAAGCTGAAGTTGAGTGATTTCTAAAGGTTAACTCTACTAGTAATCGCATGATAAGTAGGGATTTTAACGAGTTTCATGCTCCTTCTTGCCTATGCTTTGATTATAAATCGTTACAAAATAGTCCCAAAAGGCTCATAAGTTGTGATTGATTGCATGTTTGATCGACAAAGTGACGAAATGTCAAAGATCGGCTCAAAAGGAGTGAAACCTGCTCAAGTATCAAAGACAAAGTAAACAGAGGGAAAACAAGCCTAGTGTGGACCGCACAAAGTCGAATGCGGCCGCACTAGGTGATTCAGAGAGATGGCGAAACCAGGCTTCAGGCAACGCGGCCGTAGTCCACATTGCGCGGTCCGCGGTGAAGGTTTTGCGGCCGCACTGCCTTTTTGTGTGGTCCGCGAAAGAGAGATTCAGAGAGATGGCAAAAACCAGGCTTCAGGCAACGCGGCCGCCGTACACATTGTGCAGTCCGTGGTGAAGGTTCTGCGACCGAACTACCTTTTTGTGAGGTCCGCGGAAGAGATATTCAGAGAGATGGAAAATGCCAATGCGGTCCGCGGTCATGGTTGTGCGGACCGCGACAGCTGCCTCCGCGGTCGCGGTCCATTCTACGTGGTCCGCGGAGCCCAAGTTAGAGAGCCCAGAATTGAAGTCCAAGAGCCTAGCGCGGCCACGATCCATTTTATGCGGCCTGCGCTGACCCCGCAGGGGTATTTTTTGTCCAGTTTTTTCAGCCTAGTATAAATAGAACATTTTACCATTTTTAGGTCATCAGTTATATCCAGAACTTAGTTGCGCTCGTGGGAACTTCATTTATAGCCATTTTTTTGGCATCTTAGCTTCAAATTAACGATAGATTCTTGTATATTAATTTAGCATTTAATGAATATGCCTTGTTCTTCATCTATTTCTCTATTTTCTCCTTCAAGCATGAGTAGCTAAACCCATTAGCTAGGGTTGTGGCTCAACCCTAGTGTGGGTAATTGATGGGTGTTGCCATCTATTGTTAGATTGACTATGGGTGTTTGTTATTTGGGTCAATTTTATGGTTTAATTTATGAATTAGTGCTTGCAAACACTGGTTTATGCTAAGTTGACTTGGCTCTTCTTGAGAAAGAGAGCCTAAGTCTCCAAAATTGACCCAACAAGGAATTGGGATGGACTCAAGAGAATTGATAGTCCAAATTAAAGGGTTAAACCTCGAGAGAGTAATTATCCAACTTGAACCCTAGTTGCTTGAGCTAATTTGCCTACCCATTTGGTCTCGAGAGAGACAATTGGGCAAAATCACTCTCTACCGAGAGGTGTGAGAGTGGGTAAAATTGTGCAACGGTTATAGCATAAGCCTCAATTATGTCAATCGAACCTTAGTAACATCTACCTATCAATTATCCACCTAGGTAATGGCACGACCCTAGTGCCCTTCTTCCTATTAGATACAACTTAGCAATTATCCCGTAGCATAATCTAGTTTCAATTAATAGTTTGATAATAGTAGTTTATAATCAAAAACCCAAAAATGTATGAAAGTGACATTTGGAACAAATACACAACTTTAGTCTAGATAGATACTCGACTCCATTCCTAACTCCCTATGGAAATCGATCCTGACCCTCATATCGGATAAAAGCTATTGCGACCCTCTCTTCCTACGTTTTAGTAGTGTGGAGTTGGCAGCGATCATCACACATGTGGAGCTTTGATCGCAGGTGCGAGCTCACAGGTGCGAGCTGAGGAGCGCAGATGCGGCCAGGCTTGGGGAGGAAGGTGGTCACATGTGCGAGATTTTTCCGTACCTGAGTGGTCGTAGGAGCAGAGTGATAGGCGCAGAAGCAAGTATTTGCGCAGGTG
This sequence comes from Nicotiana sylvestris, assembly GCF_000393655.2. Taxonomy (NCBI): domain Eukaryota; kingdom Viridiplantae; phylum Streptophyta; class Magnoliopsida; order Solanales; family Solanaceae; genus Nicotiana; species Nicotiana sylvestris. The sequence continues at coordinate 36,728,217 of NC_091067.1, forward strand.
TGATGGATAAATTCAGCACTTGCGGTTGCGCAGATGCGGGGGAGAGGGACGCAAAAGCGGAGGCTCAGTTCCAGTGGTTCACCGCAGAAGCGGAATTTTTGTCGCTTCTGCGACACTGCAGATGCGGTTAAGTGTCCGCAGAAGCGAAAGTGCTGGACAGAAAGTTAAATACAAATGTTCGCTATTTTGGCTTCATTTCAAACATTTTGAGCTCGAGTTTGGCGATTTTTGAGAGGATTTTTGAGGGAATTCTTGAGGTAAGTCCCTTTTGCTCATTTTTTATCAATAATCTTGTTTCCCCGTTAATTTTTCCACCTAGTTGGTGTGTATTTAAAGTGTAATATGAGGTTTAAGGCTAGTGATTTGGAGGGTTTGATTTGGGGATTTGGGTGATGATTTGGTATTGGGTTTTGATAAATTTGATATGGTTCTCGTGGTCGAATGGACTTTCGAGTTTTGGACTTTTGTCGGATTTCGAGACGTGGGCCGGGGGCTAGCTTTGAGTCGATTTTTGACTTTTGATTTATAACTTAGCATTTTCTTATGGAATCATTTCCTTTAGCCCATGTTGATTATATTATACTATTTGTGGCTAGATTCGGGATATCTGGAGGCCGATTTATGAGGCAAATGTGTGTTGGAGTAGAGATTTGGTCGGATTGAGGTAAGTAATAGTTCTAAATCTGGATCTGAGGGTATGAAACCCTGTATTATATGTCTTGTGACTGGTTTGGAAGTGACACACATGCTAGGTGACGGGCATGTGGGCGTGCACGATAGGAATTGTGACTTGGTCAAATTTTATTGAACTGTATAGTCGAAATTTTGTTATGTTAGAAATAATGTTGAGGCAATGTGCTGGTACTGTATGAACCCACATAGGTCGTGTTACATGTTAATATGTTTGCTAAATTGTTGTTCTACTCAGTCTCCGTTTTACTTGCATATCATATCTCAGTCTCTTTTGTTCCTTGTTGATACATTACGTCATTTTTGTTTGGGCTAATTTTTATGATTTCTGAGAGCCCGAGATACTGGAGAGGTTAGTGACTGAGTTGGGGCCTGAGTGTCGAGCTATGAGTGATACATGTATATATGTAGATCGGGTAGCACACCACAACGTGCCTTATAGCTGTATGTATGTGGATCAGGTTGCACACCTCAACGAGTGTTATGGCTATATATGTTTATGGGATCGGGCTGCACGTCATAACATGTTTCATTGATTATGCCATGACTGGCTTGATATAGCGCTTGGGCTGAAGGAGCCCCTACGGAGTTTGTACACATCCCTAGTGAACGCAGGTACCTATAAAGTGCCGAGTGCCGAGTTCTGAGTGAATGGGAGGGCTAAGTGACTATGGCACTGGGAGGATGCATTTGATTTCATTATTGTTGTAGTTAGTTGTCATATATCACTGTCTTGAAATTTTCGAAAGATATTACACTCTATTTCACTTAAACTTGTCATGAAGTAACTGTTTGACCTAATTTATGGAACTTTAAAGCATGCCAACCTTCCTATGCTGAAATCATTGTAATTGAACTATAACTGTGAAGCTCGTCACTACTTTCAGTTCTTTATTTAGTCTTTTTACTTACTGAGTTGGTTGTACTCACGCTATACCCTACACTTCATTTGCAGATCCAGGTGTTTCCGAATACGGTGGGTATTGATTCACTATGCAGTTGACCCTTTTGAGATTTTGAGGTAGCTTCTCGGTATTTTTGCAGACCTTGTTTCTCCTTCCCTATCCTTCCACTTATTGTATGTAGTTTTGGATTATGATAGACAGTATTTTTCAAGACTTATGATATTTAGATGCTCATGTACTCAGTGACACCTCGATGTTGGGAGTTTCTGCATTGTGTTTTGGATTTTCTATCCTGTTTATGTGAAGTTTTACTATTTAAACTACTTTAAATCCATTTTCTTTTAAAAGTGTAGGCGTTAATTCGTAAGTATCGGCTTGCCTAGTACCACGTTAGGCGCCATCACGATAGGTTAGGATTTGGATCGTGACAAGTTGGTATCAGAGCCTAGGTTACATAGGTCACACGAGTCATGAGCAGGTTTAGTAGAGTCTTGGGGATTGGTATGGAGATGCATGTACCTATCTTTGAGAGGTTGTCGAACCCTTAGGAAACTTCACATTCTTGTATTCTTATCGTGCGAATTTTTTGATTCCAGTAACTAAACTTCGGTATTTTATTCTCTTATAGATGGTGAGTACACGTTCAACTGGTCAGGAGGAAAACCACTCGTACCACCATCTAGGGCCACGAGAGGCCAAGGTCGCAAAATGGGTCGTGGTAGGGGTAGAGGTGCTGCCCGTACAACAGCTAGGACAACACCTGCAGATCTTCCAATTTACCCAGTTCCAGAGCAGGTTCTAATTATGGATGATCCAGTAGGGCCAGCTCTGGCACCAATTGTGCCCATTGTGATTCCAGGCCTTTAGGAGGCCTTGGCTCAGATTTTGACCGTGTGTACCAGTCTTGCTCAGGAGGTCTCAGTTCTGGTTGCGACAACCACTTCTCATGCCGGGGGAAGGGGGTACTCAAACTCTCCCAACCCATACACCAGAGCATGTGATGTAGGGACTTTAGACACTAGGGGCACTACCAGCCCAGCCGGTTGCATCTGCTCAGGCCCATATGGTTCCTGTTATGATTGATGATAAGCAGAGGAGACTAGAGAGATTTGGGAGGCTCCAGCCTCCATCTTTTAGTGGGCAGAGTCTGAGGATGTGCAGGCTTTCTTAGATAAGTGCTAGTGGATCACGGTGTGTATCCTAGAGACCAGTGGGGTTTGGTTCAATATTTTTCAGTTTTCTGGTGATACTTTTAGTTGGTGATAGGCTTATGAGAGTTGCAGGCCGATCGGTGCAGCACTACTTATATGACAGGAGTTCTCCATTCTATTCTTGAAGAAGTTCATGCCGTAGTCTTGTTGGGAGGAGCTGTGCAGACAGTTTGAGCAGTTACGTTAGGAGGGCATATCTGTGATGCAGTATGAGATGAGGTTTTCTGAGTTGGCTCGTCACGCAGTTTGGCTGGTTACCACAGATAGGGAGAGTATTAAGAGGTTCATTGATGGCCTCACATATCAGCTGCGGTTGCTTATGACTCGGGAGAGGGTACCTGGTGCTACTTTTGATGAGGTGCTTGACATTTCTCAGCAGATAGAGATGGTCCGTCAGGAGAGAAGGAGGCCAAGAGGCCTCGTGGATTTGGTGGTTTTAGTAGTGTTCCTTTTGGGGGTCAGTTCTACCACGTCAAGGGTCGCTTTTATAGGCATGCTCAAATGGATCATCCAGTTTACCGTGGTGCATCATCTGGCCATGGTTCATACAGTTCTCATCTGGGTCAATCTTTCTCTCAGTGTTTTTCTAGCTCAGAGTTTGTCCCATGCTCCATCAGTTTAGTGTTCATCTATACTGGGTCCTTCTAGTAGTTATCATGGTGCTCAAGGCTCCCTTTAGTCGCACTACCATTGTTAGATCGGGGTTGCTACGAGTGTGGGGATCTTGGTCATATCAGGAGGCAATGTCCCCACTTCTTGGGAGGTCCAGGTCAGCAGAGGAGTCAGACTACGACTTTAGCACCAGTAACTTCACCATCTGCCCAGCCAGCTCGGGGTGGGTCCGAGGCAGTTAGAGGTCGCCTTAGAGGGGGAGGCTGATGAAGTGGTGGTCAGCCTCGATTCTATGATATTCCTGTCAGGCCGGATGTTGTTTTTTTAGATGCAGTGATCACAAGTATTGTCTCAGTATGCCACAAGGATGCTTCTGTATTATTTGACCCTAATTCTACTTATTCGTATGTCTCATGATATTTTTATCATTATCTAGATACGCCCCGTGAGTCCTTAGTTTCATCTGTTCTTGTATCTACGCCAGTGGGTGATACTATTATTATGGAACGTGTGTACCAGTCGTGTGCAGTGACTATTGGGGGATTGGAGACTAGAGTTGATCTCTTGCTACTTAGTATGGTTGATTTCGACGTGATCTTGTGTATGGATTGGTTGTCTCCATGTCATGCTATTCTGGATTGTAACACTAAGACCGTGACGTTGGCGATTCTGGGTTTGCCAAGGATTAAGTGGAGAGATTCTCTAGACTATGTTCCCAGCTGAGTGATTTCATACTTGAAAGCCCAGCGGATGGTTAGGAAGGGTTGTTTATCTTATTTGGCCTTTGTGAGGGATGTTTATTTTATTTGGCCTTTGTAAGGGATGTTAGTGCTGATACTCCCACTGTTGATTCTATTCTGATGGTGCAAGAGTTTCTACATGTGCTTCCTATTGACCTGTCGGGCATGATACCGATAGGGATATTGACTTCGGTATTGACATGGTGCCGGGCAGTTAGCCATTTCTATTCTACCGTGCCATATGGCACTAGCTGAGTTGAAGGAATTGAAGGAGCAGCTTCAAGAACACCTTGATACAGGACCTGTTATGGTCATTATGAGTTCTTTATGATATCTTTTAGGCTGACCAACGCCCCGGCAACGTTCATGCATCTGATGAACAGTGTGTTTCAGCTTTATCTTGACTCATGTGTCATAATATTCATTAATGATATCCTGGTGTACTCTTGTAGCCAAGAGGAACATACCAAGCATTTGAGGATTGTGTTGCAGCATTTGAGAGAGGCGAAGCTTTATGCCAAGTTCTCCAAGTGTGAGTTTTGTCTTAGTTCAGTAGCCTTCTTGGGGGCACGTGGTGTCCAGTGAGGGGATTCAAGTGGATCCAAAGAAGATAGAGGCAGTTCAGAGGTGGCCCAGACCGTCCTCAGCTACAGAGATTTGGACCTTTCTCGGCTTTGTCGGTTATTATCGTCGCTTCGTGGAGGGTTTTTCATCTATTGCATTGCCCTTGACCAAATTGACCCAAAGGGTACTACTTTCAGGTGGTCGGATGAGTGTGAGGAGAGCTTTCAGAAGCTCAAGACTACCTTGACTACAGCTCCAGTTCTAGTTCTACCATTAGCTTCTAGTTTGTATATAGTATACTGTGATGCTTCTTGGATCAGTATTGGGTGTGTCTTGATACATAAGGGTAGAGTGATTGCTAATGCCTTGCTCCAGTTGAAGCCCCATAAGAAGAACTACCATATCCATGATTTGGAATTAGCTGCCATTATTCATGCATTGAAGATTTGGAGGCATTATTTCTACGATGTGTCATGTGAGGTGTTTACGGATCATCGGGGCCTCCAGGATTTGTTTAAACAAAAGGATCTAACTTTGAGGCAGCGGAGATGGTTGGAGCTGCTAAAGGACTATGATATCACTATTCTGTATCACTTCGGGAAGGCCAACGTAGTGGCCGATGCCTTAAGTAGAAAGGCGATGAGTATGGGTAGCCTTGCATTCATTCCTGGGAGTCTTGTAGTTGTTGTTCAGGCCTTGGCCAACTAGTTTGTGAAATTAGATATTTCGGAGCCCAGTCGGGTTCTAGCTTAGGTGGTTTCTCGGTCTTCCTTATATGATAGCATTAGAGAGTGCCAGTATGATGATCCTCATTTTCTTATCCTTAAGGACAAGGTTCAGCATGGTGATGCCAGAGAGGTGACTATTGGGGATAATGGGTATTGAGGATGCATGGTCAGATTTGTGTGCCTAATGTGGATGGGCTACGTGAGTTGATTCTTGCGTAGGCCCACAGTTTGATGTATTCCATTCACCCCGGGTGCCGCGAAGATGTACCGGGACTTTAGGCAATACTATTGGTGGAGAGGATGAACAAGGATATAGTGGGGTTTATAGTTCGGTTCCTTAACTATCAGCAGGTGAAGTATGAACATTAGATACCGGGTGGATTACTTCAGAGGATAGACATTCTAGAGTGGAAATGGGAGTGGATCACCATGGATTTTGTAGTTAGTCTCCCAAGGACTTCGAGGACGTTTGATGCTATTTGGGTGATTCTGGATCGGCTAATCAAGTCTGCGCACTTCATTACAGTTGGTACTACTTATTCTTTAGAGCGGTTGGCTAAGATTTACATCCGAGAGATTTTGTGCCTTCACGATGTGCCAATGTCCATCGTTTCAAATCAGGGCCCGCAGTTTACATACGTAGTTATGGAGAGCCGTGTAGCGAGAGTTGGGCATCCAGGTTGAGCTTAGTACAACATTTCACTCTTAGACGGACTGACAGCCCGAGCGCACTATTGAGATATAGGATGATATGCTACGTGCTTGTGTCATTGATTTTGGGGGTTATTGGGATCAGTTTCTACCGCTGGTGGAGTTTGCCTACAACAACAGGTACCAGTTGAGCATTCAGATGGCTTCGTATGAGGCTTTGTATGGGAGGCAATATAGATCTCCGATTGATTGGTTTGAGCTGGGTGAGGCTAGGTTATTGGGTACTGACTTGGTTTGGGATGCTTTGGATGAAGTTAAATTGATTCAGGAGCGGCTTCGCATGGCGCCGTCTAGATCAAAAAGTTATGTTTAAGGAAGGTCCGCGATGTTGCTTACATGGTTGAGAAGAAGTTTTTGCTCAAGGTCTTACCCATGAAGGGTGTTATGAGATTCAGGAAGAAGGGAAAGTTGATCCCTCAGTATATTGGGCCGTTTGAGGTACTTCTGAAGATTGGAGAGGTGGCATACAAGCATGCCTTCTCGCCTAGTTTGTCGAGTGTGCATCCATTATTTCATGTTTCTATGCTCCGGAAGTATGTTGGCGATCCGTCTTATGTTTTAGATTTCAGCACGATTCTGTTGGATGGTGATCTGACTTATGATGTGCATATGGTGGCCATTTTGAATCGGCAGGTTCAAAAGTTGAGGTCAAAGGATATAGCTTTAGTGAAGGTGCAGCGGAGAGCTCAGCCAGTTGAGAAGGCTACTTGGGAGACCGAGTGGGAGATGCAGAGCAGATATCCACACCTATTAAGACTCCAGGTATGCTTTTCGAGGACGAATGTTTGTTCAAGAGGGGAGGATGTAATGACCCAGCCGGTCGTTTTGAGAGTTGTAGCCTCGTTCCCCCATTTACTACTCCTTTTGGGCTTTATAACTATTATGTGACTTGTCGGGTTAGTCGGTTCGGGTTCGGAAAGGTTTCAGAATGAATTGAGATACTTAGTATCAAAGTTGGAAGATTAAGTTAAAAAGGTTGACCGGATGTTGACTTATGGTTAAACGCCTCTGGAATGGAGTTTTAATGGTTTTGTTAGCTCCGTTGGATGATTTCGGACTTAGGAGTGTGTCCGGATTGTGATTTGGAGGTCCATAATGGAATTAGGTTTGAAATGGCAAAAGTTAGATTATTTGAAAGTTTAACCAGGAATGGACTTTTTGATATCAGGGTCCGATTCCAATTTCGGAAGTTGGAGTAAATCCATAATGTCATTTGTGATTTGTGTGCAAAACTTGGGGTTAATCAGACGTGATTTTATGTGTTTTAGTGTCACTTGTAGAAGTTGGAATTCTTTAGTTTTCAATAGGCTTGAATTGGGGTGTGATTCGTGTTTTTGGTGTTGTTTGATGTGATTTGAGGGCTCGACTAAGTTCGTATGAGGTTTTAAGACTTTTTGGTAAGTTTGGTTGAGTTCCCTGGGGCCTCGGGTTCATTCCGGATGGTTAACATATCAAAAGTTGAAGTTGGGTGATTGCTGAAGGTGAACTCTGCTGGTGAAATCGCACCTGCAGAGATTTGATCGCAGGTGCGAGTTGAGGACCGTAGATGCGGCCAGGCTTGGGGAGGACTGTGATCGTAGGTGTGAAGATTTTTCCGTACCTGCGTGGTCGCAGGAGCGGAGTGATGGGCGCAGAAGCAGACGTTTGCGCAGGTGCGATGGGCAATTCCGCACCTGCGGTTGCACGGATGCGGGGGAGAGGACCGCAAAAGAAAAGGCTCTACTCCAATGGTTTAATGCAGAAGCGGAATTTTTGTCGCTTCTGCAACACCGCAAATGCGGTTAAGTGTTCACAGAAGCGGAAGTGCTGGATAGAAAATTAAATACAAGGGTTCACGATTTTGGCATCATTTCAAACATTTTGAGCTCGGGTTTGGCAATTTTTGAGAGGGTTTTCGAGGGGATTCTTGAGGTAAGTCCCTTGTGCTGGTTTTTTATAAATAATCTTGTTTCCTTATTGATTTTCCCACCTAGTTGGTATGTATTTAAAGTGTAAATTGGAGGTTCGAGGCTACGGATTATGAGGGTTTGATTTGGGGATTTGGGTGATGATTTGGTGTCAGATTTTGATAAAATTGTTATGGTTGGACTCGTGGTCGAATGAGCTTTCGGTTTTTGTGACTTTTGTCGGATTTCGAGACATGGTCTTGGGGGCCGACTTTGAGTCGATTTTTGACTTTTGATTTATAACTTAGCATTTTCTTATTAAATTATTTCCTTTAGCCCGTGTTGATTGTATCATACTATTTTGGCTAGATTTGGAACATTTGGATGCCGATTTACGAGGCAAAGGTATGTTGGAGTAGAGATTTGCTCGGATTGAGGTAAGCAACAGTTCTAAATCTAGTTCTGAGGATATGAAACCCCATATTATGTTTCTTGTGACTGGTTTAGAGGTGACGTACATGCTAGGTGACGGGCGTGTAGGCGTACACCGTAGGAATTGTGACTTGGTCAAATTCCATGGAACTGTATAGTTAAAATTCTATTGTTACACGTATATTCTCCATATGTTATAAAAAATGAATTGCAAACCATGATAGAAATCATGTTGAGGCTATGTGCTGGTAATGTAGGGTCCCACAGAGGCCGTGTTAAATGTTAAATTATCTGCTAAATTGTTGTTGTACTCAGTCTCCGTGTTACTTGCATAGCATATCCCAGTCTCCTTTGTTCCTTGTTGATACAGTACGTCATTTCTGTTTAGGCTGATTTTTATGATTTCTATGAGCCCAAGAGAGTGGAGAGGTCAGTGACTGAGTTGGGGTCTGAGTACCGAGCTGTGAGTGATATATGTATATATATGGATCGGGTTGCACGCCGTAACGAGCTTTATAGCTGTATATATATGGATCGGGTTGCACGTCTCAACGGGCCTTATGGCTATATATATATTTATGGGATCGGACTGTACGCCGCAATGTGTTTCATTGATTATGCCATGATTGGCTTGATATAGCGCTTGGGCAGTAGGAGCCCCTCTAGAGTCTGTACACACCCCTAGTGAGCGCAGGTTAGGGGTGTCAATGGATGTTTAAATACCGACTAAACCGATCGAACCGATTTTTAGGTTTCATTTAATAAAACCGTAGGTTTTTATATAAATATATAACCGTACTGATAATTCGGGTAGATTTTTTATTTTATAAAAATAAATCAAGAAAATATTGAATCGTACTAAATAAATTTACATGTGAAAAATATATTTATATATTAAGTTTAAGAATAATAATGTTTTAAAATTTTCTTGGGGCCTTGGAATTATGAAAATGGTTACAAGTAAACAGGTAATTAAACTAAAAATCTTAATTCTCAAACCTATAATGCTACTCCTATTGAAACTAAATTATTACCAATATATTCGCTAGCAAGACACAAGTCTATCTATTAGTAGAAAACTACAATGTGTTGAATATGTTTCCTTTCATATGATTTAGATTTATCTTTTTGAATATTTAATCTTTTATAGACTTTATTCTTGAGTTCCAGCTTGGTTAATATATTTTCACTCGGTTAATATCTCTGTTTAGTTTCTTTTACACTACTGTAGAATAGTTGATGGATCTATACTTTGGCCATCTTTAATATTTTCTTAATTCATCACCCTTTAAAGAGTAAAAATATCTAGAGAGTTTGCTAAGTCCTATAAAGTACATATGTTATTCATTCTACTTCTCCTAGTAACTTTTAAATGACATTTAAAAACAATACCGAAAATTAACCGAACCGCACCGATACCGAAGAGAAACCGGCATGATTGGGACGGTTTCGAAAAGTCTAATTTTGGTTGTGCATAATAGAACTGAAAAGTTGGTATGGTACAAATTTTAAAAAATAACCGTCTGAACCGAACCATTGACACCCCTAGCGCAGGTACCTACAGAGTGTGAGTGTTGAGTGTTGTCACAATCTAGAATTCTCACCTTTGGGATCGTGACTGCGCCTAACATTTCACTTGTTAGCCAATCCAACATTAGAAGATCTTTAAGCCAATTTTAATCAATTCAATAAGTAAAGTCAATTAAACCAAAATGAAACTAAAACGTTGTGTGGAATAACATAACAACCATTAATATTTAGTACAACCCGGATCTGGAGTCATAATTCACGAGCTTCTAGAATTTCTACAAATAAAGTATGAAATAAGTACAATTGTCTCGAATGAAAAGAGCAGTTAATAAGGGAAAATGGAAGGAGACTTCAAGGTCTACGGACGCCAGCAGATATACCTCGAATCTCCAAGTCAGTTGATCCGAGATAATGCACCTCACGGGTAGCTGGGACCAATACCAAAATCTGTACAAGAAGTGCAGAGTGTAGTATGAGTACAACCGACCCCATGTACTCTGTAAGTGTCGAGCCTAACCTCGGTGAAGTAGTAACGAGGCTATGAAAAGACACCCACATAAATTACCTATGCAGATAACAATATACATATAAGATAACAACAAATAAAGGCTAAACATGTACTATTGGGAGGGGAGATGCGAAAGGGGTACAATATATGATAAATACAGCACGAAATGATAACGGAACAGTCAATATGCCTTTAACAAGTAAAACGAATAAACACAATAAATTAACCTCAACTTTAGAAACAATACTCAATTATCACAAAAAGCCCATAAACGCGGAAAGAATGATCAATTTAATAAGTGACTAGACTAAGCATGGATAACATGATTAAATTAAGCAATAAATTACAAAGAACAAGTCCCACCCACATGTTTTAACCTAACAACAACGCATAAGTACTCGTCACCTCACATATACGTTGAACCAAACATCTAAACATGCAGCAAATAGGCAAACAAGTTCTAATCCCTCAAGTCAAGGTTAACCACGACACTTACCTCACTCCAAAGATCAACACAAAGCTCAATCATAACTTTGCCTTTCAAACGAGCCTCCTAACCAACAAAATCTAACAAATTACCAACCAAACGATTCAAAATAAGCCTTAGGAACTACCCACGATTGCAAAAGATTCAATTTAGGTTATTATTAAAAAGTCAACAAAAGTCAACTCTCGGGATCGCTCGGTCCAAACCCAAAATTCGGACAAAAATCCGATTATCCATTCACCCCCGAGCCCGGTTATATAATTTGTTTTGATATCCGACCTAAATTTGAGGTCTAAATCCCAATTGTACAAAAATCCCTAATTCTACCCAAACCCCAAATTTCCACCATGAAAATACTAAATTTTAGATTGAAAACTTATGAAATGTAATGAAAGATTGAAAGAAAATAGGTTAGAATCATTTACCAACAGATTGGGAAGAAGGGCTCTTGGAAAAATTGCCTATAGGATTTTCTTGTTTTGAAAATTTAAAGAATGAGAGAAAATCCTGTCTAACTCATATTTGACCAGTTGCAAATGTCACAATTGCGACCTGGAGTTTGCAATTGCGAACCCCGCAAATGTGAGCTTTTCTTCGCAAATACGAAGTCCCCGTTTTTTCTGCTATCATCGCAATTGCAATGATTTGTTCGCAATTGTGAATAGTGGCTATCTCGCAATTGAGACCCATTGATTGCAAATGCAAACCAGTGTTGGGCCAGCCATCTTCGCAATTGCGAAGATTTACTTTGCAATTGCGACCATAACAGAACCTGAGTTCCTCGCAATTGGGAACTCTGACCTCGCAATTGCGAGATCAGAGGTCTACACTAGAACTAGATACACCAGCTATTTTCCTAAGTCTAAATTCACTCTATAACCTATCCAAAACTCACCCGAGCCCTCAGGACTCCAAACTAAACATGCACACAAGTCCAAAAATATCATACGAACTTTCTCGTGCGATAATCGCCAAAATAATACCTCGAACTACGAATTGGACACCAAATCAAATGAAATTTTCTAGAAAACTCATAAACTTCTATTTTAACAACCGGATGTCTAAATCATGTCAAACTAACTCTGGTTCTCACCAAATTTGACAGGCAAGTCATAAATATGGTAATGGACCTATACCGGGTTTCGTACCAAAAATACGAACCCGATATCAATAAAGTCAAACATTGGTCAAACTTCTAGATTCATTAAGCCTTCAAACTTTAATTTTTCAAAAAAATACGATAACTCGAGCTAGGGACACCGAATTCGATTCCGGGAATACGTGTCACGACCCAAGCCGATGGGCCGCGACGGGTGCCTGAGTCCTACCTGTCAAACACCCCTAAGCATGTGTCTAAGATATGAACATGAATAACATCTGCTACATTACGAAATTAACATGCGTGAAAGAAGACTGCCATAAAGGCATATGTGCGTATACAGGCAAAATACAGTGGGCGAGCCGGCAAGGCTGCTATAGACAACTATACATCTAAAACTGAAAGTCGGCAAGGCCACATACAACCTAACTAGACATACTGTCTACAGACCCCTAATAGAAATATAGTTGTACAAAGACGGGACTGAGCCACGTCATACCCATATACATACATACATATATATATATATATATATGTATCATACCAAAATCAAAGTAGCTCTGGATCAAGTGGAGTACGCCAATTCTCGCTGATCAGGAATCTTAAGGAGGGGGACCGTCAGCTTGCCTACCTGCACCTACTGGCATGAAACACAGGCCCCGTGAAATAGGGCGTCAATACAAAAAATGTACTGAGCATGTAAGGCATGAAAATTAGTACATAAAAGACATAGATGAAACATGGAATAAGGAAACACATCTTTAAATTTGAATAACTTTGTAAATTATGAAACGTTTATAATGCCATGCACGTGCGTATAAATGTTGTGTCATGCATAGGTATGAGTATACATAATATCATCAAGCCACTTAGGGCATCCTATCATATCATCTCGGCCATTGTGGGCAACATCATCAACATATACCAGCTGATCAAGTGGTGGTGCGTATATAATGCCGTAACCTTTTCCCATATCCCATATACATATATTTACATATATATGTGTATATAACGCAATCTGGTCATGGGTTAATGCACATGTATAAATGAGTGAAATGCATGAAAAATACGTAATAATCTCAATATTCTTTCCGGATAAACTTTTTCAACTGTATATTATTCTGAGACCCACGAATAGAAGATAATAATATTTTTCATAGGGAATCAAGAATATAGACACCCCTACTATTTTTATGAATAGAGTAATTTATGAAAACGGTGTGTTTGCTCGTTTCTTCAGTATAATTTGGACCATGCCAAAAGAAAGGAGGGAGGGCGTTAACATACCTATTCCTTCAATTATTTGCACGAAATGAAGCTTCTGCTTCTGTGAATTTAAATGAAATTCTGCTTCTGATTTATGAAGCTTTCTTTGTAAACTAAATCTTTCTTTTGCTTCTATTGTTTTGAATAACAATAGCGTATGTACCTTGTAGCAGACTTGGACGTACTACTATTTCTTTGTCCAAAAGAAAACCCAACTCTTTAAGTTAATTAGCCCTTTTAAAAAATGATTCATTCTTGTGAGTCATTTAATGACTTACACGATACTTACCGTTCGACCCGTATTTTATTTCAAATTGGCCACTTTCAACGAAACTCGTTTTCTTTAATTCATGTACTCTCTTTATCCTTCATATCACTTATTTATCGCTTGTTATAAATAGCGTAAATACGTTAACGTCAAGATGATCACATCCTCGAGTCCACGTCGGTTGACTGAAAATGAAATTTTAACATACGAAAACGCGAGATGTAACAATACACCCAAGTTCCAAATTGCGATAAGGACCTACCGAGACCGTCAAAATACGGATCCGGGTCTGTTTAATTAAAACGTTAACCGTAGTCAACTCAAATAGATTTTTAAGGTAAAATCTCATATTTTATCAATTTTTAACATAAAAGCTTTTCGGAAAAATGTCCGGACTGTGCACACAAATCGAGAAAGGAGAGGTATTTGAGGCTTTAAAACACATAATTAGGATCTAAAACTGTAGATGACCTATCGGGTCATCACAAATGCCGAGTGCTGAGTGAATAGAAGGGCTGAGTGACTGTGGTCCTAGGAGGATGCATTTGATTTTATTATTGGTACACTTAGCTATCATGTATCACTGTCTTGGAATTTCCAAAAGATATTACACTCTGTTCCACTTAAATTTTTCATGAAGTAACTATTTGACCTAATTTATGGAACTTTGAAAGCATGTCTGCCTTCCTATGTTGAAATCACTATAATTGAACTATAAATGTGAAGCTCGTCACTACTTTCTGTTCTTTATTTAGTCTTGTTACTTACTGAGTTGGTTGTACTCACGCTACACCATGCACTTCATGTGCAGACCCAGGTATTTCGGATATACTGGGTGTTGATTCACTACGCAGTTGACCCTTCGGAGATTTCGAGGTAGCTGCTCGGCGTTTTCGCAGACCTTGCTTCTCCTTCCTAATCTTTATACTTATTGTATTTAGTTTCGGATTATGATAGACAACATTTTCCTAGACTTGTGATATTTAGATACTCATGTACTCAGTGACACCCCGATGTTGAGAGTTTCCGCATTGTGTTTTGGATTTTCTATCCTGTTTATGAGAAGTTTTACTATTTAAACTGCTTTAAATCCATTTTCTGTAAAAAGTGTAGAAGTTAATTCGTAAATATCGGCTTACCTAGTACCACGTTAGGTGCCCTCAAGACAGGTTAGGATTTGGGTCATAATATTTATATAATAATTTTACCTCATACCTTACTTTTTCTTTATAATATTACAAGTTTGTTCTTTATATTGTTGGTACATGACATTATGAAACCACGACAAGCAATACAATCTATCCAAACACTATATAGATCAGAACAATATAATATACTACAAATACAATACTAAACGATACATTATGAAGCGATATATAACAACCATCCAAACAAGCTATTAATGATCTTTGTAATTCCACAACTTTAAGGCCGGAGGTGGAGGTGCTTACCCGCTTGAGCAACCCTCTCTTAAATCATTATGATGTTATATTACTATCCATATTTGGGAAACGTAAAAATTAATAAAACGTAGGAGAATATTGTTATGTAAATGAGGTGAACTTTATGTACTTTAGGACTTTTGTGCTCTTCAACATTTGAGATTAATTAGAATGTCAACTTTGTAACACATTGTTAGCTAACAAAGCAAAACAAAAATTTCAATTGCACTTTCTTGTGGCCTTCCTAATTAACCCTTGCCTACTGAATTGCTTGGTTTAAGGTGGTAGGTTGAAATACCTTGATGACCAGTTTAGTTTCTTTCTTTCTTTAGTTCACCTGTGAAACAAGAAAGGAAGTAGGCAGTTTATGAGGACTTTGTTGTTTTTGCTTTGACATCGTCAGTTTTTTAATCTTGTATTCATATATTAGTATGAGATGTGAAGTTAACTAGAAGCAGGCGGCAGAAGAAATAACGAAAGGATTTATGTTGAGAATTTCGTCGAGAAGGAATCTAAAGATCATATTCTCCCAAGGGACAACGAGAATCGTATTTATCGATAAAAAATTACTCACACCGAGCGTTTATACCACGTCAATGCGTGTAAGACATATATCTTGTATATATACTTTTTACTTTGATTTATTGATTCCTAAAGTTAATTATTTAGTTAGGTATAAACATCCGTGGAGTTGTGGACTAGTACTGTAAGCTACAATTTTCTTGGAAGATACCTTTAAATTTTATAGCTGATGATACTCCTATGTCTATGTGGCACAAAAAATGACATATTTTTATATTTAGAAATAATTTAAATTTAAACTTTACATTTTATATTGATTTA
Source organism: Nicotiana sylvestris (assembly GCF_000393655.2). Lineage (NCBI taxonomy): Eukaryota > Viridiplantae > Streptophyta > Magnoliopsida > Solanales > Solanaceae > Nicotiana > Nicotiana sylvestris. The sequence goes on from NC_091067.1 coordinate 36,744,139, forward strand.
TAAATACACTATAGCAGAACTATGATAAAATTCTTCCTGAATTAATTTCTTTTTATTATGAGTCGAATTCTGCATCTTTACGAAACAAATTACTTGACGAGGTATGGAACACAATTACTCGTCAAGTCTTAAAACTTAAATGAGGAACTAAAGAATATACTTTTTGATCTGGAGTTCCATTTTCATCATCTTTAATAGAACTCCAATAGAAATGTTTGACAACGAGGGGCAAAAATCCACTAAGGAAATTATAGGTTCGGATCAGCTCCGGTAAATAATCCTCCAGTATTCTTCAATGGCCTCTTTGATTTTTGCCACGTGTACACTTAAAATCGAAAGGTCCAAATTGCATCTCCTCTTGCTTCCATTCTCTTTCAACGGTAGACGTTTAGACCTCTCTTTAAACAATCCTTAAATAATTTCATGGCTTGAAAAATTCCCCTTTCTGCTCTATTACTATCTTAAACCGTTTTTAATATATTATTGAAACCCATAGTTACCCTTGCTTACATAAGTTTTACTTTGCTTCTCCATTGTAGTCTTCTCTAGGTGTTAGTTCAAAACGTTTTTCCAATATCACTTTTCTATTTGTCTTTTTCTGGATTTTTCAAGGACAATAAAATTAAGCTCTTAACTTGATTCTACGTGCATTTACGGGTTTGTTCAAAGGTAGAAGTGCTATGGATGCTGAAAATTCTGCTTTTCTGACTTGGAGGTAGGGAGTAAGGGGAGGTTGTAGTCTATTTGCCACTGCAGTTGTGGCTTGATCCTAAAAGAGATGTATTACTTAGGCATAAAATGAGTTTTCAGTAGTGGGTATGTTGGAAAAGCCAAAATTCAAGAAAGAAGATGGATGTAATTTGGACCTTTCGATTTTAAGTGTACACGTGGCAAAAATTAAAGAGGCCATTGAAGAATACTGGAGGGCTATTTACTGGAGCTGATCCAAACCCGGAAATTATTATCCAAAATATATGCAAGTTCCAACTTCATTGCCTATAAATACGTAGGTATTGTTTCAGATTTTTTATAACAGAAATTTCAAAAGATTTTGTATATTTTTAAAATCAAATTGAGTCTGCATGGTGTAATTTATTTTATCATTTGTGTTCGCTGAATTTCTATAATTTGAAGTGTTGATATTACAGAATAGTATTGCTATTCTATGAGGAATTAATCCGAATACCTTGAACAATAGTGGCGGGATTAAAATCATTAAGGACAGTGGCAGATCCAGGATTTTAATATAATGGGTGCTCGACTGCTTTTAGTTATGGTAAATATGGGTGTTCGTCAGTCAATACGGTACGGTATTTAAATATTTCGATTTGGTATTTCGGTATTCGGATTTTTAAAATGTTATACCGATATTGTACCTAATTATATTCGGTATGGTTCGATTTTTCTCCTTTCGGTTTCAATCTATTCGGTACAGTAACTTGAGTTTGTTCGGTTTCAATATTAATTAGTGCATAATGCCATAGACTATATTCTTAATTAAAGTATTCACAAATATAAAAATAAAAACATTCTAAGCTCACATGACTATTGACAAAAATTTTATCCAGAACTAGCAAGCATCAACCCATAGAGAGAAAAAAGGTAGATAAAGGAATAAATTTAATCAATAAAAATGTCTTGTTACTTACTTAGAGCAAAGTGCTGAAGTTATAGAACAGAACAAGGACTAATCCAACAGATTCAATTTAATACACGATAAGAAACACCTTAAAACTGTAAAAGTATTATGTTAAGATGCTTGGTATCCTAGAGAATAAGAGCCAAAATATGCGGCCTACGTTGTTCCTCTACTTTTTCCTAAAGAAGTACATGTGTTTTACTGCCTGCCTCAACATGAATACCAAAGAAGAGTATTATGTAACTTAGTATGTTATAATCAACTAGTTTCTGGACACGACGTGTATCCCAAATTATTTTTATAAAACTTAGATAAAATATATAAATTTAAATTACATACGTATTGTTCAAAGAGTATTTTTGATATACTATTACAAATTACACATATTAATAGTTTTAGCTCATTTGAGTGAGAATACATGCTACTTAAGTGACCATATCTAAAATTCAAAGTAATTCAAATTTTAATTGGAAACCTTCTCGATATGAAAAAAGATGAACCATTATATTGACGTAGTTATTTATAATCACATTATTTTAGTTTATGAGGTAAAAATATGTTACTTGGTCTCGACTTACCTAACATTTCCTCACATACAATATTTTTTGTGTATATTTAATTATATTACTTTGGTTGGATTTTTTCGTTATTGCGTAGCTACAATATCAAATTGCTCATTTGTTATTCTCCGACCCTTTTAATGATCGTCCTAGTTTCTTTTACGGGCGTAGTTGAGGGAAAAAGTTGGTCATAAGATTATGTTTTAATCTCGGAATCAAGAAAACTAAAGCAAAACATAAATTATATAAATTAGTCATCGACGAACCAAAAATACACTTCTAAAAGTAAAATATTGCAAGAAGTTTTACCTTGTGCCCATTCTATTGAAACTCGCCACGTGTATGTTCCACAAATTTCAACCAGAAAGACCATACATGAGAGGGTTATAATGACAAGAGATTTGAATTTAAAAAGTACCGTTGATACCGAATTAACCATAAGATAGTCAGATATATATGACAAGATCTTTTTACAATACCAACTACACAATCAAATAAGAAATTATCCAGAAAAAAAGAATTTCAGTAGCCGAGGCAAAGAATAAAAATCCAAGTTAGGAAGACGCACACCTCAATTGTATCGATGCACATCGCAAATGTCACGACCCAAACCCCGACCCGGTCGTGATGGCGCCTCTCGTTTAGACAAGGCCAGCCAACTAAACCCAATTCACCTTTTTAAAACAGTTAAACATTACATAAGCAGTCTATACATGATTTAATGATAATTATTAGCGGAAGTACAACCCGACACAGCCCAAACCGGGTTATTACAAGTCACGAGCATCTATTAGAGTATAAATACAACTAAGAGGTCTGAAATATACAAAACAGGACTAATGAACGAAGAGGGAGAAAAGCGGTGCTGCGAACGCCGGCAGCCACCTTGCTAAACTCCGATAACTCTGCCTCCGATCAGCCAAACCCGCTACCGGGTGCATAAATACATGAATCTGCACACAAGGTGCAGGGAGTAAAGTGAGTACTCCAACTAAGTAACAAATGTAAATAAAGACTGAAGGCAAGAAATCACGTAAAGCCAATCAAGATGTTGTATAGAAGTAGTTCAAAAACCAGTAAGAAAGCAATAAAACTGTAAAATCTCTTAAAACATTTTAGCTCAGTTTAAACTTCTTTGAAAATGGTTTTTTCAACAGTTATGCAATGAGTGCAAAACAATTAGTGCAGATAAGCACAGAAATCCGCCCCTCGGGCACAAATACCATAGTTTAACAAATATAATGACAAATAAATATGAAAGATAAACATATAAAGGTTCGCCCCTCGGGCTAAATGTCAACAACTCCGCCCCTCGGGCAATATCTCAGAACAATATCACCTCCTCGGGCAATCACATAGAACGGTACCATCCCCTCGAGCAATCACATAGAACAATACCAGCCCCTCGGGCTATCACATGGAACAACATCAGCCCTTTTGGCTATATCTCACATCACAATGGGTACCCGCGCTCATTGGGGGTGTACAAACTCCGGGAGGGGACCCTTACGGCCCAAGAGCAATATCAAGCCATCTCGTGGCATCAAATCTAGGCCCTCGGCCTCATATTAGTCAAGCCACCTCGTGGAGTATATATCTCACGCCCTCGGCCTCATAAACAATATCAACAAGCCACCTCATGGCGTACATATCTTAGGCCCTCGGCCTCAAATCAGTATCAGTGTTTCCTCACAACTAGGCCCTCAGCCTTACTTAGTCAACCCTACTCACAAGCCCCTCGGGCATTAGTAAAACAGTATTTCTCAGCCCAAAACATCATTTAAAATATCATTTAAGTCTCAAAACGGAGTAAAAATGGTTGAGTAGTAAAACAGTGGAAAATAATATGACTGAGTTCAATTAATAAATCAAAACAGTGAGGAAATAGTAATAAAAATCCCCGAAGGGTTCAAATAGTTGGCACGAAGCCCAAATATGGCAATCAACCCAAATCATGATGATAGCAAATAAGTTTCAGTGAAATACGTGGTAAAATCATCAATCGGGATGGACCAAGTCACAATCCCCAATAGTACACGACCCCACGCCCGTCATCAAGCGTGTGCCTTACCTCAATATAGCACTACGATGTGCAATCCGGGGTTTCAAACCCTCAGAGCATCATTTGCAATCATTACTCACCTCGAACCGGCTAAATCTCTAGCTCACGACACCTTTGCCCCTTGAATCGGCTTCCACGCGCGTCGAATCTATCCAAAATCAGAACGAATATGTCACAATATGCTAAGGGAACAAAGCCCAAGTGAAAACAATCGCAAAATACCAAAAATTTCGAAATTTGCAAAACCCGAGCCCCGGGCCCACTTCTCGAAACTCAGAAATTTATACATCAATAGATTCCTTATCTCCCCACGAGTTCATACATATCAAAAGTTCTCAAATCCGACCCCAAATTGTCCTTCAAATCCCAAATCAAAAGTCCAATTTCTCAAGTCCTAATTCTTCAATTTTAGGCTTAGTTTTGATGATTTTCTAGGTGGATTTCACAATATAATCGAGTTTTTAGTCTGAAATTCTTACCTCCAATCGTTTCCCCTTGAATCCCTCTTCAATCTCCTTCAAAAATCTATCAAAATGAGCAGCTATGGGTGAAAATAGACCCACATTCGCGAACAAGACGACTTAAAACATTCTGCACAGGCCTGACTTTCCTTCATCGCGATCGCGGCACTTCCCTCGCGATCGGGAAGAGCAAATCTTCAACTCCCAAAAATTACATTATGCGAACGCGACAAGAGCTATGCGAACGCGATGCTTCTTTCTCCTACACCTTCGCGAATGCGCTCATCCCTACGTGAATGCAATGAACAAATGACCTGGAACCCATCTAACCCCACCTCCTTTACGCGATCGCGAATGCTTTTCCGCGAACGCGATACACTGTATCCCAGCCCTCCGTGAATGCGAAGCCCCTCTCACGAACGCGAATGCTTAATTCCTGGCCTTCCTCAATCCTTCTACGCGATACACCCTACGTGATCGCGAAGGGAAATTTCTCTGCAACCTGAACCTGCATTTTCTGCAATCTTTTAAGGCATAAAAATGGTCTGATTGACCATCCGAAACTCCCCCGAGGTCCCCGGGACTTCAACCAAAGGCACCAACACATCCTAAAATCTTATACAAACTTGTTCCAATCATCAAAACACCTCAAACAACATCAAATCATCCAAAACACATCGGATTCAAGCCTAAGTTTCTAAAATTTTCTGAATTACGCTTTTGATCAAAAACCCAACCAAACCACGTCCGAATAACCTGAAATTTTGCACACACATCCCAAATGACACAACAGAACTACTGCAACTTCCAGAATTTCATTCCAACCTATATATCAAATCTCACCTATCAACCGAAAAACGCCGAAATCTCAATTTCGCCAATTCAAGCCTAAACCTTCCACGGACTTCCAAAATGCATTCCGATCACTCTCCCAAGTCCCAAATCACCTAACGAAGCTAACCAAATTATAAAAATCCCGATCCGAGATCATATACAAACAAGTCAAATCTTGATCAAACCTTTCATTTAAGCTTTAAACTGAGAACTGTTCTTCCAAATTCATTCTGATTACCCCAAAAGCCCAAACCAGCGATTTACATAAGTCATAATACAACACACGGGGCAAGTCATACCGAGAACTGGCGGGCGAAGTGCAAAAGCTCAAAGCAACAGGTCGGGTCGTTACATCCTCCCCCACTTAAACATACGTTCGTCCTCGAACGTGCCCAGAGTTGTTCCAAAAGCCAACCATTTGCTGAATAACCTCACCATGCACATACCCGAGGGTGATCCCACGTCACCCTATCTCACATAGGTTCGATAACACCTTGTAATTGAAATTACACAATCCAATCTAGACCACAAACCATAGAACCACATTTCCACTTCTGAAACCATCAATACGATCAAAACCTCACATCTATACTCTGAATAGGCCCGCACCAGCTGTAATAACCCATGTCTTCAACCTCAGGTGCAATTATATGATATACCATGTAACGCAAGCACATGTAGCGATAACTTCCATTCCCAACAGCTACACACAACACCCGAATATCGGTAAAAAATCTCTTACCAACTAAAGTTTCCTTCCAACACTTTTATATGCTGCCAATGATGACTAAAACACGTAGTAAGCCATAACCATTTCTCGGATCAACTATTCATGAAGCCACTTCTCCCTAGCAATTACCGTAGCAATTTCTAAGACGAACCTCGATATTATCCTTATAACATGCTGAAACCAAATCTGTTCGTATTCATTAATGATCCCAACGATCCCCTCTAATCCAACACACTACTCTGGTGACATGACATATCAATACAAGCCTAAGCCACAACTTGCATAATACGCGCACCAATAAGCAACGGTCCGAATATACTCAAATCATGAAAATGACCCTAATGAAAGAGTTGTCCCTCAAGCTCACCAGTACCCTCACAACACAAGGCTGAGAACCCTTCTCACATCATAGGAACAGAACACACCAATCTAACCCGCAAGGTCGTACCTCCATATAACTTCGATGCGATGTGCGATCCTATCCAACACTGCTCCACATGAATCACCTCAAGTCACTATGCTCAAAATCGACAATCACACACATTTTGATATCTAGAACCAAAGCGAATCATCATACCCACGGTAAAGCAAATAACCTACACCACACAAAACCGAAAGGACATAACTGATACGCCATTTACCAAGCAACACCCAATACTCTTCCCGCTCGACTTCCACAATGAAACCCCAATAGAACGGCACCATATGTGCCCATAACCAACAAATCATACATCTCGCAACATAGAAAGGTAAGTCATAGACCTCCCCAGATTACTAATAAGCTCAATAACAATCGAATCAACACATCCCTCAACAATACAATTTGGTGCCAACCAAGCCGATTCAAGTTAGAACACGCATCTACATTGTCCTGCCAACGAACTCCTTATCAAGGGAATCCTGAAGCTGCTCCTTCAACTCCTTTAATTCTACTGGTGCCATATGATATGGTGCCCGACATCAAATTAATACCAAAATCAACAACCTTGCCCGGCGACATGCCCGACCACAAGAAATACATCCGAAATATCCCTCACTACCGGAACTGAATCAATGGTAGAAGCCTCTGCACTAACGTCCATCACGAAAGCCCAAATAAGAAAGACAATCCTTCCCAGCCGTCCGCTAGGTCTTTGAAATATAAAAACACTCCACTAGGACATAATCCGTCGAACCTCGCCACTCAATCTATTGCATTTCCGGCATAGCCAACAGCGTCGCCTTAGCGCGATAGCCCAGAATGACACAACACGGAGACAACTAGTCTGAACCCAATATCACATCCAAAATCTAACATATCAAGCACAAAAGATCTGCTCGGGTCTCCAAACCCCGATAGACACTAAACAGAGTTGATACCCACGACTCACAACCACGACATAGCCTGAATATTAGGACTTCCCATCTCCAAATCCATATGGCACATGAATCACACACCTGATCCCAATTCCGCCGTCCGAATGCATACCACACCTCAAATACCCAATCATTTCACTAGAAATACTCTAAACGTCCCCTGTGCCACCAAGCAAACCCGAATATCAGCAGTCGATCTAAGCAGAAAGCGTCGTAGTACAACCGAAGTACCATCAACTTAATCACATTGCCTTTTCTGAAACATATACCCTCGTCAAACCACTCCGGTTAGCAATACCATTTCCTTAATCGCCTGAAGATCATCCCTTTAATCATCTGAAGCTCATTTCTCTAATCATTTACAACATACCGCATAACCCATACCATCCTAGGATAACCATGAGAACTTTATATCCCTTCCGAACCGCAAGCAACTATGCATTCCATTAGCCAAGAATTTACCGTTGATCCCATCTAGAAAGAACCACTATACATCTCATGCTCCTCATGCTAATAGGAAAAATATACCTCTCTAACTATAGTGGAAACCACCTAGAACTCCCTGAATTCCATTTACACAACACTAACTCATCATGACTGAATCCTTCTAACTCAACCGAGCTATGCATGGCACTAAAACCCAAAAGAATTTCCGCGAAACACCTGCAGAGACTCATTACCACGTAAGCATCCAAAGAGAGAATCATATCCTTACAATACCGATCCGACCCACTGCCAAGTTATACCATCTATCCGAGTTTCCTTCTGATTTACCTTCAATTTGATATTCCCTCTTGTTGTAGCACCACCATTCCTCAACCCAGACTTACCACATGAGACCTAAGCATAAAACCAGACTGTCTACGGCTCATAAGCCGCTGAGCACGCTCTTAAATGTTTTCCAAAAGCACCACGTTCAAAATACCTACCCCAAAGGGACTTCCTACGAATCTGGAACCATTACCTTCATAATACTGACATATAGAACTCCACAATTGATATAGAAATTACCACAAGTCTTGACATCTTCTAATGAAATATCCATTTCTAGCCACCTACATAACTTGAAGATACCCAACTCATACATGTAAAATTTTGAACCCATTAGAACCATTCTCGAGAGTTATCCACTCTATGAAATCTGCAATTAGCTTGATCAAACGAACCAAATCACCCATGCCTCATTAGCACTCCGACACTGCAAAATGTAGCCTTACCTTATTACAACCAAGCCACCTCCTTTTCTATGCACCGCACACCCTTTATTGACAACAACTCTAACATTCCGTGATTCTCATACCCTATGAAGCATAATATGACCTTTGTCGAAATTTTCTTTTACTTGAGCCATCCTCGGTCTCAATTTCCGCAAGCCATAACTGATTCACCCGCACGCCTCAAACTGGAACCAACATAGCACTTAACCGTGCAATCAACTAATCAACAGCAGACTCCCCCACTTGGCTCGAAGCCATAGATCAAAATACACTCAATAACTTATAACACTTATACTCTATCGATGCCACAACACCATAGTGAGATTAAAATCAAATCCTTTATAAGCTTGTGAAACACAAATCATCTAGAATTTTAACTCTTCTGCAAATATCGCATTCACTCTCGCAACAGTTAAGCCCACTCTCTTAAGAGACCCAAAATTCAAATTTCAACACTTATATTTCACTTGCACATGAGACCTTCTAAAAGACACATGAGGGTCACACAACCTCGGAACACTTCACATGAGATAACCCACCTGCCTTGTTTTCAACTAACATTTCTGTATACCTTCCACCGTCACAAAACATTACGCAGTCACTTAGCTTTCCTGAGTCTGAACTCATACCGCAATATGAAATTTACTTCACTCCCAACTAGGACACATGAAAAAACTCTTTGCACACCCATAACTCGGGGCTATACCTCAAATCAAGACGAAAATCAAGCACCTAATAGCTCTTCTATCCTACAACAGACCCTCCTCGTCGCTTCCAATTCATAAGAATACATCTTGCAGTCACAAGATACTCATCACATAGCCATGCAGCCGTCACTCCTACTAATAGGGACACTACCGAACATATCAGGTCGAAGACACTTGCTCACACAATCAGCACCTCGGTGCTCAAGCCATAGGAAAAGATCCGGCCTCAAGTCCTCCAGACTGGCCCAACATCAACTCACAGAGATCACATCTCAACCCTCGATCAGGGAATCACAAGCCATCAAGGCACATCTGATACTGAGCGCTCATGCGCGCATACGAACGCGTGGAAGGAATTCAAGAGTTTCTTTTCAACCTGAATCAGGGACGCACGATAAGAATTCAAGAATGTGAAATTTTCATAAAGGTTCCACATCCTCTTGAGGATAAATACAGGCATCTCCATACCGATCCGGGAGACTCTACTAAGCCTGCTCATGACTCATGAGACCTGTGTAACCTAGGCTCTGATACCAACTTGTCACGACCCAAACCTCGACCCGGTCATGATGGCGCCTCTCGTGAAGACAAGGCCAGCCATCTAAACCCAATTCACCTTTTTTAAAATAGTTAAACATTACATAAGCAGTCTATACATGATTTAATGATAATTATTAGCGGAAGTACAACCCGACACAGCCCAAATTAGGGTGTCATAAGTCACGAGCATCTATTAGAGTATAAATACAACTAAAAGGTCTGAAATATACAAAACAGGACTAATGAACGAAGAGGGAGAAAAGCGGTGCTGCGAACGCCGGCAGCCACCTTGCTAAACTCCGATAACTCTGCCTCCGATCAGCCAAACCCACTACCAGGTGCATAAATACCTGAATCTGCATACAAGGTGCAGGGAGTAAAGTGAATACTCCAACTTAGTGAGTAACAAATGTAAATAAAGACTGAAGGCAAGAAATCACGTAAAGCCAATCAAGATGTTGTATAGAAGTAGTTCAAAAACCAGTAAGAAAGCGGTGAAGCTGTAAAATCTCTTAAAACATTTTAGCTCAGTTTAAAGTTCTTTGAAAATGGCTTTTTCAACAGTTATGCAATGAGTGCAAAACAATTAGTGCAGATAAGCACAGAAATTCGCCCCTCGGGCACAAATACCATAGTTTAACAGATAAAATGACAAATAAATATGAAAGATAAACATATAAAGGTTCGCCCCTCGGGCTCAATTTCAACAACTCCGCCCCTCGGGCAATATCTCAGAACAATACCAGCCCCTCGGGCAATCACATAGAACGGTACCATCCCCTCGGGAAATCACATAGAACAATATCAGCCCCTCAGGCTATCACATGGAACAACAATAGCCCCTCGGGCTATATCTCACATCACAATGGGTACCCGTGCTCATTGGGGGTGTACAAACTCCGGGAGGGGACCCTTACGGCCCAAGCACAATATCATGACATCTCGTGGCATCAAATCTAGGCCCTCGGCCTCATATTAGTCAAGCCACTGAGTTCAATTAATAAGTCAAAACGGTGAGGAAATAATAATAAAAATCCCCGAAGAGTTCAAATAGTTGGCACGAAGCCCAAATATGGCAATCATCCCAAATCATGATGATAGCAAATAAGTTTCAGTCAAATACGCGGTAAAATCATCAATCGGGACGGACCAAGTCACAATCCCCAATAGTACACGACCCCACGCTCGTCATCAAGCATGTGCCTCACCTCAATATAGCACTACGATGTGCAATCCGGGGTTTCAAACCCTCAGAGCATCATTTACAATCATTACTCACCTCGAACCTGCTAAATCTCTAGCTCGCGATGCCTTTTAGCCCCTCGAATCGGCCTCCATGCACGTCGAATCTATCCAAAATCAGAACGAATACGTCATAATATGCTAAGAGAACAAAGCCCAAGCGAAAACAATCGAAAAATACCAAAAATCTCGAAATTGGCAAAACCCGAGCCCCGGGCCCACTTCTCGAAACTCAAATATTTTTACATCAATAGATTTCTTATCTCCCCACGAGTTCATACATATCAAAAGTTCTCAAAGCCGACCCCAAATGGTCCTTCAAATCCCAAATCAAAAGTCCAATTTCTCAAGCCCTAATTCTTCAATTTTAGGCTTAGTTTTGATGATTTTCTAGGTGGAATTCACAATATAATCGAGTTTTTAGTCCGTAATTCTTACCTCCAATCGTTTCCCCTTGAATCCCTCTTCAATCTGCTTCAAATATCTCTCAAAATGAGCAGCTATGGATGAAAATAGACCCACATTCGCGAACAAGACTACTTAAAACATTCTGCCCAGGCCTGACTTTCCATCATCGCGATCGCGACACTTCCCTCGCGATCGCGAAGAGCAAATCTTCAACTCCCAAAAATTACATTATGCGAATGCGACAAGGCCTAAGCGAACGCGATGCTTCTTCCTCCTACACCTTCGCGAACGCGCTTATCCCTATGCAAACACGATGAACAAATGACCTAGAACCCATCTGACCCCACTTCCTCTACGCGATCGCGAATGCTTTCCCGCGAACGTGATACACTGCATCCCAGCCCTCCGCGAACGCGAAGCCCCTCTCGCGAACGCGAAGGCTTAATTCATGTCCTTCCTCAATCCTTCTACGCGATCGCGATACACCCTACGCGATTGCGAAGGGCAATTTCTCTGCAACCTGAACCTGCATTTTCTGCAATCTTTTAAGACATAAAAATGGTCGGATTGACCATCCGAAACTCACCCGAGGCCCCCGTGACCTCAACCAAAGGCACCAACACATCCTAAAACCTTATTCAAACTTGTTCCAATCCTCAAAACACCTCAAACAACATCAAATCATCCAAAACACATCGGATTTAAGCCTAAGTTTCTAAAATCTTCTGAATTACGCTTTTGATCAAAAACCCAACCAAACCACGTCCGAATAACCTGAAATTTTATACACACATCCCAAATGACAACGAAACTACTACAACTTCTGGAATTTCATTCCGACCTCTATATCAGAATCTCACCTATCAATTGGAAAACGCGGAAATCTCAATTTCGCCAATTCAAGCCTAAACCTTCCACGGACTTTCAAAATGCATTCCGATCACGCTCCCAAGTCCCAAATCACCTAACGGAGCTAACCAAATCATAAAATTTCGATCCGAGATCATATATAAACAAGTCAAATCTTGGTCAAGCCTTTCAAATTTTAAGCTTTAAACTGAGAATTGTTCTTCCAAATTCATTTTGATTACCCCGAAAGCCAAAACCAATGATTTGTATATGTCATAATACATCACACGGGGCAAGTCATACCCGAAAACTGGCGGGCGAAGTGCAAAAGCTCAAAGCAACCAATCGGGACGTTACAGTAAAGCTAGCCCCGAGAGGTCTGTTCAATTGTCTACAAAAGCATCACGCTGACCAATTTTTCTCCGGAAACAAAAATCTCATAACCACAAACTTGATGAAAACAAAACTCTACCAACTAAATTCATGTGCTAGAGAAAACCCTTAAACTAACATGATTTACACGATGAGTAAGAAGCAAGAAACAAAAATGAAGAAAGTTGAAAATTAAGAACATGCACGAAAAGAACAATCGTTCTTTGCTATCTAAAAAAAAATCACCCAAAAACAACAATTGAACTCAATATATCCTCATTAAGTAGTCCAGAAAAGAATTAAAGAACTCAACCAATATTAAAAAGTTCATTCTCGCCGGAACTGAAAAGAGCTAAGTGAATTTATCGTCCACTCCTTACATAATACCTATATTTGTACTGTATTTGTTGAAAATAAATAAAATTATACTATCAAAAAGGTTAACAATAATATATCCGAAGGGACAAGAATAATTCAATTTACATTAATAAAAACAACTAATTTTGAATATGTGAATAGAATATTTGGTCAGAAAATAGAAAACTCACTTTTATTTTCCCAGCAGATTAGGTTTGCACCAAAAGCATGGCATCAATAACCTTGATATTACTCATTCTTGAAAGTAGTGGAATTAAAAATTCTATCAGACGTGGTCGAATATTAATCTTTTCATCTCTGCTATTGCCACGAATTCTGAAGACATAATCTTACAACGTGGCTTTTCTAATGAAATCTTTAAATAAATAATCTTATTAAAAAAGACAATAACTGAAATGAGAGAGATAAATTAAGCATGCAACATAGGGAATATAAAAGATGTTAATTCATGAATGTATTAATTATTATATAAACATAAATAATGAGATTATTGTCCTTTTATTTGCTCTCCGATTTAGTTAACCAAGATGATATTGAAATTCATATAAGTTAAACTTAAAAGATTACAAATAGCATTTGAAGAGACATATATGTAGAGTACGTTTTTGTACAAAGAAAGACCATTGAGATACAATTTGCATTTAAGAGAATTTGGTTCATATTATATGATTAATTGTAACTCTTGAAATTCTTAATTTATTGCTAGTTGCTTTTCGTGTATTAACATTACATGAGTACTTTAGTAGGGTAGTAACGTGAATTTGCTTTTTGATATAAAATTATTATGAAAATATTGTTTAAGAAAAGGGTAAAACTGTCACTTAGTTTTAACCGGGTAATATAGTAATTCAATTTTCATTTTGGTCTTCTCACTTATAATATAGTATGATAATATGTACATTGTGTAACTTATTATATATTTCGGTTCGAGATCGATATTCCGGTATTATTTTTGTAAATATCATACCTAATACCAATTTTTTTTTAAAACTTAAACCAAATACCAAAATATCGAATACCAAATACCAAAATTTTTGGTTTCGATATGGTAATTCAGTATTTACCAAATTAAGCACAGCCCTAATGGTAAACACATAATATAAGTATAACTGATACCTGATATTTGTCTAAGCCTTAATGCATAAAGTTATTTGATACTCTATTACTGATGAGAGATAATACATATCCCATGAAATTAGTCAGATGCATGCACAAGAAAAAATAATTAATATTTTTTTTTAAAGGGAAAAGGTAACAAGAATAAAAGGAAATAAGGAAAACCACAAAAGGGAATAGAACGGAAATAAAGAGAGGATCTTCTAACGGTAAATAAAAATGCTTCAGTCAAGTTCTGATTGTCCGACATGAAAAGCTAAGAGTGACCTTAAACCCTCCCTCAAAACCAAAGTACTCAGCCCCAAGCTTAGCTCGTGGGTGCTCATTGTAATTATAGAACAAATTTCCAAGAATGTCATATAAAATATACTGTCTCGTACTCTTAATCAATGGGTGCTTCAGCACCCACTCTATTGAAGGTGGATCCGGCAATACTTAAGGACACACAAGAAATTTTGTGGGTTCGAAATATTTTTACATTTCTATTCTAACTTCTATTTTCTGATTTTGAACGCAGTTTTACTAACACTTTTCTCTTCTGATATGATCGCTGAACTTTGTTCAAATCCTAACAGTGAAAAACAATATAATTTTCTTATAATATGATCGTAGTGTGCAATATGCTACTATTTGTTACATATAACAAGTCGTTTCTCATGGAAGATTGTGTCTCTTTAAAAAGTGATTCCTAATGACTTACTGTCAAGTGTAGTTTCCATATGTCATAACTCACAAGACTTCAAAAGAAAAGGTCAAATCTACTGAATAAACTATTAATGACATCATGATATATACATCTGTTTTGTTGTCTACTCTCAATTTCCTCTTTGATGCAAAATAAGAGTATATGGTATTACCAAGTTCAAGGCTGCCTAAAAAGAATCAACACAAAAAGATGAAATGTACATTACCTGGAAGATGGCAATTTAGTATCCATAGAGATATAAAAAAGTGATAAGATCCATTCAATATTACCATTCATATTGGTCATTACATGTTCCCCTCATCAATCCTTAAGGTGGGAACTAGAACAATATTTCCGAAACTACTTCCTTCTCTTGACTTTTAAATGAACAATATTTCCGAAACTACTTCCGTCTCTTGACTTTTAAATGTGGTTTGAGCAAACCTGATTCTAAGATTATTTGCTTTTGCAAGCTTCATATAATCTTCTTAAAGGAAAAAGGGGTTGAGATCTAACCAACTGTACTTGAACCTTTGCTTCTTCAAAGGACTGAAATCCAAGAATATACATGAATGTAATTCCTCTGACGCAGTTTGAGCAATCTTTTGTAATTCCTCTGACGCTGTTTGAGTAGTGGACAACCATCAATGCATAACTTAAACATAGAGGGGTTAGCCCTTTTCCTTGAAAAGATTGGAGCATGAGTTAATGCTCGAGTTATACATCGTCACAAGCGGAGGGAGGCACTCTTTAATTTGAACTGTGGGGACTTAGCTTCCTCAATTATGAAAAGCAATTCCAGAGTTGCATATGCAAGAATCTCATTATATACTCTGGCAATCAAATACCTGCAATTTCGTCGACAGATGGAAGGAGTGCTTCCATATATAGGTTCTGGTGGCAAACTTCATCTATGAACTGAAAGAACATTAGTTTACTATCCAGCACCCCAGGCTTAGTCAAGAAACAAAAGACATAAATGGAAAAAGAAGAAAAAAAGGCATCACATGAATGTTGAAAATGAATTTACGCCTTTTGCTATGTATATTTTAGGCAAATTAAACTTACATGTGCATAATCTAAGTGAACATGTGCAGAATCTAAGCCACTTCCTCCTTCCTCAACTCACTGGAAAAAAGGGAAACAACAAGAGTGCATGAATTGCTATTGAGATGAAACTTCAAGCAATACATGCGTGAACTAATTAAGTCTTCAAGTAAGATAGGTTCATAATTTGAAAGACTATGTTATGCTATCAACTTCTAGAGAAAATTATCCATTCCTACCAATACTATGTTTCGAAGAAAGTAAGGATTACTATAGTTGCAATATATCACCTTTCTATCATCTAACAATCACTCCGATGTGAATATGCATCGCCTCACAGTACTGGAAATAGGTGTTTCACACTGCTCAACGCTAATGAAAACAAGAAGAAGTAACAAATAAGACCTATTGTAACAAGGACATAGTATCAGCACTGATAGTTAACAGCACAAGGTCATTTAATTGATATTGTAATTATATGGACAAAATATCAAAAGAGAAGTAGTACTGTTAAATGCCACACAAATGAGAAGTACTTTTCTTCGCTTACACTTACTGATTCATTAGAGAGACTCCTCGCAAAATGGTTATCACTCGTCAAACATTGCATTTCTTATTGACTATGATATCTTGGAACGTAAATCTGCAAGTGGTGCAATCAAGTGAAAATCTTTAACCAGAAGAGTTTTGTTAGAACAAATAAATGTTGACTAATCCACAGTAGAGAAAGAATTGCTCGAAGCAAATCAAGTTTTATAAAATGTATAATACGTATAGCTTAGTGCGTCAATCTGAGCTAATGCTGGCAAATTATACACAAAAAAAGAAGTACGTTTCTTCCTTTCACCAACTGAGCAAGGAGATGATCATACATAATAACCTTAATTATGCTTTAAGGTTTTTAAATTATCAAGAAACAAACTCTTATATTTTTGATACATCGGAAACAAACATTCTGCCTCGTGTACCTTTGAGTTACGATAGAGCTCTGCATTTACGAAGGATTTTACACTTCCCAGTACACAGATCAAAGCTCAAGAGTGAACATGTTCATTCCTCAACTCACTTGCAAAAGGAAAACAACAAGATTACATGAATTTCTATTTAGTTGAAACATCAAGAAATACATGAACTAAAATTTCAAGAAAAAATTGACTCATATTTAGGCAATGCACAGACAAGTCTATGTATGTGAATGGTAAAAGATTTCTAGTTCATTAATATCATATTATGTATCGCGACCTATACTTGGTTTCTGTTACAATGGTTTATCGCAGCTTTCTGCAGTTGCAATGTATCACCATTCATCCCGATTTGAAGATTACTTCCTCGGCTTCACAAGCTTCACAGTGACAACAGACACACGCTCCACACTACTCAACAAGATTTAACGAAGGAAAAGAATTAACAAACGTTTTAATCAAAGAGAAGTAACAGCAAATAAAAACTACTGGGAAAAAAAAAAGAGAATAACTTACATCTGACAGAACACCATTCATTTTAATCATCACAGGCATTCCCAATCGATCTTTATGGTGGGAATATGAGCAATATTTGGCCAGTATTCGCCCTTCTGAGAGTAACTTAAATATCTCAACAGCTTTCCCTTCTCAACAACTCAATAAAACCAAACTGAAAACAAAAGAAAATGATATGTTAGAACTCTTAGCTAACCCATGTGCTACTATTCCAGAAGCCTACATTTGTAGAGCTATACATGAATGATTCCTCTAGACAAGTAATCAACATTCATGGTTTTATCTGATTACGAAAATGATTCCTAAACATACTGCCAAGTGGAGACGTTTCAATATGTCATCGCTCATAATCAATTTTTTATGCTGAAGAAGTTAGAAGAATAAAGCAACATCAAGGGAGCCAAGCTGCCATTTCATCTGTGATACTACTGGTTTTACGATTAATCAAGAACTGAAGTCTTCTCAATTACTCACGATGTAGCATAGTTTTAATGACATCATGATACTCATATTATCTTACAAGCATTAAATTAATCCCTGGTGCAAATCAATGTTGATTTTCAAGTTCGAAGCTGCCACATGAAGCTGACTCAAAAAGGGAAAGGAGAAAAAATCACAATCAGATAAAATGAAGTTGGAAGGTGACAATTTAATATCCATTCAACTGTGCTCTAGAATTTCGGAAAATGAGAAAATTCATCTATCAAATGCAGGGTGGTTAGAAACTCAAAGATAAAATGAACAAAGCAATACGTGAAAAAAGAAATGAGTTTGAAGATCTTCATCCATATATTTTGCTTTCCAAGCTTGATGTATTCTTCTTAAAAGGAATAGGGAAAAAAGTACCTGATCGTGAAATAGAGATTGCATGTTTCTGACTGTTCATGTTCTTCCTTGTGATTCTATGAATTGACTGGAGTTTAAGAACAACGAACAGAAGATTGAACAACTGCAACAATAAAAATGTATCAATGACCAAATCGAGCTAGTAGAAAAGCAAAGGAGGAAATCCTCAAAATAAACTACCAAATTATTCTGCATCATATTTTGAACAGCTAATGTGCATCAACTGAAACAGGAGAACTAATAAGAGATGGCTCTTTCGTGGTTATGTTGTCAAGTCTACCGAGTAAATTGAAAACTACTACCAGTACAAACATAAAGATTGTGGTAACTGAAACATGACTGAATCGCCAGTCTCGGCTTTGTGCAGACATATAGATGCATACTGAAGTGATGGAGAAGGGCAACTCTCCTTATGTCCAGTCCCAAGGCAGATGATGGTACAGAGATGGCCACCACTTTACAGCGATCCGACACGATTTGGGTGTCGGTGAGGATATACATCAAGTGTGCATTGACTACAACAATTACAAAGAAGTACAGGTTAGCCAGGTTTTTGGTTTCAACTCATTGTTTTATATATGCATAAACAAACAAAGTATTGAACACTTTTCTGTTGGATGAGCTATATTCAAGGAAATAAATGCTAGAAATTTAAAATTTTATATTGTTTTTGTTCAATATATTTTTAATGTAATTACTGAAATACACAAACACACGTACATTTAAAAATATTTATTAGTTGAGAGGGGCATTTCTCATTAGAGTGAACCTTGACAACTCTCTGCCCAGCTTTTCCTTCTCATGTTAAGCAACAACATCGTATTTACATGCATGAAATATATATTCTACAACCTTTATTTTCTTTCATTCTGAATTGTGTAAATAAATTTTTGAATTTTTATTGTTGATATTAAAATTATTATTACAAATAAATTATTCTAATTAAATTTTTTACTATGCTCATTATTTTGTTATTCCAGCATTATAGATGCTTAAATACCTTTTATTTTTCTAATTTATAAATAATATTTATTTATTCTATCGGTAAATCCATAATATAAATTAAAAATGGAAAATCATAATATTAAAATGTTTTTAAAAAAAAGGTAGATAAATGTTTATAATTTAGAGGGTAAAATTGGTATTTGGCAATCCAAAATTTGAAAAATCTAGTTGAGTGACCTTCTGAGTGCAATAGGCATAGTTAAGCGACTTTGTTGTTACAAACGAAAGAAAAGTGACTTTAGAAGATAATTTGAGATAGTTGAGTGACCATTTGAGTAATTGACTCTATTAACAAACAATATGGTGAAGATGCTTCCTTGGCTTCACAGCGCAAAAGCCGCTACAGACTGCTCAACAAGATCTGACAAAGAGGAAGAATTAACAAACAAGCCAAGAGCAGTAATGAAAAATAGAAAAGCAACTGAAGTAGAAAATAATTTACATCTTTAAGAGCAGCATTTGTTTCAATCGTTACAGGCATTCCTCATCAATTCTTATGAAGGAAATTTGAGCAATTTCTAGCCAGTATCCCCCTTTCTCAAATTCTAGATGTCGTTTAAGCAACGGACTGGAGATTTGGTCAATTGTCGACGACCAGCTCAGCAAGGGAGTAGGGCAGCATAGAGCTCTGCATGCGTTTAATGACGAGAAAAACATATTCATGTCCCATAAGCAAATTGAACATCATTAATAGCGCGCGGAGAGCTACAACATTTTTGACATACCATCTAATATATTTATTTCTAGTTTCTACTGGAAAAGAGTACAAATACTTATTGATTCATTAGAGAGACTCTTAGCAAACTGGTTTTCATTCATCAATCATCGCATTTGTGATCTGTTATGATATGTTGGAAAGTAAACCTGGAATAAGTGGTGCAATCAAGTGAAAATCTTTAAGCAGAAGATTTTGTTAGAACAAATAAATCTTAATATAGTGAAGCCTTAAAACTACTACCATCAACAAGATTTTTAATAAAAGGAAAAGAATTAACAAACAAGCCAATAGAAGTAACCAAAAATGAAAAGCTGCTGAGATAAAAAGAGAGAGAATAACTTACATCCGTTAGAGCACCCTTTTGTTTTAATCATTACAGATATTCCTTATCGACTCGTATAGTGGGAAGATGAGCAATATTTGGCCAGTAATCCCCCTTGTCAAATTCTAGGAGTGGTTTGAGCAATGGGCAGTTATGAATCCATATTGTTGAGATGGAAGAGGGCATCCCTTTTACTGGAAGATGTTGGAGATTAGGACAATACCAGATATGCAGCTTAGAGAGGGAAGAGGGCAGCGCTGATTCTGGAAGAGATTGGAGATTACGGCAATTCCCGATGGTCAACGCAGTGAGGGAAGAGGGAATCTCTGGAAGAGATAGGAGTTGATTGCAGTACCTGATCTGTAGACATTGAAGCGAAGTGAGGCGCCGAAGACCTTCGTTCGGTAGTGAATGGAGCTCACGTTGGCAATATAATATAAGCTCAGAAAGAGACGAGGGAAGCCCTTCTTCCAATAGTGACTGAATTTGAGGTGAATTATAAGTATATAGAGATTCAAGAGACGTGAGGCTTTTGAGAACTTGGCTGCTAAATGTTTTCAGATTGTATACAGTAAGCCGCCGAATAGAGCAAGGCAATTCCCAGTTTTCACTAGCAGGAATCTCTTCGTCACTACCATCATGGTAGATGAGTAACTTTGTGAGACAAGGGAGTCTCTGTAAACCCCACTCCTTTCGCCCATTCACCAGTCTCTTACAATGCTCGGTCTCAAAGACTTCTAAATTAAAGGGCAATCCTCCTTCAGGAAAGCACTCTATTTCTGGACAATTATTCAGAAATAGTTCCTTAAGAGATGGAACAAGTTCCTGCATATGTTTTGGCAGCGACTTCAGGTTCTCGCAGTTGCTAATATCCAAAGTACCCAACGACGTCATTTGAGCCACCGAAAGTATTTCAAGATTCTCACATTTTTTAATTATGAGATCTTCAGTCCCATTGGGAATCAGAAGCCTGGTAAGGCCGTGGCAACTTTCTACCCACAAAATGCGTGCTCTTGGGACTAACTCACGTGATATATCATCTATAGAATCACATTTATTCATTTCCAATTTCTCCAGAAACATGTTACTTCCTATAGAGATCATATCACCAACTGATGACTCCAGTTTCAATTTCCCACAGTGCTTTATCTTTATTTCCTTCAAAGTATTTGGCAGACTGCTAATAGCCAAGGAGCTAAGAGAGTGACAATCACTGATGCATAATTCAATTATCTGTTTCATTCCCTGAAGTTGAGACAAAAACAGTTCAGCATGATCAAAAAGAACTCCACCCTTAGGAGAACCTTCAACTTTAAACTTTTTTAGACTTGAAAGTTGGACAGGTGTCTCCAGATTGAGTTCCGGACACCTTGAAATTGTCAATTTTGTCAGAGAACAAAGATTTTCAGACAACTTTCCAATCAACTTGGGGCAGTTTTTAATTGAAAGGTCCTGAAGTGTAGGAAACTCGCCATTCCCTAGTAGGTACCACTGCTTCCACTCCAGCATCTCTGCAAATTCAAGTCGCTCAAGAGAGTTAAAAGGCTTTTTGGAGGACGAACTGCCATAGAATTCTTCAGTCACCTCTGTTATTCGACACATCCCTCTAATGGTAAGGAATTTCAAAGAAGGAAGCTGTCCCAATGCTGGCAAGGAATAACAGTTCTTGCAGTTGCTTAGGGACAATTCCACCAGCTCAAAAAATAAATGATCAGCTAACCAATTTGGAAAGTTTGTCCCTCTATATCCAGTGATCTTGAGTTCTTTAATGTTTGGATTTGGATGTAGATCATCAAGTATGTCTCTTTCATTTTGTGAATTGTCCGCAATACTTATACTCCACTCCAATGATAACTTTTCGATATGTTCCTTTCCTCTCATGTTTGCTTCCAAAGCTTCACTTCTGTCAGCCACATTTTGCAACTCTAGAATAGATAGAAATCCATACAAGTTATGTAGTTCACCCAAATCTTCCATTCTCGAACTACTGCTACAACCAAGAAATAATTTAACTCCCAATAACACACAGATGCTTTTCAACTTGCTTGGATGTTGCGGCTTCTTCAAGCAAGGAGTGTCGCTAATATCAAGTTGACGCAAGTTGATCAAATTTTGTATTTGTATCGGTAACTCCACCAGATTTTGACAACATGACAAGAGAAGTGTCTCTAAGTTATAGAGTACACATATTGAATCTTGTAACTGCTTTATCTCTGTCAAAGAAAGGTCCAAAAATCTTAGGAGTTTTAACTTGATGAAAAAGTCATTTGGCAACTCTTTGATAGTATAATGAGACAATGATAATGCCCTTAAAGATGTTAGTCTTGGCAATATGTTATGCAGTACCCTCTTGTTTATACAACCAGAGTAATGCTGGGCGTTTATCGGAAGCAAAGTCCGCAATTGCTCCAACTTGCGGAGGGGCTTCAATTTCTCAAGGTCACCACCGTATCCCATTGAATATGATAGGTGACGACTTTTTTCCAACATATGAGATACTTCTCTATCTTCTAACCTGATACAAAGTTTTGAAGATGCAAGTTGCACCAAATCATTGACAAGGTCATGCATTAAGAATTTCTCTTTGTTCCCTTGAGAAGACCTTGGGACCCTTTCAAACAATGATCTTGATCGCAACTCGAGAAAGTATTGGTTGCCTGAATCTTCAATTGTTTTATCTTTTTGCAGCCATTGTACGAGACCATTAGCAATCCATAGTTGAATGACTTGTTCTTTGCCAAATGGATAATCTTTGGGAAACATTGCACAATAGGAAAAACATTGCTTCAAATGCACGGGAAGATCATTGTAGCTCAACATCAACGCTGGTAATAAGCCATTGTCTGGCAGCTCCCATATTTCACTTTTCAAAATGCGTCTCCACTCTTCAATCTCTGATTTGGACCGTACCAAACCAGCAAGTGTCTTTAGTGCTAAGGGCAAACCTTTGCACTTTTTTGCAATTTGTTTTCCTACCTCTTCAAGTTCTGGATGTTCCTTAGGATCCCTATTTTCAAATGCATGTATTTTGAATAAAGGCCAAGAGAATTCGCTAGAAAGAATCTCCATGATAATTGGTCGACTACCCATCATCTCCGCAACACTCCCCTTACGTGTCGTCACAATGATCTTACTTCCACGTTCACCTTGTGCAAAAGGATTTCTCAAGTCATCCCACTCGATGTACTTGTCATTCCAAACATCATCTAAAACAATAAGAAACTTTTTACCTTTTAAGCTTTCCTTCAATTTGATTTGAAGTTGATTAAGATTGTTATCAACCATCAAGTTGGATGAACCAATTTCTTGAAGTAATCCTTTTGTTATTCTAGAAACATCATATGGTTCAGACACACAAAACCAAGCTTTCGGATCAAAATGGTCTTTCACCTTCTCATTATTGTACACAGCTTTAGCAAGTGTTGTCTTGCCAAGCCCCGCCATTCCAACAATAGGAATTACACGATACTTTTTTCCATCGGCGTCAACAGACAATAAACGGTCAACCAATGTCTCTATTTCATTATGCCTACCAAAGATATCAGATTCATCGTCCAAAGAAGTTGAAAGCCCTCTAGTTTCTTGTTTACCAGAAACAAGATATATAGTCCTTTAGGCCAAGCCTATCAATTTGTTTTTCCAACTCCTCCAATGTTTTAGTGGTGCCTTCCAACTTCTCCTTTATGTTAAGAAAATAATGATCACTCAAGCACAAGTTGAGGTCACTGACCTGTTGGTTGCCTGTTTCTATAAAATTTTGATGCTGACCTTCTATCTTAACTCTCAGAACTTCATAATTGATTTCTTCCATTAAGTTTTCAGCACTTTCCACAGCATCCCGAAGTTCATTAAGCCACTCGCTCATGTATGGATTAGATGTCTGCTTATTCTCTGCATCACTTAGCACAGCTTGAAGACCAAGTAAAGTCATCTTCAACCTCTTTAACAGTCGAACATCATGCTTGCCCCTTTGAAACATCTTCAGCAGCTCACCCCGAGGAGCAAGCCTATCAAAGAGAACATTCAAAGCTGAAGATAGAAATGCACCTCCAACTGCTAAGCCAAACTCCATTTCTGAAAACTGCAAAACAAAACAGACAACCACAAAATGATCAAGAATTTGGAGAAGATTGATGTTTCTATCTTAAAATAGTCTTACTTTTACCTGTTCAATGCTAAAAGTAATATGAATAAGAATGCTCAGAGTATATGCTAGTTGTGTGCCGTGCTTTTGCAAAAGTTGCTTGTGCTTCTTAGAAGACCTTATATCTCTCTTTCTTTCTTTTCAAAATGTACGACTTTTTAACCAACAAAAAGTTAAAGACTTCATAATGGAGACCGGTTTCTTAACTAGTCATTGATTAACTGAGGCAAGAGAGGGAGTATAAAAAGGGACAGGGTGGGGAACTGAAAAATAAAAGAGCCTAAAATGATAAATTTATGCAGGGTATGCATTAGGTGTGCCTTTTGCTCATATCATGAAATTATTTAGAAATTGTGAAAATTTAAATGATGAGATATACTAACTGTTAAATTGTTGCTGAAATACTTTGCACTCTACATTCTTGAAAATGTTCCTTTTCTTGCAATATACCTCTTTGAAGTTGAAAACCTAAATAATGGTAGGAAAAAATATTAAATGGTGCCTTTAATTAAATTTTAATAGTATAGTCTCTATCTCTAAAAAATTTATTGATCCATTATATGTTGTAGCTAAGTGTTATTAGTGACAGAGTTTTAGAATAATTTGACAAAACCAATTGAAAAGACGGAATCTTGAAATTCCTTAATATCATGTTTTAGAAAGTATTAGAGCTTGAGAAGAGAAGTGTTACACCTTGTGTATTTGGCGTTATCATGCTGTAAAGGGGCTAATTCGATAGGAAGATAATTTCTATGAGATATTTAAATGATGCGATAGTTATACGTTAAGATTGGAAGTCCTTCGAGTTGTGATTAAAAATTCGACAAAGATCGCCGCAAGTTAAGGGTTTTAAATTTCACTGAAATTTGGATAAAATGTTGATGAGCTTTTCTCTCAATATACTAGGAGTTATGGTGTGTTCTACCCACCGAATCGAAGATCTATGAGTCTAGTTTCCAACGCAACAAACCGTTCGTTAACACGACTTCAGAGTAGAGATATTAACATTTTCGTACAGGGGTGCACACTGTTACGGGAACAGTGTGCATAGTCGGTTTTGGTTAAAAAAAATTTTATTTAAGTTAGTTTTAAAACATAACCCCTGCGTTTTATCCTCTCCAAAACAGAACCTAAAACCTAGGGATTTCCTCTCAAATTCCTCCCATCTATCTAGCCAATCATAACAACAATTTAGTCATCCTCAAGATAGAGAACACCATGGTAGCTTCGGAATCGTGAATTCTTCGGTGTTTCACTTTTCGTAGGAAGACTCTGTCTTGAAGTAATCTCGAATTTAATGTAATTCTGGTCACATAAGGTATGATTTAACTTCCTCTTTGATCTTTGTAAACTTCTACCATAAGAATTCCTAAGAAATAGTTGAAACCTCTATAGAAATGTTCTTGATTTTTTTAAGAAACCTCTCTTAATATGACTTGATTGTTGGGGTTGTTTTATATGGTTTTATTGTGTTGTTTGGATCTGTGAAGACATGGATGGAATCGTGTCGATGAGGAGATGTAGTAAAGTAAAAATTTGGTGGTGTGTTGAGGGGAAATTAAGCTACAAAAGAGTCTACAAATTCATGCCAGCAAGTTGTTCGCTTAAATGTCTAAATGAAGAATTATATAAGATATGAGCGTGAATTTGATATTGAATGGTTCGTATTATGTAGGAAATCATTCCTAAGGCTTTCGAGGTCTCAGAAACCGTATATAACTCCATCGACAAGGTATGTAGGGCTTTCGATATACTTTTCGGCATGACTAGAATTCGAATACACGTTTATCGAATTGTTTCGTCGGATTTTAGTTATTTCACCTTCAACTTATAAAGATGCTTAGACCTGATCCTTTCTCATCGATTGCTTACTTAAAAGAATATCTATGAATTCTCGGTTTTCCTTGTTCCTTGCTTAAAAAGAACTAGAGCCTTTTTACTCGTTCTACTTTCGACGTTCATATAAATCATGAATAAGTAATACTTACTTCAAAGATACTCATAACACATAACTCTCATGTTCTTAGTACTTGTTGGCTCATGGTTGAAAAATTAAATATTTTAGCGACAACCATGATAGTCGGGGAATAATGATGATAGGCCACTTCGACTCTTCTTAGAATACGTCTTTTAAGGTTAGTTTTGCATTGCACTTATATAATTCATGGTTTAATGTATGTATGTATTTACTTTCATTACCGAGCCGCACTATAAACGGTCGGGTATGACACGTATTGTGTAACCACTGATCAGTTGGGATTATCGAGCTTCACGTGGCCGGGTACGATTCTATCAAGCCTTTATTATGGCCGGGTATGTTATGGATATTGTAGCCCCACAGAGGGATTTATTATTATATAATGTAATATATTATAAGTAGCAATAGTGAGCGACGATTCCACGAGCATACATTTATATCCATGTTGAATTTTAGTTTCCTATCGAGGCTAGCTTCAGAATTCAAATTGTCTCTATATCTCTTCTCTTAATAATTACATTTTTTCCTGTTACACTTGTCGCCCTACATATTCAGTACATATTTCGTACTAACGCCTTTTTATGCGTTGTGTTCATGCCCACAGGTTCGGATAGACAGAGCGGTGTGCCTCCTCAGTAGGACCCCCAGGATCAGCGTTGGGTTTCGCACTCCACTTCTTCGGAGTTGCTGACTTTGAGTCCATAGGTACTATTACAGATGTATATGAGTAGTTTTGGGCATGTCGGGGGCCTTGTCCCGGCCTGTTGAGATTGTCTTACACTCTTAGAGGCTTGCAGACTAGCGGTCATTGCATGTATATTTTTTTGTATGGCCCTATCGGCCTTCTAGATAGCTATCATACTGTTGTTGCAGCCTTGTTGGCCTATGTTATATAAATATATATATATATATATATATATATATATATGTGTGTGTGTGTGTGTGTGTGTGGTGTGTGTGTGTGTGTGTGTGTGTCGTTTTGGGCTCTTCTGCCTGCAGGTTATTATATTTCAGATCATATCTCATGGTTGGTTCGCTCGGGTCTTCGGGCATCGGGTGTCAGCCACACCTCCCAAGATTGGGGTATGACAAACTTGGTATCAGAGCAGGTCAGTCTTAGGGAGTCTACAAGTCGTGTCTAGTAGAGTCTTGTTTATGGTGTGTTGTGCACCACACTTATAAACATGAGGCTATTGGGCATTTAGGATTATTACTGTTTTTCTTGATCTAGATCGTGCCATAGTGCCTAATCATAAGTGTTCATTCCTAATTCTCTTTTTATTTACCTTCTCAGTGATGCCTAATACTACGAGACAACAAGTGGCTATGAAATTTATTCAGAGGTTGGATGAGGAGGCGGGAGAGGGCACAAGTCAGGTCCCACCTGCTAATGTAGATCAACATGAGCCACAGAATGAGGCTGATTCTCAGGCTTCCGGGGCAGCACCCTCACCACCCCCGGAAGGGCGTAAAGGAGCTAACGTACCTCCAGTCCCTCTCCCAGTTGTTCCTGATCAAGACCTGGACATGCGGAGTGCTGTACAATTGCTGACTCGAATAGTGGCCTCCCAGGCCCAACACCAAACCCTCGATATTGCTGATAGGTCCGTGAGTGTGAGAGTTCGAGACTTTATGTCACGACCCAATCCCCGAACCCGGTCGTGATGGCACCTCTCGCGGAGACAAGGCCAGCCAGACCAAAACGGAACACCTCTTTTAAACAGTTAATCATCATAAACAGTAGTAACATATAATATAATATTCATAAATTGCGGAATTTAACGATAATAACAGCAGGAACTATCCCGACACAGCCCAAACCGGGGTGTCACAAGTCATGAGCTACTACAAAATCTGCTATAGGTCTACAAAGTACGAAATTCGATACAACAGTCTGAAGAAAACATAAATGATAGAGGATAAGAGAGACAAGGGGCTGCAGACGTCAACAACTACCTCGTAACTCCAAATCACTGCCTAGCCTGGAAGGAATCAGCGCTCAAGTGCGGACTCTGCTATACCTGAATCTGCACACACGGTGCAGGGAGTAATGTGAGTACTCCGACTCAGTGAGTAATAATTACAAATAATGGCTGAAAGTATGAAAACACGTAAAGGCACAAAGCAATTCCATATCAAGAAGTAAAATCACTTAAAACAGTAAATTAGTGAAGAAATCAAATGATATTCCTTTTTAAAACAAGTAAAACAGGTAATTTAACAGGTAATTAACAAGTAGAAATTCGCCCCTCGGGCATAGTATCAATCGCTCAGCATAGTATCAGCCCCTCGGGCTCACTCTTAGTACAGTATCAACCCCTCGGGCTACCCCACAATCACTCAGTATAATGGTCAGCCATTGTTACCTAACCAAATTGCATCATACAGTGTCATTATTACCACTGTTTCAAATCACATGGGTACCCGCGCTCACTGTGGGTGTGCAGACTCTGGAGGGGCCCCTTACGGCCCAAGCGCTATATCAAGCCACCTCGTAGTATCATCACTCAACATATCCTCACATCACTCAAGCCACCGCATGGCATAAATAGTATTTCAGGCCCTCGGCCTCATATCACTCAACATATCCTCACATATGGCGCTCGGCCTCACTCAGTCCAGAAATCATCATAAGCCCCTTGGGCATTCGTAAAACAGTAGTTCTCAGCCCAAAGCATGATGCAGAAATATCATTTAAGTCTCAAATCTGAGTAAAAGTGGCTGAGTTTGTAAAACAGTAGATATCAACAGGACTGAGTTCAAATAATAAGTCAAGCAGTAAGGAAACATTGATAAAAATCCCCGAAGGGTTCAAATAGCTGGCACGAAGCCCAAATATGGCAATCAACCCAAATCATGATGGTAACAAATAAATTTCAGTCAAATATTCAGTAAAGTCATCAATCGGGATGGACCAAGTCACAATCCCCAGTAGTGAAAGACCCCACGCTCATCATCCAGAGCATATCTTGCCTCAATATAGCACTACGATATGCAATCCGGGGTATCAAACCCTCAGGACATCATTTACAATCATTACTCACCTCGAACTGGCTAATTCTCTAGCTCGCGACGCCCTTTGCCCCTCGAATTGGCCTCCACACGTGTCGAATCTATCCAAAATCAGAACGAATACGTCACAATATGCTAAGGGAACAAAGCCCAAGCGAAAACATTCGAAAAAATATCAAAAATCCCGAAATTAGCAAAACCTGAGCCCCAGGCCCACGTCTCAGAATCAGGTAAAATTTACATTTTCAGAATCCTCATACCATCACGAGTCTAACCATACCAAAATTATCCAATTCTGATACCATTTGGTCCTTCAAATCATCATATTACATTTTTGAAAGGTTTCACAATTTTCTTCCCAAATTCCATCTCAAATCACGAATTAAATGATGAATTCAGTGATAGATTCATGTATTCTAGCCAAATCTAAGTTAAAATCACTTACCACGATGAATTTCTTGAAAACCCTTCAAAAGATTGCCAAAATCTGAGCTTTCTAGGTCAAAATATTTAATAAAATCCAAAACCTCGTATTTATAGCCCTCAGGTATCAGCTACCGTGGGCCGCACCAAAATAACCGCGGTCCGCGCAAGCCAGTCAGTTTTGGCCATATCGTTTTCTACAGATGTCCAAATTGCGATATATTTACTTTTCTGGAAACTAGACAGAAAGAGCTACAACTTTTGTTTTTGAATTACCTCAAAATTCCTTGTAGATCAAAAGATATGAGCTTATGAAGTAGGACCAGCGGGAGGGTTCTTCACCGCGACCGCGCCCACTTTTGTGCGGTCCGCGCGACGCCTACCGCGGCCGCAGCCTCTTTTGTGCGGTCCACACAGCACTCAACGTGGGCGCACTCATTTTTGTGCAGACCACGTGAGTGAGTTCCGGGGCCTGCAAGCCCTGTAGACCTGCTACAGCTATGATTTTTGTACTAAAACATCCCGGAACCTACCCAGAACTCCCGGAACTTCAAACCAATTGTACCAACACATCTCATGACATCGTTCAAACTTGCTCAAAACTTCAGAACGCTCACAACAACATCAAATCACCAACTTAACATAGGATTCAGGCCTAAGAACTCCAAGAACTCTTAAATTATGTTTTCGATCAAAAGGTCTACCAAATCTCGTCCGAATGACCTGAAATTTTGCACACACATCCCAAATGACACAATGGAGCTACTGCAACTCTCGGAATTCCATTCCGACCCCTATATCAAAATCTCGCCTATCAACCGGAATTTGCCAAAATATCAATCTTGCCAATTCAAGCCTAAATCTTCTCTACAACTTCAAAACTCATTCCGATCACGTTCCTAGGTCACAAATCACCTCCCGAAGCTAACGAATCATCGGAACTCACTTCCGAGCCTTCTAACACATAAGTCAACATCTGGTTGACTTTTCCAACTTAAGCCTTCTTAAAAGAGACTAAGTGTCTCATTTCTTACCAAATCCTCTCCGAACTCGAACTAATAAACT
This sequence comes from Nicotiana sylvestris, assembly GCF_000393655.2. Taxonomy (NCBI): domain Eukaryota; kingdom Viridiplantae; phylum Streptophyta; class Magnoliopsida; order Solanales; family Solanaceae; genus Nicotiana; species Nicotiana sylvestris. The sequence goes on from NC_091067.1 coordinate 36,775,333, forward strand.
CGATCACATAAAAAATGGATAACGAAGCGTAAAGAAGCTGAAATGGGGGAAATGGAGTGGCAACTCATGAGACGACTGGACGGGTCGTCACATCCTCCCCAACTTAAACAAACGTTCGTCCTCGAACGAGTCAAGAAACATACCTGAAGCCTCAAACAAATGAGGATATCTGCTCCGTAGCTCCCGCTCGGTCTCCCAGGTAGCCTCCTCCATGGGCCGACCTCTCCACTGCACCTTCACTGAAGCTATATCCTTTGACCTCAACTTCCGAACCTAGCGACCCAAAATAGCTACTGGCTCCACATCAAAGGTCAAATCATCATCCAACCGAACCATGTTGTAGTCCAAAACATGAGACAGATCCCCACTATACTTTTGGAGCATAGAAACATGAAATACCGGATGCACACTCGACAGGCTGGGTGGCAAAGCAAGCTCATAAGCCACCTCCCCAATCCTCTGAAGCACCTCAAAAAGCCCAATGAACTGAGGACTCAACTTGCCTTTCTTCCCAAACCGCATAACACCCTTCATGGGCGAAACCTTCAGCAAGACCTTCTCACCGACCATGTAGGACACATCTCGAACCTTTCGGTCCGCATAACTCTTCTGACGTGACTGCGCTGTACGAAGCCTCTCCTGAATCACCTTCACCTTCTCTAAGGCATCCTGAACCAAATCTGTCCCCAATAGTCTAGCCTCGCCGGGCTCGAACCAACCAACCGGAGATCTACACCGCCTCTCGTACAAAGCCTCATATGGAGCCATCTGAATACTCGACTGGTAGCTGTTGTAGTAGGCAAACACTGCAAGTGGTAGAAACTTATCCCATGAACCTCCAAAGTCAATAACACAAGCACGCAACATGTCCTCCAATATTTGAATAGTACGCTCGAACTGTCCGTCCGTCTGAGGATGAAACGCTGTGCTCAACCCTACCTGAGTACCCAACTCTCTCTACACGGCTCTCCAAAACTGCGAAGTAAACTGAGTACCTCTATCTGAGATGATGGAAACATGAACGCCATGCAATCAAACAATCTCCCGGACATAAATCCCCGCCAACCGCTCTGAAGAATAGGTAGTACACACAGGAATGAAGTGCGCAGACTTGGTCAGCCGATCCACAATCACCCAAATAGCATCGAACTTCTTCAAAGTCCGAGGAAGTCCAACCACAAAGTCCATAATAATTCTCTCCCACTTCCACTCGGGAATAACCATCTGCTGAAACAAGCCACCCGGTCTCTGATGCTCATACTTCACCTACTGACAGTTGAGACACCGAGCTACAAATCCCACAATATCTTTCTTCATTCTTCTCTATCAATAGTGTTGCCTCAAATCCTGATACATCTTCGCGGCACACGGAGCGAGCTATGAGCCTCCTCTAGAATCAGCTCTCTAAGCCCATCCACATTGGGAACACAAATCCGGCCCTGCATCCTCAACACACCATCATCACCGACGGTCACCTCTCTGGCATCATCATGCTGGACTCTGTCCCTAAGGACAAGCAAATGCGGATCATCATACTGGTGCTCTCTGATGCGATCATATAAAGAAGACCGAGAAACCACACAAGCCAACACCCGACTGGGCTCCGAAATATCCAACCTCACGAACCGATTGGCCAAGGCCTAAACATCAACCACAAGAGGTCTCACCTCAACTGGAATATATGCCAAACCCCCCATACTCACTGCCTTTCGGCTCAAAGCATCGGCCACCACATTAGCCTTTCCCGGATGGTACAATATAGTGATATCATAATCCTTAAGCAACTCCAACCATCTCCGCTACCTCAAATTAAGATCCTTTTGCTTGAACAAATGCTGAAGACTATGATGATCAGTGAACACGTCACAAGATACGACATACAAGTAATGCCTCCAAATCTTCAATGCGTGAGCTATGGCAGCCAACTCCAAATCATGAACGGGGTAGTTTTTCTCATGGGGCTTCAATTGCCGAGAAGCATAAGCAATAACTCTACCCTACTGCATCAACACACAACCAATCTCAACTCTTGAAGCATCACAATACACAATATATGAACCTGAAGCTGATGGCAAAACCAACACTAGAGCTGTGGTCAAGGCTGTCTTGAGCTTCTGAAAGCTCTCCTCACACTTGTTCGACCATACGAATGGAGCACCCTTCTGAGTCAACTTGGTCAAGGGCGATGCAATGGATGAAAATCCCTGAACGAACCGGCGATAATAGCCTGCTAACCCAAGAATGCTACGAATCTCTGTAGCTGAGGACGGTCTGGGCCAACTCTGAACTGCCTCTATCTTCTTCGGATCAACTTGTATACCCTTGTTGGATACCACGTGCCCCAAGAAAGACACTGAACTGAGCCAAAACTCACACTTGGAGAATTTTGCACAAAGCTTCTCCTCCCTCAGTCTCTGCAACACAACTCTCAAATACTCCGCGTGCTCCTCCTGACTACGCGAGTACACCAAAATATCATCAATGAATACAATAACGAACGAATCCAGATAAGGTCGAAATACAATGTTCATCAAATGCATTAATGCTACTGGGGCATTGGTTAGCCCGAAAGACATAACAAGAAACTCATAATGACCATATCTGGTCCTGAAAGTAGTCTTAAGAATATCTGAATCCCTGATCTTCAATTGGTGATAACCCGAACGAAGATCAATCTTGGAGAATACCCTCGCTCCCTGAAGCTGATTAAATTAATTGTCAATGCGAGGCAAAGGATACTTGTTCTTGATTGTTACTTTGTTTAATTACCTATAATCAATGCACATTCTCATCGTGCCATCCTTCTTCTTCACAAATAAAACCAGTGCACCCCAAGGGGACACACTAGGCCGAATGAACCCCTTATCTAGGAGTTCCTGAAGCTGTTCTTTCAATTCCTTCAACTCCGTTGGTTCCATAAGATATGGCAGAATAGGAATGGCTGAGTGCCCGACACCAGGTCAATACCAAAATCAATATCCCTGTCTGGTGGCATGCCCGGCAGGTCTGCAGGAAAAACATCGGGAAAATCCCTCACAACTGGGATAGAATCAATACTCGGAGTCTCAGCTCCAACATCCCTCACAAGTGCTAGATATGAAAGGCAACCCTTCCCAACCATACGCTGGGCCTTCAAGAAAGAGATCACTCTACTAGGGATATAATCAATCACACCACGCCACTCGATCCGCGGTACACCCGGCATAGCCAAGGTGACTGTCTTATCATGACAGTCTAGAATAGCACGACACGGAGATAGCCAATCCATGACCAAAATGACATCAAAATCCACCATGCTCAATAACAATAGATCCACTCGCGTCTCCGGACCCCCAATAGTCACCACACATGACCGGTACACATGGTCTACAACAATAATATCGCCCGCTGGGGTAGATACATGAACAGGTAAAGCAAGAAACTCACGGGGCATACCCAAATAACGAGCAAAGTATGATGACACAGAAGAAAAGGTGGAACCGGGACCAAATAATACAGAGTCATCTCTGTGGCAGACTGAAACAATACCTGTAATGACAGCATCTAAAGCAATAGCATCTGGCCTGCCAGGAAGTGCATAGAAACGGGCCTGACCGCCCCCTGGTCGACCTCCCCCTCTAGGGCGACCCCTAGCTTCATGAAGTCCACCCCTAGTTGGCTGGGCGGGTGGTGAGGTAACTGGAGTAGTAGTCGAGGGCTGACCCCTCTGCTGAGATGAACTAGCCATACAACGAGGACACTACCTCTACACATGTCCAAACTCTCCACACTCATAACAACTCCCAGGTGCTGGAGAAGGGGACTGAAGGGAACCCCTCACACCGGAGTGACCAGCTGATGCACTCGGCATAGAAGAACCCTGAGCTGACGGGGCACGAGATGAACTTTGGGCTGGAAGGGCACTGAGTGATGACTGGCCCCGCTGAGATCCATGATGACCATGACCCGAAGATGCCCCGCGATACTCTGGGCGGGCTGACTGAGCATGCCTGAAAGAGCGACCTCTACCATGCTGAAATTGGCCCCTCGAAGAAGCACCACTATAACTGCCCGATCCTCGAGGCTTCTTGGCCTTCCTCTCCTATCGATCCTGACGGCGAACCGTCTCAATCTCGCGAGCGATATCGACCACCTCCTCGAACGTAGCACCCAACACTTTCTCTCGGGTCGTAAGAATACGGAGGTGATAGTTAATGCCATCAACAAATCTCCTGATCCTCTCACGATCTGTCGGAACCATCCAAATGGCATGACGAGCCAACTCAGAAAACCTCGACTCATACTGTGACACAGTCATATCCCCCTGTCGTAACCACTCAAACTGTCTACGCAGCTCCTCTCTACGGGACTGCGGCACATACTTCTCCAAGAATAGAGTGGAGAACTACTGCCAAGTAAGGGGCACTGCTCCAACCGGCCTACTCCTCTCATACCCCTCCCACCATGAGAAGGCAGCCCCAGTAAACTGAAAGGTGGTAAATGCCACACCACTAGTCTCAAGAATCCCTGCTGTACGAAACATCCTCTGACACTTATCAAGAAAACCCTGGGCATCCTCGCCCTCGGTACCACTAAATGACGAAGGCTGGAGTCTACCAAACCTCTCAAGACGATGTTGCTCATCATCTGGCATAACTGGTGCTGTAAACTCCTGAGCTGGTGCAACCGGCTAAGCTGGAGGTGTCCTTGGTGTCTGTAGTCCCTGCACTACTTGCTCAGGTGTGCGAGCAACGGGGGTCTGATTGCCTCCACCGGCCTATGAAGTAGCTGCTGCTGTAGTGGCTGAAACTGCCTGAGCCAGGCCAGTGCAAACTGATAAGATCTGTGCCAAGGCCTCCTGAAGACCCGGAACCACGATAGGCACAACTGGTGCCTAAATTAGTGCTGCTGGAGCATCCATAGCGGGAGCCTGATCCGGAGCCGAGGCATCCAGTGCATCAACAGGTGCTTCCCTCGCTGCTCTGCCTCTGCCACGTCCACGACCACGTCCACGTCCACAGCCTCTGGTGGCCTCAGTGGGTGGCACTGGTGGTCGTCCACCTCGTCCGGTAGCTCGCGTCCACACCATCTATGAGAGAATGGAATATCAGAAGTTTAGTACTCGGACCAACAAGTTCGCACGACAAGAGATTCAAGAATATGAAATTTTTCCTAAAGGTTTTGCAGCCTCTCGAGGATAAATACAAACGTCTCCGTACCGATCCGCGAGACTCTACTAACCCTGCTCAAGAATCTTGAGACCTAAGTAACCTAGGCTCTGATACCAACTTGTCCCGACCCAATCCCCGAACCCGGTCGTGATGGCACCTCTCGCGGAGACAAGGCCAGCCAGACCAAAAAGGAATACCTCTTTTAAACAGTTAATCATCATAAACAGTAGTAACATATAATATAATATTCATAAATTGCGGAATTTAATGATAATAACAGCAAGAACCATCCGACACAGCCCAAACTGCGATGTCACAAGTCATGAGCTACTACAGAATCTGTTATATGTCTACAAAGTACGGAATCCGATACAACAGACTGAAGAAAACATAAATGATAGAGGATAAGAGAGACAAGGGGTTGCGGACGTCAACAGCTACATTGTAACTCCAAATCACTGCCTAGCCTGGAAGGAATCAGCGCTCAAGTGCGGACTCTACTATACCTGAATCTGCACACACGGTGTAGGGAGTAATGTGAGTACTCCAACTCAGTGAGTAATAATTACAAATAATGGCTGAAAGTAGGAAAAACGTAAAGGCACAAAGCAATTCCATATCAAGTAGTAAAATCACTTAAAGCAGTAAATTAGTGAAGAAATCAAATGATATTCCTTTTTAAAACAAGTAAAAGAGGTAATTTAACATGTAATTAACAAGTAGAAATCCTCCCCTCGGGCACAGTATCAATCGCTCAGCATAGTATCAGCCCCTCGAGCTCACTCTTAGTACAGTATCAGCCCCTCGGGCTACCTCACAATCACTCAGCATAATGGTCGGCCATTGCTTCTTGACCAAATTGCATCATACAGTGTATTGTTACCACTGTTTCAAATCACATGGTTACCCGCGCTCACTATGGGTGTGCAGACTCTAGAGGGGCCCCTTACGGCCCAAGCGCTATATCAAGCCACCTCGTGGCATCATCACTCAGCATATCCTCACATCACTCAAGCCACCGCATGGCATAAATAGTATCTCAGGCCCTTGGCCTCATATCACTCAGCATATCCTCACATATGACTCTCGGCCTCACTCAGTCCAGAAATCATCATAAGCCCCTTGGGCATTCGTAAAACAGTAGTTCTCAGCCCAAAGCATGATGTAGAAATATCATTTAAGTTTCAAATCTGAGTAAAAGTGGCTGAGTTTGTAAAACAATAGATATCAATAGGACTGAGTTCAAATAATAAGTCAAACAGTAAGGAAACAGTGATAAAAATCCCCGAAGGGTTCAAATAGTTGGTACAAAGCCCAAATATGGCAATCAGTCCAAATCATGATGATAACAAATGAATTTCAGTCAAATATTCAGTAAAGTCATCAATCGGGATGGACCAAGTCACAATTCCCAGTAGTGAAAGACCCCACGCTCATCATCCAGCGCGTATCTTGCCTCAATATAATAATACGATATGCAATCCGGGGTTTCAAACCCTCAGGACATCATTTACAATCATTACTCACCTCGAACTGGCTAATTCTCAAGCTCGCGACGCCCTTTGCCCCTCAAATTGGCCTCCACGCGCGTCGAATCTATCCAAAATCAGAACGAATACGTCACAATATGCTAAGGGAACAAAGCCCAAGCGAAAACATTCGAAAAAAATATCAAAAATCCTGAAATTAGCAAAACCCGAGCCCCGGGCCCACGTCTCGTAATCAAGTAAAATTTACATTTTCAGAATCCTCATACCCTCACGAGTCTAACCATACCAAAATTATCCAATTCCGATACCATTTGGTCCTTCAAATCATCATTTTTCATTTTTGAAAGGTTTCACAATTTTCTTCCCAAATTCCATCTCAAATCACGAATTAAATGATGAATTCAGTGATAGATTCATGTATTCTAGCCAAATCTGAGTTAAAATCACTTACCCCGATGAATTTCTTGAAAAACCTTCGAAAAATCGCCAAAATCCGAGCTATCTAGGTCAAAATATTAAATAAAACCCAAAACCTCGTATTTATAGGTACCCCTCAGGTATCAGCTACCGCGAGCCGCACCAAAACGACCGCGGTCCGCGCAAAGGCAGCCGCAGCCGCACAGGCCTCCCTCTGCAGTGACAGTCTTCAGTGTTTTGGCCATAACTTTTGCTACAGATGTTCAAATTGCAATATCTGTACCTTTATGGAAACTAGACACGAAGGGCTACAACTTTAGTTTTTGAATAACCTCAACATTCCTTGTAGATCAAAAGATATGAGCTTCTGAAGTAGGACCAGCGGGAGGGTTCTTCACCGCGGCCGCACCCACTTTTGTGCGGTCCGCATAGCACTCACCGCGGGCGCACTCATTTTTGTGCGGACCGCGTGAGTGAGTTCCGGGGCCTGCAACCCCTGTAGACCTGCTACAGCTATGATTTTTGCACTAAAACATCCCGGAACCTACCAGGAACTCCCGGAACTTCAAACCAATTGTACCAACACATCTCATGACATCATTCAAACTTGCTCAAAACTTCGGAATGCTCACAACAACATCAAATCACCAACTTCACATAGGATTCGGGCCTAAGAACTCCAAGAACTCTTAAATTATGCTTTCGATCAAAAAGTTAATCAAATCTCGTCCGAATGACCTGAAATTTTGCACACACATCCCAAATGACACAATGGAGCTACTACAACTCTCAGAATTCCATTCCGACCCCTATATCAAAATCTCTCCTATCAACCGGAATTTGCCAAAATATCAATTTCGCCAATTCAAGACTAAATCTTCTCTACAACTCCAAAACCCATTCCAATCGCGCTCCTAAGTCACAAATCACCTCCCGAAGCTAACCGAACCATCGGAACTCACTTCCGAGCCTTCTAACACATAAGTCAACATTCGGTTGACTTTTCCAACTTAAGCCTTCTTAAAAGAAACTAAGTATCTCATTTCTTACCAAATCCTCTCCGAACTCGAACTAATAAACTCAATCATATAAAACACGGATAACGAAACATAAAGAAGCTTAAATGGGGGAAATGGAGCGGTAACTCATGAGACGACTGGCCGGGTCGTCACACTTTATCAACTTGGATCCTGCAGTATTTACAGGGGTTGATCCTAATGCTGACCCATAGGATTTTCTGGATCTTATGCAACGGACCTTACAAATTATACATGCCACAGATGTTGAGTCAGTGGAGTTTACTTCTTATAGACTACGTGATATTGTTGTGACATGGTATGAGACTTGGAAGCAGACTCGAGGGCCTAATGTGCCGCCAGTGACATGGAAGGAGTTCTTTGAGGCATTTTTACAGCAATATTTGCCAATTGAGCTTCGAAGAGCCCGACGATATAGGTTCTTACACTTAGAACAGGGTAATATGAGCGTTCGGGAATATAGCATGCAGTTCAACTCTTTGGCTAGGTATGCTCCTACGATTGTTGCTGGTATGAGTGATCGAGTACACCAGTTTGTTAGTGGTTTGGGGGAACACTTGATAAATGAGTGCACTACAGCTTCTCTAAACCAAGGAATGGATATTGCCCATATTCAAGCATATACACAGGGTCTAGAGGATCGTAAGAGGCAACAACGAGCTAATCGAGAGCATGATAGAGGCCAACAGAAGAGGGCGCGGTTCACAGGTAACATAGGAGAGTTTCGAGGGGATTTAGGCCACAGTTTCCTAGGCGTCCATCTTATCCGGTAGCCAGTGCACCACCACAGTTTCAGGGATAGCGACATGATCGAACCACTTATTCTGGTCCAGGTCTGAGTTCACGAACCCCAGGTCCACAGTTTAGAGTCGAGTTTAGTCAGATGAGGCCTCAGTTTCCCAGATGTGATCGATGTGGCCAAAATCATTTTGGACCATGTCGCCAGGGTTCTGATGCATGTTATGCATGTGGACAGCCATGTCATATTATGAGACATTGTCCGATGACAGGTGGAGGGGGTATGGCTCAGCCGACGACATCTACAGGGGCTTCTTATTCTTCAGTACGTCCTCCTCGGCAGAGTATGCACACATCAGCTGGCAGGGGTAGGGGAAGAGTTGGAACTTCTGGTTCAGGAGTTCAGCAAAATCGCATATATGCTTTATCGAGTCGTCGGGATTTAGAGTCATCTCCGGACGTGGTTACAGGTATACTATCCGTCTTTTCTATCGCTATGTATGCTTTGATAGATCCTGGTTCTACATTGTCGTATATCTCCCCCTTCGTTGCTAATAAATGGGATAGAGAGCCTGAATTGTTGCATAAGTCATTTGAGGTATCTACGCCAATGGGTGAGTCTGTTATAGTTAGACGGGTATATCGAAGTTGCGACGTGAAAATTCATGACCGCCATACGTTAGCTGATTTGCATGAGCTAGAAATGGTTGATTTTGATATCATTATGGGTATGGATTGGCTGGCTTCTTGTTATGAAAATGTAGATTGCTGGACAAAGATTGTTCGTTTTAATTTTCCAAGTGAGCCTATTATTGAATGGAAAGGTGATGTTGCAGCGCTTAAGGGGAAGTTTATTTCTTACCTTAAAGCTCGAGAGATGATTTTGAAGGGGTACATCTATCATTTGGTACGAGTGCATGATATGGAGGTGAAATCTCCAACCCTTTAATTGTTTCCCGTCGTGAATGAATTTCCCGATGTATTTCCTGATGAACTTCCTGGTCTTCCTCCCAAAAGAGAAATCGACTTTGCTATTGATGTGCTTCCAGATACTCAGCCAATATCTATTCCTCCATACAGAATAACTCCTGCTGAGTTAAAAGAATTGAAATCCTAATTGAAGGATCTTCTGAATAAGGGCTTTATCAGGCCCAGTATTTCTCCCTGGGGTGCACCAGTGCTGTTTTTTCGTAAGAAGGACGGTTCGTTAAGAATGTGTATTGACTATCGTCAGCTCAACAAAGTGACTATCAAGAACAAGTACCCCTTACCCAGAATTGATGATTTGTTTGATCAGTTGCAAGGTGCCAAGTATTTCTCAAAGATTGACCTTCGATCCGGCTATCACCAGTTGCGAGTTAAGGAGAGAGATATTCCAAAAACGACTTTCCGGACTAGATATGGCCATTATGAATTCCTTGTGATGTCTTTCGGTCTTACTAATGCGCCAACAACTTTCATGGATTTAATGAATTGGGTTTTCAAGCCATTTCTAGATATATTTGTAATTGTTTTCATTGATGATATTCTGGTATATTCTCTATCAGAAGCAGAACATGAGGATCATTTGCGTGTGGTGTTGCAGACTTTGAAAAATCAGAAATTATATGCTAAATTCTCCAAATGTGAATTTTGGTTGAATTCAGCGGCTTTCTTTGGGCATATCGTTTCCAATGAAGGTATTAAGATAGATGGTCAGAAAATTGAAGCAGTACAAAATTGGCCTATACCCACAACTCCTACGGAAGTTCGTAGTATCTTGGGCTTAGCTGGTTATTATCAGAGATTTGTGGAGAACTTCTCTTCTATTGCTGCTCCCATGACAAAATTGACACACAAAGTCGTTTAGTTCCAATGGTCTGATGCATGTGAAAAGAGCTTTCATGAGTTGAAGAAACGCTTAATATCAGCACTTGTTCTAGCACTTCCTGGGGGATCTGAAGGTTATGTGGTATATTGTGATGCATCTAGTGTTGGATTGGGATGTGTTCTAATGCATCATGGCAAAGTTATTGCATATGCTTCGAGGCAGTTGCGGAAGCACGAACATAATTATCCGACTTATGACATTGAGTTAGCAGTCGTTATATTTGCCTTGAAAATATGGTGCCATTATCTTTATGGTGTTCATGTGGATATCTATACAGATCACAAAAGTTTACAATATATATTTAAGCAGAAAGAGTTGAACTTGAGACAAAGGAGGTGGCTTGAATTGCTGAAGGACTATGATGTGGATATTTTGTACCATCCGGGCTAAGCGAATATGGTAGCTGATGCGTTGAGTCACAAATCCATGGGTAGCTTGAAGCATGTAGAAGCAGGGAAATTAGAAATGACTAAGGAGATATATCGATTGGCCAACCTGAGTGTGCGACTATATGATACAGGTGACCAGGGTGTAGTAGTCCAAAATATTGCGGGGTCATCACTGGTAGCTGAGGTAGAAATGCGTCAATTTGAAGATCGGGAGCTAGTCAAGATTAAAGAGAGCATCCCTTTTCAGAAGAAGCAGTTATTCGAGTAATCTGATGATGGAATTCTAAAATATAAGGGCCGATGGTGTGTACCTAATGTTGGGGAGCTTCGTAAGCAAATTATGACAGAGATGCACCAGTCTCGGTACTCAGTTCATCCTGGTTCAACTAAAATGTATCATGATCTTCGTCAGCTATACTGGTGGAACGACATGAAGAAAGATATAGCCACATTTGTGGCTCAGTGTCCCAACTGCCAGTAGGTTAAAGCTGAACACCAGAAACCTGGAGGGCTACTTCAAAATATTGAAATTCCAGCTAGGAAATGGGAATCGATTAATATGGATTTCATTACAGGATTGCCCAATTCTTGCCGGAAGTTCAATTCAATTTGGGTCATTGTGGATAGGCTGACGAAATCAGCTCACTTTCTCCCAGTTAGGACCACCTATTTAGCTGAAGACTATGCGAGACTATATATCAAGGAAATAGTTCGGCTACATGGAGTTCCGCTTTCTATTATATCTGACAGAGGTGCCCAATTTACAGCTAATTTCTGGAGGTCTTTTCAAGAAGGTTTGGGTACTCTTGTTAACCTTAGTACAACCTTTCATCCGCAGACCGACAGACAAGCCGAACGCACTATTCAGACGCTCGAAGATATGTTGCGATCTTGTGTCTTAGACTTCAAGGGAAGTTGGGAAGATCATTTATCGCTTATTGAGTTTGCCTACAATAACAGTTATCACGCCGGTATTCAGATGGCACCCTATGAGGCACTATATGGGAGGAAATGTAGATCTCCTATTGGCTGGTTTGATGTTGGCGAGACAAAGTTTCTAGGACCCAAATTGGTACAGCAAGCTGTAGAAAAGGTAAAGTTGATCCAGGAAAGGTAGCGTACAGCTCAAAGTCGACAGAAATCATATTCAGATAGCCGACGTCAAGACTTGGAATTTGTTGTGGGAGACTGGGTATTCTTGAAAGTGTCAACTATGAAGGGTGTAATGAGATTTGGCAAGAAGGGAAAACTCAGCCCTAGATATATCGGGCCATATCAGATTGTTCAGAGAATTGGGCGAGTAGCCTACAAACTTGACTTGACACCGGAATTAGACGCAATCCATCTGGTATTTCACGTTTCCATGCTTCGCAAATTTTTAGGTGATCCTTCTTGCATCAGCCCTATTGAGGATATTCAAGTTACCGAGGAATTGTCATATGAAGAAATACATGTTGCCATTCTTGACCGTCAAATCCGTAAGCTACGGACTAAAGAGGTAGCCTCAGTAAAAGTACTTTGGAGGAACAATAATGTAGAGGAAAAGACATGGGAGGCCGAGGAGGACATGAAGTCCAGATACCCTCATTTATTTGAGTCTTCAGGTGATATGCTTGAGACAAATATGGAAGGTGTTGCACAGATATCTACCAGTGACAGTTGAGGTAATTAAATTATGGCTAACCTTCTTATTATCATTATTGTATAAGTAAACGGCCGTGTGGGGCCAAGTTGATGTTATTATGATGATGTGTAGCCCTGTGTGGCCTTAGATATGTATGTTTGGCTGATGACAGGTTTTGGATAGTCCTATTTACAGGGGAAACTCTGGCGAAATTTAAAAAAAAAAAAAGAAATCAGAGGTTAGGTTAACTGCTAACATTCAAGGACGAATGTTCTTAAGGAGGGGAGAATATTATACCTTGTGTATTTGGCGTTATCATGCTGTAAAGGGGCTAATTCGATAGGAAGATAATTTCTATGAGATATTTAAATGATGCGATAGTTATACGTTAAGATTGGAAGTCATTCGAGTTGTGATTAAAAATTCGACAAAGATCGCCGCAAGTTACGGGTTTTAAATTTCACTAAAATTTGGATAAAATGTTGATGATCTTTTCTCTCGATATTCTAGGAGTTATGGTGTGTTCTACCTATCGAATAAAATGTCTATGAGTCTAGTTTTCAACGCAATAAACCGTTCGTTAAAACGACTTCGGAGTAGAGAGATATTAACATTTTCGTACAGGGGTGCACACTATTATGGGAACAGTGTGCATAGTCGGTTTTGGTTAAAAAAAAATTTATTTAAGTTAGTTTTAAAACATAACCCCTGCATTTTATCCTCTAAAAAACAGAACCTAAAACCTAGGAATTTCCTCTCAAACTCCTCCCATCCATCTAGCCAATCATAACAACAATTTAGTCATCCTCAAGATAGAGAACACCATGGTAGCTTCGGAATCGTGAATTCTTCGGTGTTTCACTTTTCGTAGGAAGACTCCACCTTGAAGTAATCTCGAATTTAAAGTAATTCTGGTCATATAAGGTATGATTTAACTTCCTCTTTGATCTTTGTAAACTTCTACCATAAGAATTCCTAAGAAATAGTTGAAACCTCTATAGAAATGTTCTTGATTTTTTTTAAGAAACCTCTCTTAATATGACTTGATTGTTGGGGCTGTTTTATATGGTTTTATTGTGTTGTTTGGATCTGTGAAGACATGGATGGAATCGTGTCGATGTAGTAAAGTAAAAGTTTTGTGGTGTGTTGGGGGAAATTAAGCTACAAAAGAGTCTACAAATTCATACCCGCAAGTTGTTCGCTTAAATGTCTAAATGAAGAATTATATAAGATATGAGCTTGAATTTGATATTGAATGGTTTTTATTATGTAGGAAATCATTCCTAAGGCTTTCGAGGTCTCAGAAACCGTATATAACTCCATCGACAAGGTATGTAGGGCTTTCGCTATACTTTTCAGTATTACTAGAATTCGAATACACGTTTATCGAATTGTTTTGTCGGATTTGAGTTATTTCACATTCAACTTATAAAGATTCTTAGACCTGATCCTTTCTCATAGATTTCTTACTTCAGAGAATAACTATGAATTCTCGGTTTTCCTTGTTCTTTGCTTAAAAAGAACTAGAGCCTTTTTACTCGTTCTCCTTTCGACGTTCATATAAATTATGAATAAGTAACACTTACTTCAAAGATACTCATAATACATAACTCTCATGTTCTTAGTACTTGTTGGCTCGTAGTTGAAAAATTAAATATTTTAGCGACAACCATGATAGTCGGGGAATAATGATGATAGGCCACTTCGACTCTTCTTAGAATACGTCTTTTAAGGTTAGTTTTGCATTGTACTTATATAATTCATGATTTAATGTATATATGTATTTACTTTCATTACCGAGCCGCACTATAGATGGCCGGGTATGACACCTATTGTATAACCACTGATCAGTTGGGATTACCGAGCTTCACGTGGCCGGGTACGATTCTACCGAGCCTTTATTATGGCCGAGTATGTTATGGATATTGTATCCCCACAGAGGGATTTATTATTATATAATGTAATATGTTATAAGTAGCGATAGTGAGCGACGATTCCACGAGCATACATTTATATCCATGTTGAATTTTAATTTCCTATCGAGGCTAGTTTCAGAATTCAAATTGTCTCTATATCTCTTCTCTTAATAATTACATTTTTTCATGTTACACTTGTCGCCCTACATATTTAGTACATATTTCGTACTGACGCCTTTTTATGCTCTGTGTTCATGCCCACATGTTCGGATAGACAGAGCGGTGTGCCTCCTCAGTAGGACCCCCAGGATCAGCGTTGGGTTTCGCACTCCACTTCTTCGGAGTTGCTAATTTTGAGTCCATAGGTACTATTACAGATGTATATGAGTAGTTTTGGGCATGTCGGGGGCCTTGTCCCGGCCTGTTGAGATTGTCTTACACTCTTAGAGGCTTGCAGACTAGCGGTCATTGCATGTATATTTTTTTTGTATGGCCCTATCGGCCTTCTGGATAGCTGTCATACTGTTGTTGCAGCCTTGTTGGCATATATATATATATATATATATATATATATATATATATATATATATATATATATATATGTGTGTGTGTGTGTGTGTGTGTGTGTGTGTGTGTGTGTGTGTCGTTTTGGGCTTTTCTGCCTGCAGGTTATTATATTTCAGATCATATCTCATGGTTGATTCGCTCGGGCATCGGGTGCCAGCCACACCTCCCAAGATTGGGGTGTGACAAGAAGAAGCACATTAGTAGTTCTAGTATGAGCTTTTTCAGATAATGGTAGGTACTTATAATAACCTTAGGTGTCTTAAAACAGATATTGCTTTATCTTGAAATAATCTTTACATAAAACTTTATTTTACGTAAAAAAAATTATCTTTTCCAAAATTCCTGAACCATAAAACTCTATCTTTACATAATCACTTGTGTTTACTTCCGTTAATTGTCATCATAAGCTTCCAATTTTAACTATTGGGTTGAGATGGATTGATTAGTCATACGTTACTTACAATTTAAGATAATGAATCGAAATATGAGTCACCCTCATGAAAATATATAGGTGAAAAACTATAATGAACACTAATATTCTCGATGAAGAACCACCATTAAGACAAGTAATAGTTGAATTTCCTTAACATCATGTTTTAGATAGTAGCAGTTCTAGTATGAGTTTTTGGAGATAAATCTAGGTAGTTATAATTACTTTGGGTGTCTTAGACAGAGTAATATCTATCTTGAAATAATCTCTACAGAAAATTTTGTTTTACATAGCATAATTGCTAGATAATATAAAATAGTATGGCATACTAGTTGTGTGTTCTAATATAAATTACTAGCATCTTGTAGTTTTCTGTAAGATATTTTCTCTTTTTGTGCTCTTGTTAGAGATCGTAAGGATTATGCGGATAGTGGTGGAGATATTTTTGTAACTGTAGGCTATCTTTTATCATTTATTACTACGTTTGTGGGGTATCAGTGGTTCTTAAGAACTGATACAACGATCGAACAAAATCTATTTCAACTTCTTATTAGATTTTTAATTTTTAATAAAATCATATGTTTCGATATAAATTTATAATCTCACCAAACTATTAAGACAGTTCTTTAATTTTTTTTCATGAATATGTTTTAGTCTTTTAAAAATTGCGGAAAATTGATTTCTGTCAAAATTATTGCTAAAGTTTGAAAGATACTCTACTACATTCTTGAAATATTGCCTTTTCTTCCGAGTTTCTTTTCTTATTATTTTTCTATGTCCAAGATTTTGTGAGGTTTAACAAATTAATCATTTTTGCAAAGAAAATTTGCACTATCACTATAGTTTTATTTAATCAGTGTAACATATTATTTATCATGTTTGGCTGGTTCTATGCTTGCTATTGTTAGAAGATAATTCTTACATCTCAAAAATAAAATATAACATATTCATTATCATTTATTAGTCATGATTAATAGCTATTATTATAAATTTATAATTTTAAATAACTTTGAATATAGTAATTTTACTAACCTTAAATGGCTATCATTATGACTATTAAAAACAGTTTGACTTTTGATGATAAGAGATTTGTTATTTGATAACGTTTTTGGCTTAAATACATTTAAAATATGTAACGTCTGTTTTGTTAACTTTGATAACGTTTTGGCATTAATTTCAATATACAATGTTCTTCAAAATCATATGTCTACTTTTGACTATATATAAGTATACATTTGTGTTCGTTTGGAGAGTGTGAAAAAACAATCTGCTAATTTTCTTCTTTGTGCTGGGTTTTATTTTATTCGATCTTTGTTGTTTCTGCTCCTAGTTTATACTAGAAAAGTTTGTTGAATCCTGGAGGATACGTCTAATTTTATTCATTACGGTGTGGGCGAAATATCCTTAAGGACAGTGTCTTTGACACGCCTTAAGCTACACCTTTTATTCTCCATAATCATCCAATTTTTACAACAATCTTAAGGATATTTCCAAATTTTTATTATGGAGAATCGAATTTGACGTTGTCCAAGTTATTGTTCTAATTCTGAAAATGGAACCTACACTTCAAGTTTGCACAATGGTCTTGTGAAGAATACCACTCTTTATTGAAATTATTTATGTGAGCAACGAAATGTTAATCAAGTTGCTATTTCAATTTTGTGCATTATCACATTATGGAGGGTAAATTGCACCATAAAATTAAAGTACGTTTTTTATAGTATTTAAATGCGCCTAAGCCTACAAAAATATAGACTTTTATTGTTATCTATTTTTTAAAATCTTGAAAGCTCTAAGATAGTGGGTTTAAATTTATTCTTTAATTTCAATAAATTCGAGTTTTGAATTTGGTGTTACAAATAAAAGCACGATTGATTTCTATACCCAAGTTGTATAAGTTCTTTGTTAATTCTATGAGAATGAAAGAGTGAATAATTTACTATACATGATAATCATTCATGTCAAACAGAATTTGATAGATTTTTTTTTATATAAAAGGGAAGATGATGATTATGTGTTAATTTTATAAATCTCCTCTGTATTAGTATAATAGAAATAATAGATAAGATAAGATCTCTGTATTCTTGTGACTTATTGGGTGAAGCTATATCATTAGCTTGCTATTTATAAATTGGTAGAACTCTTTATGAATTGTGAAAATGTTATCTCCTTAACTTGAAATTTTCAAAAAAGTGGGGGATCATGGTGTCCCGAGTTATCTAGCTTGATCCTAAGAAGAGGGAAAAAAATTGCTTATTAAAATTATAACATTGAAGCCTTACAAAAATGAGATTTTTTTGAGGAAAAAAAATTATATTGGAAGATTAAAAGTATGTTGTATTATTGGCTCTAAAAAGTTATTTCATTACGGATCTCTTAGTCATTTGGGTGATGAAGAAATCATTGAATTATGATCCGCTTCCTATTGATTTGAGATATTTCTGTAGAAGTTAAATGTCACGACCCGGAATTCCCACCCTCGGGAGTCGTGATGGCGCCTACTCGTAGAAGCTAGGCAAGCCACGAACTTAGAAATCTTCAACTTTTCTGTTTTAATCGTTTCTACAACTTATATTGATAAGTGATAAACATCTAAATGACAGCGGAATATGAGATTTAAGCGGAAGCCTTAAATAAATATAAAACCAAAATGTTTCGAAAGTCAACACATGCCTCTACCCAGAAACCGGTGTCACAATATCCACAAACTACTAAGAGCATTACATACAACAGTTTGAAGGAAAAATAACAATGTTTGTCTCAGATACATGAGATAACAGAACATAATAAAAGATAGAGGAGACGCCGGGCCTGCAGACGCCTGCAGGGCTATCTCGGTGTCTCGATGGACTGAAGGCTGACTCCCCAAGTGCTGCTGATCAAGTGCCGCTCCGGTATCTGCACAGAGTGCAGAGTGTAGTATCAGCACAACCGACCCCATGTGCTGGTAAGTGTCTGGCCTAACCCCGGCGAGGTAGTGACGAGGCTAGGATCAGACTCCAGATAAACCTGTGCAGTTATATAATATACAGCGGAAATATAATAGGTAATAACAGTTTAAAAGGGAGGGGGAATCATGCTTCGGGGAAACATATCAATTCTATCAGAAACTTAATAAAGTATGAAAGGACACTCGATGTCTACAATCAATACAATGACAATACTGTTGCGGCGCGCAACCCGATCCCTTATCATTTAATATTGTTGCAGCGTGCAACCCGATCCACATATATAACTATTGCGGCGTGCAACCCGATCCAATATAATATCTGTTGCGGCGTGCAACCCGATCCACATATAATATCTATTACGGCGTGCAACTATCACGACCCAATTCCCGAACCCGGTCGTGATGGCGCCTCTCGTGAAGACAAGGCCAGCCAAAACAAACGAAACACCTCTTTTAAAAAATAATTGACATATACAAGTCTAAAACATGATTAATATAGCCATAATTGCGGAAACAACGATAATAACAAAAGGGAAACCATCCCGACACAATCCAAACCGGGGAGTCACAAGTCATGAGCAACTAAGAAATCCGGATACAAGCCTACTGAACACTAAATCCGATACAATAGTTCTACAAACATGAAAATGACAAGATAAAGGAGGCATGGGGCTGCGAACACCAACAGCTACCTCGTAGTCTCCGAATCACTTCCTGAACTGGGAGAATCAACACTCAAGAGCGGACTCTGCGATGCCTGAATCTGCACACATGGTGCAGGGAGTAATGTGAGTACTCCGACTCAGTGAGTAATAATTATAAATAATGGCTGAAAGAATGAAAACACGTAAAGGCACAAAGTAATTCTATATCAAGCAGTAAAATCACTTAAAGCCGTAAATCAGTGAAGAAATCAAATGATATTCCTTTTTTAAAAACAAGTAAAACAGGTAATTTAACAGGTAAATAACAGGTAGAAATCCGCCCCTCGGGCATAGTATCAATCGCTCAGAATAGTATCAGCCCCTCGGGCTCACTCTCAGTACAGTATCAGCCCCTCGGGCTAAGTATCATTCACTTAGAACAGTATCAGCCACTTGGGGTCACTCTCAGATCATAATGGGTACCCGCGCTCACTGTGGTTGTACAGACTCCGGAGGGGCCCCTTACGGCCCAAGCGCTATATCAAGCCACCTCGTGGCATCATCACTCGGCCTCACATCACTCGGCACTCGGCCTCACATCACTCAAGCCACCTCGTGGAATATAAAGTATCTCAGTCCCTCGGCCTCATATCACTCAGCATATCCTCACATATGGCCCTTGGCCTCACTCAGTCCAAAAATCATCACAAGTCCCTTGGGCATTAGTAAAACAGTAGTTCTCAGTCCAAAACATGATGTAGAAATATCATTTAAGTTTCAAATCTGAGTAAAGGTGGTTGAGTTTGTAAAACAGTAGATATCAACAGGACTGAGTTCAAATAATAAGTCAAGTAGTGAGGAAACAACGATAAAAATCCCCGAAGGGTTCAAATAGTTGGCACGAAGCCCAAATATGGCAATCATCCCAAATCATGATGATAACAAATGAATTTCAGTCAAATACGCGGTAAAATCATCAATCGGGATGGACCAAGTCACAATCCCTAGTAGTAAAAGACCCCACGCTCATCATCCAACGCGTATCTTGCCTCAATATAGCACTAGATGTGCAATTCGAGGTATGAAACCCTCAGGACATCATTTACAATCATTACTCACCTTAAGTCGGCCAAAACTCTAGCTCGCTAGGCCCTTGCCTCACAAATAATCCTCCTCGCGCGTCGAATCTGACCAAAACCACAACGAATACGTCACAATATGCTAAGGGAACAAACCCAATCGAAAACAATTGAAAAATATCAAAAATCCCGAAATTGGCAAAACCCGAGCCCCGGTCCCACTTCTTGAAACTCAGAATTTTTACATCATTAGATTCCTTATCTCGCCACGAGTTCATACATATAAAAATCACAAGAATCGAAGTTCAATTGACTCCTCAAATCCCTAATCTTAGCTCTCTTAAGTTCAAGCCCTAACCTCCATTTTTAGACCATGATTTTCTTAAATTTCCAGTCTTAATTCATGTAATAACACTATAGGATTGTGTTTTAGGTCCAAAAATCCTTACCTTATCGAAGCTTCTTGAAATTCCTCTTCAAAATCGTCCAAAATTCTCCAAGTCCGAAGTTAGAAATGAGAAACCCTTCAAAATTCGCAAAGAAGAACTTAAATACCTTCTGCCCAGCCATAACCGCATCTGCGGTCAAATAGCCGCTTCTGCGGTTGATACTCCGCATCTGTGGAACCTCATTAAATCCCTCCTGGCCGCATCTGCAGTCTAGTAGCCGCATCTGCGGCTCCGCATGTGCGGCTCCTTATCCGCATCTGCAGTACCAGCCAATCCTTGCCTTTTCCGCTTCTGTGACCCCCAACCCACATCTGCGACACCGCACCTGCGGTACCCAAACCGCAGGTGCGAAAATACCTGAAGCAGCAAAAAAGCTACAATAACACAAGTTCAAACTCTTCCCGTTAGCCATCCGAAACCACTTCGAGGTCCCCAGGACCTCAACCAAACGCACCAACGCATCTTAAATCATCATTCAAACTTGTTCCAATCATCAAACCACCTCGAACAACACCAAAACCGTCAATTCACGTCGAATTCAAGCCTAAGTTCTTCTAAAACTTCCGAAACACGCATTTGATCAAAAACTCGACCAAATCACCTCTAAACGACCTGAAAGTTTACACACATATCCCAAATCACCTAACGAAGCTACTAGAACTCTTGGAATTCCGTTCTGACCCTCCGGTCAAAATATCACCTACCAACGGAAATCGCCAAAATATTAACTTCGCCAAAACAAGCTAATTTCTACACCGGACCTCCAAAACCACTTCCGATTACGCTCCCAAGTCACAAATCATCCCCCGAAGCTAACTGAATCACCGAAAATCACATCCGAGCCCTCTAACTCATAAGTCAACATCCGATTGACTTTTCCAAACTAAGCCATCCTTAAAGAGACTAAGTGTCTCATTTCCTACCAAAACCAATCCAAATCGACTCGATCACACCAATTACAGATAATGAAGCATAAAGAAGCCGCAAACGGGGAAAACGGAGCAGTAACTCATGAGATGACGGGTCGGGTCGTCACATCCTCCCCAACTTAAACAAATGGTCATCCTCGAGCGAGTAAAGAAACATACCTAAAGCCTCAAACAGGTCAAGATATCTACTCTGCATCTCCCGCTCGGTCTCCCAGATAGCCTCCTCCACGGGCTAACCTCTCCACTGTACCTTCACTGAAGTTATATCCTTTGATCTCAACTTTCAAACCTGACGACCCAGAATAGCTACTGGCTCCACATCAAAGATCAAATCATCATCCAATTGAACCGTGTTGAAGTCCAAAACATGAGACGGATCCCCAACATACTTCCGGAGAATAGAAACATGAAATACCGGATGCACACTCGACAAGCTTGGTGGCAAAGCAAGCATATAAGCCACCTTCCCAATCCTCCTAAGTACCTCAAAAGGTCCAATGAATCGCGGACTCAACTTCCCTTTCTTTCCAAATCTCATAACACCCTTCATGGGCGAAACCTTCAGCAAGACCTTCTCGCCAACCATGTAAGATACATCTCAAACCTTCCGGTCTGCATAACACTTCTGACGCGATTGCGCTGTACGAAGTCTCTCCTGAATCAACTTCACCTTCTATAAGGCATCCTGGACTAAATCTATCCCCAATAACTTCGCCTCGCCGGGCTCAAACCAACCAACTGGAGATCTACATCGTCTCTCATACAACACCTCATACGGGGCCATCTGAATACTGGACTGATAGCTGTTGTTGTAGGCAAACTCTGCAAGCGACAAAAACTCATCCCAAGAACCTCCGAATCAATAACACAGGCACGCAACATGTCCTCTAATATCTGAATAGTACGCTCGGACTGCCCGTCTGTCTGCGAATGAAATGATGTGCTCAACTCCACCTGAGTACCCAACTCTCGCTGAAAAGTCCTCAAAAACTAAGAAGTAAATTGAGTATCTCTATCTGAAATAATAGACACTGGCACACCATGCAATTGAACAATCTCCCGGATAAAGATCCCTGCCAGCCGCTACGAAGAATAGGTTAGTACACACCGGAATGAAGTGTGCGGACTTGGTCAGCCGATCCACAACCACCCAAATAACATCGAACTTCTTCAAAGTCCGAGGAAGACCACTCACAAAATCCATAGTGATTCTCTCCCACTTTCACTCGGGAATAACCATCTGCTAAAGCAAGCCACCCGGTCTCTGATGCTCATATTTCACCTGCTGACAATTGAGACACCGAGCTACATACCCCACAATATCCTTCTTCATTCTTCTCCACCAATAGTGTTGCCTCAAGTCCTGATAAATCTTCGCGGCACCCGGATGAATAGAGTACCGCGAGCTATGGGCCTCCTTCAGAATCAACTCCCTAAGCCCATCCACATTGGGCACACAGATCCGGCCCTGCATCCTCAACACGCTATCATCACCTATGGTCACATCTCTGGCATCATCATGCTGGACTCTGTCCTTAAGGACAAGCAAATGCGGATCATCATACTAGCGCTCTCTGATGCGATCATATAAGAAAGACCAAGAAACCACACAAGCCAACACCCGACTGGGCTCTGAAATATCCAATCTCACGAACCGATTGGCCAAGGCCTGAACATCAACTACAAGGGGTCTCTCCTCAAGGAATATATGTCAAACTCCCCATACACACTGCCTTTCGGCTCAAAGCATCGTCCACTACATTGGCCTTTTCTGGATGGTACAGGATAGTGATATCATAATCCTTAAGCAATTCCAACCATCTCCGCTGCCTCAAATTAAGATCCTTTTGCTTGAACAAATGCTAAAGACTGCGATGATCGGTGAATACCTCACAATATACACCATACAAATAATGCCTCCAAATCTTCAACTAACGAAAAGCATAAGCAATAACTCTACCCTCCTACATCAATACACAACCAATCCCAACTTTCGAAGCATCACAATACACGGTATATGAACCTGAAGCTGATGGAAAAACCAACACTGGAGTTGTGGTCAATATTGTCTTGAGTTTGTGAAAGCTCTCCTCACACTCGTCCGACCATACAAATGGAACACCCTTCTGAGTCAACTTGGTCAAGGGAGATGCGATAGATGAGAATCCCTGAACAAACCGGCGATAATAGCGTGCCAACCCAAGAAAGCTACGAATCTCTCTGGTTGAGGACGGTCTGGGCCGACTCTGAACTGCCTATATCTTCTTCAGATCAACCTGAATGCCCTCGTTGGACACCACGTACCCTAAGAAAGCCACTGAACTAAGCCAAAACTCACACTTAGAGAATTTTGCATAAAGCTTCTCCTCGCTCAATTTCTGCAATACAACTCTCAAATGCTCTGCGTGCTCCTCCTAACTATGCGAGTACACAAGAATATCATCAATGAATACAATAACGAACGAATCCAGATAAGGTCGAAATACACTGTTCATCAAATGCATGAATGTTGCTGGGGCATTGGTCAGCCCGAAAGACATGACAAGAAACTCATAGTGACCATATCTAGTTCTGAAAGCAGTCTTAACAATATCTGAATCCCTGATCTTCAACTTGTGATAACCCGAACGGAGATCAATCTTAGAGAACACCCTCGCTCCTTGAAGTTGGTCGAATAAATCATCAATGTGAGGCAAAAGATACTTGTTCTTAATTGTTACTTTGTTCAATTGCCTATAATCAATGCAGATTCTCATCGTGCCATCCTTGTTCTTCACAAACAAAACCAGTGCACCCCAAGGTGACACACTAGGCCGAATGAACCCCTTATCTAGGAGTTCCTGAAGCTGATTCTTCAACTCTTTCAACTCTGCTGGTGCCATACAATATGGCGGAATGGAAATGGGCTGAGTGCCCGGCACCAGGTCAATACCAAAATCAATATCCCTGTCCGGTGGCATGCCCGATAGGTCTGCAAGAAATACATCAGGAAACTCCCTCAAAACTAGAACAGAATCAATGCTAGGAGTCTCAGCTCCAACATCCCTCACAAACGCCAAATATGAAAGACAACCCTTCCCAACCATATGCTGGGCCTTCAAGAAAGAAATCACTCTACTAGGAACGTAATAGTCACACCACGCCACTCGATCCTCGGTACACCCGGCATAGCCAAGTGACTGTCTTAGCATGATAGTCTAGAATAGCACGGCACGGAGACAACCAATCCATGCCCAAAATGATATCAAAATCGATCATGCTCAATAGCAATAGATCTACTCGGGTCTCCAGACCCCCAATAGTCACCACACATGACCGGTACACACGGGCTACAACAACAATATTGCCCACCGGGGTAGATACATGAACAGATAAGGAAAGAAACTCACGGTGCATACCCAAATAACAAGCAAAGTATGATGACACATAAGAAAAGGTGGAACCGGGATCAAATAATAAAGAGGCATCTCTGTGGCAGACTGAAACAATACCTGTAATGACAACATCTAAAGCAATAGCATATGGTATGCCTGGAAGTGCATAGAAATGGGCCTGACCGCCCCCTAATCGACCTCCCCCTCTGGAGCGACCCTTGACTGTCTGACCTCCAACCCTAGCTGGCTGGGCGGGTGGTGAGGTTACTGGAGCAGAAGTCAAGGGCTGACCCTTCTGCTGAGACGAACTAGCAATACGACGAGGACACTGCCTCCACACATGTCCAAACTCTCCACACTCAAAACAACTCCCAGGTGCTGGAGCATGGGACTGAAGGGAACCCCTCGTACCGGAGTGACTAACTGATCCACTCGGCATGGAAGAACCCTGAACAAACAGGGCACGAGATGAACTCTGAGCTGGAAGGGCACTGAGTGAATACTAACCCTGCTGAGAACCATGATAACCATGGCCTGAAGATTCCCCACGATACTCGGGACGGGCCAAATGAGCGTGTCTAAAAGAATGGCCTCTACCATGCTGGAACTGGCCCCTAGATGGAGCACCACTGAAACTGCCAGAACCTCGAGGCCTCTTGGCCTCCCTCTCCTCTCTATCCTGCCGGCGATCCGTCTCAATCTCATGAGTGATATCAACCACCTCCTCAAATGAAATACCCAAGACTCTCTCTCTAGTCATTAGAATACGGAGATGATAGTTAAGGCCATCCATAAACCTCTTGATCCTCTCACGATCTGTCGGGACCATCCATGCAGCATCACGAGCCAACTCAGAAAACCTCGCCTCATACTGAGACACAGTTATATCCCCCTGCCGAAGCCACTCAAACTACCTACGCAGCTCCTCCCTACGGGACTGCGGTACATACTTCTCCAAGAAGAGAGTGGAGAACTCCTGCCAAGTCAAAGGCGTTGCACCTGTTGGCCTACGCCTCTCATATGCCTCCCACCAAGTGAAGGCAGCCCCAGTGAAATGAAAGGTGGTAAATGCCACACCACTAGACTCAAGAATCCTTGCCGTATAAAGCATCCGCTGACACTCATCGAGAAAACCCTAGGCTTCCTCGCCCTTATCACCACTAAATGAAGGAGGCTGGAGCCTTCCAAACCTCTTGAGACGACGCTGCTTACCTTCTGGCATAGCTGGAACTACGAACTCTTGAATTGGTGCAACCGGCTGAGCTGGAGGTGCTCCCGGTGTCTGCAATCCCTACACTACCTGCTCAGGTGTGCGAGCAGCAGGGGTCTGATTGCCTCCCCGGCCTATGAAGTAGTTGCTGCTGTGCTAGCTGAAACTGCTTGAGCCAGGCTAGTGCAAACCGATAAGATTTGAGCCAGGGCCTCCTGAAGACCCGGATTCACGATGGGCACAACTGGTACCTGAACTGGTGCTACTAGAGCATCCATAGTCGGAGCCTGGTCCTGAGCTGGGGCAGCTGGTTGATCGACGGGTGCTGCCCTCGCTGCTTTGCCTCTACCACGATTGCGTCCACGGCCTCTAGTGGCCTCAATGGGTGGTACTGGTAGTCATCCGCCTCGTCCGGTAGCACGAGTCCTCGCCATCTGCGAGAGAATAGAATACAGAAGTTTAGTTCTCGGACCAACGAGTTCGCACAACAAGAGTTTCAAGAATATGAAGTCTTTCCTAAAGGTTCTGCAGCCTCTCGAGGATAAATACAGACGCCTCCGTACCGATCCGCGAGACTCTACTAAACCTGCTCATGACTCGTGAGACCTAAGTAACCTAGGCTTTGATACCAACTTGCCACGACCCAATTCCCAAACCCGGTCGTGATGGCGCCTCTCGTGAAGACAAGGCCAGCCAAAACAAACGAAACACCTCTTTTAAAAAATAATTGACATAAACAAGTCTAAAACATGATTAATATAGCCATAATTGCGGAAACAACAATAATAACAAAAGGGAAACCATCCCGATATAGCCTAAACCGGGGTGTCACAAGTCATGAGCAACTAAGAAATCCGGATACAATTCTACTGAACACTAAATCCTATACAATAGTTCTACAAACATGAAAATGACAAGATAAGAGAGGCACGTGGCGACAAACGCCAACAGCTACCTCGTAGTCTCCGAATCACTTCCTGAACTGGGAGAATCAGCACTCAGGAGCGGACTCTGCGATGCCTGAATCTGCACACATGGTGCAGGGAGTAATGTGAGTACTCTGACTCAGTGAGTAATAATTATAAATAATGGCTAAAAGTATGAAAACACGTAAAGGCACAAAGCAATTCTATATCAAGTAGTAAAATCACTTAAAGCAGTAAATCAGTGAAGAAATCAAATGATATTCCTTTCTTAAAAACAAGTAAAACAGGTAATATAACAAGTAAATAACAAGTAGAAATCCGCCCCTCGGGCACAGTATCAATCGCTTAGAACAATATCAGCCCCTTGGGCTCAGTATCATTCACTCAGAATAGTATCAGCCCCTCGGGCTCACTCTTAGATCATAATGGGTACCCGCACTCACTGTGGGTGTGTAGACTCCAGAGGGGCCCCTTACGGCCCAAGCGCTATATCAAGCCACCTCGTGGCATCATCACTCGGCCTCACATCACTCGACACTCGGCCTCACATCACTCAAGCCACCTCGTGGAATATAAAGTATCTCAGGCCCTCGGCCTCATATCACTCAGCATATCCTCACATATGGCCTTCGGCCTCACTCGGTCCAAAAATCATCACAAGCCCCTTGGGCATTAGTAAAATAGTAGTTCTCAGCCCAAAACATGATGTAAAAATATCATTTAAGTTTCAAATCTGAGTAAAGGTGGCTAAGTTTGTAAAACAGTAGATATCAACAGGACTGAGTTCAAATAATAAGTCAAGCAGTGAGAAAACAGCGATAAAAATCCAAGAAGGGTTCAAATAGTTGGCATGAAGCCCAAATATGGCAATCATCCCAAATTATGATGATAACAAATGAATTTCAGTCAAATACATGGTAAAATCATCAATCGGGACGGACCAAGTCACAATCCCCAGTAGTAAAAGACTCCACGCTCATCATCCAGCGCGTATTACGATGTGCAATTCGAGGTTTGAAACCCTCAGGACATCATTTACAATCATTACTCACCTCAAGCCGGCCAAAACTCTAGCCCACTATGCCCTTGCCTCACAAATCATCCTCCTCGCGCGTCGAATCTGACCAAAACCACAACGAATACGTCATAATAGGCTAAGGGAACAATACCCAATCGAAAACAATTGAAAAATATCAAAAATCCGAAAATTGGCAAAACCCGAGCCCCGGGCCCACTTCTCGAAACTCAGAAACTTTTACATCATTAGATTTCTTATCTCGCCACAAGTTCATACATATAAAAATCACAAGAATCGGAGTTCAATTGGCCCCTCAAATCCCTAATCTTAGCTCTCTTAAATTCAAGCCCTAACCTCCATTTTTAGTCCATGATTTTCTTAAATATCCAGTCTTAATTCATGTAATAACACCATAGGATTGTGTTTTAGGTCCAAAAATCCTTACCTTATCGAAGCTCCTTGAAATTCCTCTTCAAAATCGTCCAAAATTCTCCAAGTCCGAAGTTAGAAATGAGAAACCCTTCAAAATTCGCGAAGAAGAACTTAAATACATTTTGCCCACCCATAACCACATTTGTGGTCAAATAGCCGCTTCTGCGGTTGATACTCCGCATCTGCGAAACCTCATTAAGTCCCACCTGGCTGCATCTGCGGTCCAATAGCTGCATCTGCGGCTCCGCAGGTGCGGCTCCCTATCCGCACCTGCGGTCCCAGCCAATCCTTGCCTTTTTCGCTTCTGCGACCCCAACCCACATCTGTGACACCGCACCTG
This sequence comes from Nicotiana sylvestris, assembly GCF_000393655.2. Classification (NCBI taxonomy): domain Eukaryota; kingdom Viridiplantae; phylum Streptophyta; class Magnoliopsida; order Solanales; family Solanaceae; genus Nicotiana; species Nicotiana sylvestris. Next base: position 36,804,312 of record NC_091067.1, read on the forward strand.
CGGTACCCAAACCGCAGGTGCGAAAATACCTGAAGCACCAAAAAATCTACAACAACACAAGTCCAAACTCTTCCCGTTAGCCATCCGAAACCACCCCGAGGCCCCCGGGACCTCAACCAAACACACCAACGCATCTTAAATCATCATTAAAACTTGTTCCAATCATCAAATCACCTCGAACAACACCAAAACCGTCAATTCACATTGAACTCAAGCCTAAGTTTTTCAAAAACTTCCGGAACATGCATTTGATCAATAACCCGACCAAATCACCTCCGAACGACCTGAAATTTTACACACACATCCCAAATCACCTAACGAAGCTACTGCAACTCTGAAAATTCCATTCCAACCTCTGGGTCAAAATCTCACCTGCCAACCGGAAATCGCCAAAATACTAACTTCGCCAAAACAAGCTAATTTCTACACCGGACCTCCAAAACAACTTCCGATTACGCTCCTAAGTCACAAATCATCCCCCGAATCTAACTGAATCACCGAAAATTACATCCCAGCCCTCTTACTGATAAGTCAACATTTGGTTGACTTTTCCAAACTAAGCCTTCCTTAAAAAGACTAAGTGTCTCATGTCCTACCAAAACCAATCAAAATCGACTCGATCGCACCAATTACAGATAATGAAGCATAAAGAAGCTGCAAGCGGGGAAAACAGAGCGGTTACTCATAAGACGACGGGTCGGGTTATCACAGCAACTCGATCCAAATATACAACCAACAATAACCATAATTAACCATCCCGGTAAGGGATCAAAAATAGACTACACTATCCCGGTAAGGGAACTCAACAGTATAAGTATATACGTCCCGGCAATGGAGAAACAGCTATAACCAAACTTGTCCAACATCTAACTATCTCAACTATAACTCAACCAGTTTCAACATCTAACTACCTCAGCTATATCTAAACTTCTTACAACACCTAACACGAAGAATCATCAACCTAAGCGTCCGTAATATCAATTAAGAACACAATGCAAGGGAACCTCAACTCAACAATAGCCCGGCAAGGGGGAAACATAATGATCTCTTCTCTTTCTCACTTTTACTTCACAATTCATTATACAACTGGAGACAATGCTCCTCAATATTCATAGTTCACAATTCTTTCCACAACTTTATACAACAAATAGAAATCTTCGCCAAGGCATGAATAATACAACGAGATCATGAAAATCACAATATAAGACTCACAGTCATGCTTGACACCAACGCATAAATACTCGTCACCATGCCTATACGTCGTACTCAACAAGAAACAAATAGGACACAACTCCTAATCCTTCAAGCTAAGGTTAGAGCAAACACTTACCTCGATGCCTCGAATACAACTCAAGCTTCAATTATAGCTTTACCCCTTGATTCCTCCACCAATTCGCGCGTATCTAGCCACAAGTTACTTAATTGCATCAATAAACGCTAAATGAATCAATTTGAATAAAATGAGTTCTCTAAAGTTTTACCCAAAAAGTCAAAATTGCCTTCGGGCCCACGTGGTCAAAACCCGAGGTTCGAACCTAAACTCAATTACCCATTCCCCTACGAACTCAAATAAATAATTTTTTTTGAAATTGGACCTCAAATCGAGGTCCAAATCCGCAATTTTTGAAAAACCTAGGTTCTACCCAAAACACCCAATTTCCCCCATGAGAATCATTGATTTGAAGTTGAATCATCTTAAAAGATGTTAATGATTGAAGAAAACTAGTTAAAAATGACTTACAATTGATTTGGAGAAGAAAGGTTGTTTGGAAAATCGCCTCTTATGTTTTTGGGGTTTTGAAAAATGAAAAATGACTGAAAATCTCGTCTATTTATATCCCCCAGACCCCATGTACGGACCACACAAAGTCGACTGCAGCCGCACAGCAGGCCCTGTGCGGACCGCCCAAAGTTGACTGCGGACGCATAGCAGCGCCCTGTGTGGACCGCACAAAGCCGACCGCGGCCGCACAGCCTTCACCGTGCTCCGCGCAAGATCGACCGCGGACCGCACTAGTGGTGTTCAAAAACCTGCAATTTCTGGTTTTTAAGCCTAAAACATCCTGAAACTCACCCGAGCCCTCGAAACTCCAAACCAAGTGCACACAAAACCTCAAGAACATCCTACGGACTTATTCGTATAATCAAATCATCAAAATAACATCATGAACATCAAATTAAATGTCAAGACCAATGAAATCTTCTCAAAACTTCTTTAAACATCAACTTTGCAATTTAAGTCCAAATCATGTCATATGACATCCGTTTTTCACCAAATTCCACAGAAATATCTTAAATCACATATAAGACCTGTACTGGGCACCAGAACCAAAATACGGGCCCGATACCATCATGTTTTAATCAAATTTCTTTTCAAATTTTTTTAAACAATTTCAAAAAACAATTTTCTTTGAAAATTTATTTCTCAGGCTCGGGAACTCGGAATTTGATTTCGGGCATACTCCCGAATCCCATATTTTTCTACGGACCCTCCGGGACGGTTAAATCACGGGTCCAAGTGCGTTTATCCAAAATGTTGACCGAAGTCAAATTAGCTCATTCTATAATCTAAACTTATCGTTTTTCACAGATTATCATATTTAAGCTTTCTGGCTACGCGCCCAGACTATACACGCAAATCGAGGTGACTCTAAATAAGGTTTTCAAGGCCTCGGAACATGGAGTTTCATTTTAAAACAAGTGATGACCTTTTGGGTCATCATATTCTCCATCTCTAAAATAATCGTTCGTCCTCGAACGGACAAAAGAATGAAGTATCTGAATCGGGGAAAAGATGGGGATAACAGATCCGCATATCAGACTCGGACTCTCAGGTCGATGCCTCAAGAGGCTGACCTCTCCACTGAACACGAACAGAAGGAAAACTCTTCGACCTCAACTGACGAACCTGTCGGTCTATAATAGCTACCGGCTCCTCCTCATAAAACAAGTCCTTGTCCAACTGGACAGTGCTGAAATCTAACACGTGGGATGGATTGTCGTGATATTTCCGAAGCATGGACACATGAAACACTGGATGCATGGCTGATAAGCTCGGTGGCAATGCAAGTCTATAAGCCACCTCTCCCACTCGATCAAGAATCTCAAACGGGCCAATGAACTTAGGGCTAAGCTTGCCCTTCTTCCCAAATCTCATCACGCCCATCATAGGCGACACTCGAAGCAATACCCGCTCACCTACCATTAATGTTAAATCTCGAACCTTGCGGTCTACATAACTCTTTTGCCTGGACTGAGTTGTACGAAGCCTACCCTGAATAATCCTAACCTTGTCCAAAGCCTCCTGAACCAGATCTGTACCCAATAATCGGGCCTCTCCTAGCTCAGACCATCCAACCGGAGATCGACACCGCCTACCATATAAAGCCTCATAAGGGTCCATCTGGATACTCGATTGGTAACTGTTGTTGTAGGCAAACTTTGCTAAAGGAAAAAACTGATCCCACAAGCCTCCAAAGTCAATGACACAAGCTCGGAGCATATCCTCCAAAATATGAATAGTCCGCTCGGACTGTCCGTCCATCTGAGGATGAAATGTTGTGCTAAACTCAACATGCATACCCAACCCTCGCTGAACTGCTCTCCATAAACGCGAGGTAAACTGCGTACCTCAGTCTGAAATGATAGATATAGGCACACCATGAAGTCGAACAATCTCACGGATATAGCTCTCAGCTAACCTCTCGGATGAATAGGAGACTGCCACAGGAATGAAATGCACTGACTTGGTCAGCCTATCAACAATGACCCATACTGCGTCGAACTTCCTCCGAGTCTGCGGGAGTCCAACAACGAAATCTATAGTAACCCGCTCCCACTTCCACTCGGGAAGCTCAATTCTCTGAAATAGACCACTAGGCCTCTAATGCTCATACTTAACCCGCTGACAATTCAAACACTGAGCTACATATACAACGATATCCTTCTTCATTCTCCGCCACCAATAATGTTGTCGCAAATCCTTATACATATATGCGGCGCCCAGATGAATAGAGTAGCAGGAGATATGGGCCTCCTCTAAAATCAACTCTCGAAGCTCATCCACATTTGGCACACACACTCGACCCTACAATCTTAAAACTCCATCATCATCTAGGGTAAACTACTTGGCACCTCCGCGCTGCACCGTGTCTTTAAGGACGCACAAATGGGGATCATCATACTGTCGATCATGGATACGCTCCAATAAAGAAGAACGAGTGATCGTGCAAGCTAACACCCGACTAGGCTCAGAAATATCCAACCTTATAAACCGATTCGCCAAGGCCTGAACATCCAAAGCAAGTGGACTCTCACCGACCGGAATATAAGCAAGGCTGACCATACTGGCTGACTTCCTACTCAAGGCATCGGCCACCACATTGGCCTTTCCCGGGTGATATAAGATAGTGATATCATAATCCTTCAACAACTCCAACCACCTCCTCTGCCTCAAATTCAACTCCTTTTGCTTGAACAAATACTGAAGACTCTTGTGATCCGTGAACACCTCACATGCCACGCCATACAGATAATGCCTCCAAATCTTCAATGCGTGAACTATGGCTGCCAACTCTAAATCATGAACTGGATAGTTCTTCTCATGAATCTTCAACTGCCGTGAAGCATAGGCAATGACCTTGCCATCCTGCATCAACACTGCACTGATCCCAATACGAGAAGCATCACAATAAACTGTATAAGGCCCTGAACATATGGGCAAAACCAACATCGGTAACATAGTCAAAGCTGTCTTGAGCTTCTGAAAGCTCGCCTCACACTCGTTCGACCATCTGAACTGGGCACCCTTCTTGGTCAACTTGGTCATCGGGGCTGCGATAGATGAAAACCCCTCCACGAACCGACGATAGTAGCCTGCCAATCCCAAGAAACTTCGAATCTCTGTAGCTGATGCTGGTCTAGGCGAGTTCTTGACTTCCTCAATCTTCTTCGGATCAACCTGAATACCCTCTGCTGACACAACATGACCCAGGAATGCAACTAAACTCAACCAGAACTCACACTTCGAAAATTTAGCATACAACTGACTATCTCTCAAAGTCTGAAGAACCACTCTGAGATGCTGCTCGTGCTCCTCCCGGATGCGGGAGTATATCAAAATATCATCAATGAAGACTATCACGAACGAATCCAATAAGGTCTGAACACCCGGTTCATCAAATCCATAAAAGTTGCTGGGGCATTTGTCAACCCGAATGACATAACCAAGAACTCATAATGCCCGTACCGAGTGCGGAAAGTTGTCTTAGGGACATCGAATGCCCTAACCCTTAATTGATGGTAGGCAGATCTCAAGTAAATCTTCAAAAATACCTTGGTACCCTAAAGCTGATCAAACAAATCATCAATCCTCAGCAATTGATACTTATTCTTGATTGTAACCTTGTTCAACTACCGGTAATCAATACACATTCTCATCGATCCGTCCTTCTTCTTAACAAACAACACTGGCGCACCCCAAGGCGAAACACTCGGCCCAATGAAACCTTTCTCAAGAAAGTCTTGCAACTGCTCCTTCAACTCTTTTAACTCAAGCGGGGCCATACGATACGGCGGGATAGAAATGGGCTGAGTGCCCGGAGCCAAATCAATGCAAAAGTCAATATCCCTGTCGGGTGGCATACCCGGCAGTTCTGAAGAGAAAACATCAGGAAACTCTCGAACAACGGGCAAAAAATCAATAGAGGGAACCTTGGTACTAGAATCACGAACATATGCCAAATAGGCCAAACACCCCTTCTCGACCATACGTCGAGCCTTCACATAAGAGATAACACTACGAGTAGCATGACTAGGAGTCCCTCTCCACTCTAAATGAGGCATACCCGGTAAACTAAGGTCACAGTCTTGGCATGACAGTCCAAGATAGAGTGGTAAGGTGATAACCAGTCCATCCCCAATATAAGATCGAAATCGACCATGTCTAAACGCAACAAATCTACACGAGTCTCAAGACCCCCAATCACCACAATACAAGAGCGATGGACTCGATCAACTACAATAGAATCACCCACCGGTGTAGATATATAAATGGGAACACTCAATGAATCACTAGGCATAACCAGATATGGTGCAAAATAAGATGACACATACGAGTAGGTGGGCCCTGGCTTAAATAACACTGAAGCATCTCTATTAAAAACTAGAACCGTACCTGTAATAACTGCATCTGAAGCCTCAGCCTCGGGCCTGGCTGGAGGAGCATAACATTGGGGCTGGGCCCCACCACCCTAGGCTCCATCTCTGGGACGGCCTGCAGCTGGCCGACCTCCACCTCTAGTGGCCTGAGCTCCACCTCTAAATCCTCTGCCTCCACCTCTAGCACCTCTACCACCACCCTTAGCTAGCTGGGCGGTCTGTGGAACACCTGGTGCCTGGACCATAGCACGGGAACCCTACTGCTGCGACTGAGTACCCATCAACCTCGGACAAGTCCTCCTGATATGACCATACTCACCACACTCAAAACATCCACCTAAGTGTTGTGGCTGAGGAAATTGAGACTAACCCTGGCGACCCGAATGACCACCCCGAAAACTCTGGAGCGGCGGTGCACTGATAGGAGCTGGTAGTGCACTGTAGGACTGCTGATCAGAATACTGCATCTACATACCACGGCTACCTGAAGCACCGTGAGATACCATGAGATACCTGAAGAGCTGACTGAACCTTCCCAAATGACGGGACCTCTTATCCGACCCATGAGCACCTCCCTTCGATAGGACCATTTCCACTCTACGGGCCACATTGGCCACCTCCTGAAAAGTGATCTCACTCCCAGCCTCCCTAGCCATCTGAAGGCGAATCGGCTGAATAAGACCATCAATAAACCTTTTCACCCTCTCTCTCTCGGTAGGAAGTATGATAAGAGCATGGCGAGCTAAGTCGATGAACCTGGTCTCATACTGGGTAACCGTCATGAAAGCCTGCTGGAGGCGCTCAAACTGCCTCTGATAAGCCTCTCGCTGAGTAATGGGAAGAAACTTCTCCAGAAATAGCTGTGTCAACTGCTCCCAAGTCAAGGCTGGCGATCTGACTGGTCTAGCTAAGCAATAATACCTCCACCAAGTCTTGGCGGATCCAGACAAGCGAAATGTAGCAAAATCAACCCCATTGGTCTCAACAATACCCATGTTCCTAAGAACCTCGTGGCAGCTATCTAGATAATCCTGGGGGATCCTAAGTAGATGCACCGCTGAAAGTGGAAGTGAAGAGCTTGGTGAACCTATCCAGCTTCAACAAAGCATCGGCAAACATAGCCGCTCTATCACCGGTCTGAGCTACCACACCCGGCTGAACTGCTCCAACTGGCTGAACCGCTGGAGTTTGAATCTGAGGGGCTACCTGCTCCGGAGTGCGAGTAGCAGGAGTTTGGGCCTCTCCTCCAGCCTGAGAGACGGTTGGTGCTATAGGAAGCAAGCCCGCTCGGGTGACACTCTCCATGAGGCCCACTAATCACACTAGAGCATCCTGAAGGACAGGGGTAGCAATAAACCCCTCTGGGACCCGAGATGGGCCCACCGGAGCTGCTGGGGCCGGAACCTTATCATCAAAGTCAATTTGAGGCTCCGCTACTAGGGCTGCTACTCGGGGTTGAGCTCTAGCCCTACCTCGGCCTTTGGCATGTCCTCGACCTCGCCCTCTGCCCCTCGTGGGAGATGCTACTGGGGGCTCGAGCTGCTGAGGGGTGGATGAGGAAGCGCGTGTTCTCGCCATCTGCGAAAGAATAGAGTAGAAGTTCAATTAGCATTGAGAAACAAGACCGCACAACGAGAAAGAACAAATGTGAAATTTTCCTAACTTTGTAGCCTCTGGGGGATAAATACAGACGTCTCCGTACCGATCGCTCAGGCTCTACTGAGCTTGTCCGTGAATTGTGAGACCTACGTAACCTAGAGCTCTGATACCAACTTGTTATGACCCAGAATTCCCACCCTCGGGAGTCGTGATAGCACTTACTCGTAGAAGCTAGGCAAGCCATGAACTTAGAAATCTTCAACTCTTTTGTTTTAATCCTTTCTATAACTTATATTGACAAGTGGTAAACATCTAAATGACAGCGAAATATGAGATTTAAGCGGAAGCCTTAAATAAATATAAAACCAAAATGTTTCGAAAGTCAACACATGCCTCTACCCAGAAACTGGTGTCATAATATCCACGGACTACTAAGAGTACTACATACAACAGTTTGAAGGAAAAATAACAATGTTTGTCTCGGATACATGAGATAACAGAACATAATAAAAGATAGAGGAGACGCCGGGCCTGCGGACGCCTGCAGGGCTACCTCAGTGTCTCGGTGGACAGAAGGCTGAATCCGCTAGTGCTGCTGATCTAGTGCCACTCCGGTATCTGCACAGATTGTAGAGTGTATATCAGCACAACCGACCCCATGTGCTAGTAAGTGTCTGGCCTAACCCCAGCGAGGTAGTGACGAGGCTAGGATCAGACTCCAGATAACCCCGGCGAGGTAGTGATGATGTCTACAATCAATACAATGGTAATACTGTTGCGGCGCGCAACCCGATCCCTTATCATTTAACATTGTTGCGGCGACAACCCGATCCATATATATAATTATTGCGGCATGCAACCCGATCTACATATTTAACTGTTGCGGCGTGCAACCTGATCCAATATAATATCTGTTGTGATGTGCAACCCGATCCACATATAATATCTGTTGTGGCGTGCAACCCGATCCAAATATATAGCCAACAATAATCATAATTAACCGTTGCGGTAAGAGATCAACAATAGACTACACTATCCCGGCAAGGGAACTCAACAGTACAAGTATATACATCCCAGCAAGGGAGAAACAGGCATAACCAAACTTGTCCAACATCTAACTATCTCAACTATAACTCAACTAGTTTCAACATCTAACTACCTCGGCTATAACTTAACTTCTTACAACACCTAACACGAAGAATCATCAACCTAAGCGTCCGTAATATCAATTAAGAACACAATGCAAGGGCCTCAACTCAATAATAGCCCGGCAAGGGGGAAACATAATGATCTGTTCTCTTTCTCACTTTTACTTCACAATTCATTATACAACTGGAGACAATGCTCCTCAATATTCATAGTTCACAATTCTTTACACAACAAATAGAAATCTTCGCTCTTCGCCAAGGCATGAATAATACAACGAGATCATGAAAATCACAATATAAGACTCACGGTCATGCTTGACACCAACGCATAGATATTCGTCACCATGTCTATATGTTGTACTCAACAAGAAACAAATAGCAAATAGGACACAACTCCTAATCCCTCAAGCTAAGGTTAGACTAAACACTTAACTCGATGTCTCGAACACAACTCAAGCTTCAATTATAGCTTTACCCCTTGATTCCTCTGCCAATTCACTCGTATCTAGCCACAAGTTACTTAATTACATCAATAAATGCTAAATGAATCAATTTGAATGCATGAAAAATGAGTTCTCCAAAGTTTTACCCAAAAAGTCAAAATCGCCCCCGGGCCCACATGGTCAAAACCTGAGGTTCGAGCCTAAACCCAATTACCCATTTCCCCAAGAACTCAAATATATAATTTGTTTTGAAATCGGACCTCAAATCGAGGTCCAAATCCCCAATTTTTGAAAAACCTAGGTTCTACCCAAAACACCTAATTTCCCCCATGAAAATCATTGATTTGAAGTTGAAATCATGTTAAAAAAGATGTTAATGATTGAAGAAAACTAGTTAAAAATGACTTACAATTGATTTGGAGAAGAAAGGTTGTTTGAAAAATCGCCTCTTATGTTTTTGAGGTTTTGAAAAATGACTGAAAATCCCGTCTATTTATACCCCATCAGACCCCTTGTGCGGACCGCACAAAGTCGACTGCGGTCGCACAACAGGGCCCTGTGCGGACCGCACAAAGTCGATTGCAGCCGCACAACAGCGCCCTATGCGGACCGCACAAAGTCGTGCGCGGCCGCACAACCTTCACCGTGCTCCGCGCAAGATCGACCGCGGACCGCACTAGTGGTGTTCAAAAACCTGCAATTTCTAGTTTTTAAGCCTAAAACATCTCGAAACTCACCCGAGCCCTCGGAACTCCAAACTAAGTGCACACAAAACCTCAAGAACATCCTACGGACTTATTCGTGTAATCAAATCATCAAAATAACATCATGAACATCAAATTAAATCTCAAGATCAATGAAATCTTCCCAAAACTTCTTTAAACATCAACTTTGCAATTTAAGTCCAAATCACGTCATATGACATCCGTTTTTCACCAAATTCCACAGAAATGTCTTAAATCACATATAAGACCTGTACCGGGCTTCGAAACCAAAATACGGGCCCGATACCATCATGTTCTAATCAAATTTCATTTCAAATTTCTTTAAATAATTTTAGAAAATAATTTTCATTGAAAATTCATTTCTCAGGCTCGGGACCTCGGAATTCGATTTCAGGCATATGCCCAAGTTCCATATTTTCTTACGGACCCTCCGGGACCGTCAAATCATGGGTCCGGGTCCGTTTACCCAAAACGTTGACCGAGTCAAATTAGCTCATTCTATAATCAAAACTTATCGTTTTTCACAGATTATCATATTTAAGCTTTCCGACTACGCGCCCGGACTGCGCACGCAAATCGAGGTGACTCTAAATGAGGTTTTCAAGGCCTCAAAACACGCAGTTTCATTTTAAAACAAGTGAAAAGTTGCTTCTATATTTTAGAAAATTATATTTTGGTGGTTGTTACGATATTGGAATTGTTTGGCAATGAGGTGGATTAAGCAACCTCTTGGTGAGTTAAACCGACAATAATTATGTCGATTAATTGTGATTCCCAAGGCGCAATAGCCATTGTAAGAAAATAAATCTTTCAATGGGAAGAGTAGATACATTCTCTTGAGACATAATGTGATAAAGCAATTGCTTAGAAAGAAATTTTTATACATATTATGTGTAGTCAAACGAGGACTTGGCTGATCCTTTGACTTATAAGTGAAACATCAAGGGGTTGAGACTTTCGCCAATTTGAGATATATCAACAATGATGGTAACCCAACCTATGTGATTGGAGATCCCATGAAGTAGGTTCATATGGGTAATAACAAGTTATTAGTTGATCAAATGTGCACTGTTAAATTATGTCTCTTCCTATGGTGTGTGAGTGTGTATAGTGCAAGACTGCAAGGAATGTGAGGTTGAGTTATTAAACTCTTAATCCAATAATCCATAGCCTTTTATAGGTGGTGTATTGTGCTGCAGAATACACTTGATGGATGGACCTATATGAGTGTGGAGTGGGGCTGCTCCTATGAAATTTGTGAAAAAAATTTCTAGAGCACTCATGAAAACCAGGCGCGCGCATGGCCTATTAGCGCAAAACCGCGATAAACAACAAAGTGTGTAGAGGTATAATGTGATAGATAAGACACTAAACTTACAAAAGAATTCTTGGTTCATAGAAGTTTTAAACTTCACCAATTTTTCTGTAAGTTTAATCTTATTTTATCTATGTCTGGTTCATAGTCCAAGAGACACCGGATTCGACGCATTATGCTCATTTGTTAAAATCCAGCAAAATTTCTTATTTTATTTTATTTTATTTTATTCTGTGATATTATTTTTGAGATATGTGGGGGATTGTTAGAAGATAATTCTTATATCTCAAAACTAAAATATAACATATTCATTATTATTTACTAGTCATGATTAATAGCTATTATTATAAATCTATAACTGAAAATTTAAATAACTTTGAATATAATAATTTTACTAACCTTAAATGGCTATTATGACTATTAAAAACAGTTTGACTTTTGATGACAAGAGCTTTGTTATTTGATAACGTTTTTGGCTTAAATACATTTAAAGTTATGTAACGTCTGTTTTGTTAACTTTGATAACGTTTTGGCATTAATTTCAATATGCAATATTCTTCAAAATCAGATGTCTACTTTTGAATATATAGGTATACATTTGTGTTCGTTTGGAGAGTGTGAAAAAGCAATCTGCTAATTTTTTTCTTTGTGCTGGGTTTTATTTTATTCGATCTTTGTTGTTTTTGCTCCTAGTTTATATTAGAAGAGCTTGTTGAATCCTGGGGGATACGCCTAATTTTATTCATTACAGTGTAGGAGAAATATCCTTAAGGACAGCGTCTTTGACACGCCTTAAGCTACACCTTTTATTCTCTATAATCATCCAATTTTTACAACAACTATAAAAATCACTTATAGTTGGCTTTTAGATGATCAAATTGTATGAAAAATTTACGTCAACGCAAATTTCATTTGGTTTGCATCAATGCACAATCACTTCAAAAATTTGGAAAAATATTAGCTAGACTTATGATTATTAAATTAGTTTTCTCATAATAAAAAAAACATGCTATTGCCAAACTCGAAAGGTTAAAGAGATCGAGTTAGCTATATTCTTTCAATTACCACTTGCAAGTTGTAAATGATAGGATGCCCTATGTGTTATTTAATGTTCCAACAATTGGTCCAACATGGAGATCGAAAAGGTCTTTAACGTCATTTTATGAAGTTAATGATATATATGATTTTCTCTCTCTTATCTATTCTTGATTTGAAATCGAGTTAGCTATACTCTTTCAATTACCACTTGCAAGTTGTAAACGGTAGGATGCCCCATGTGTTATTTAATGTTCCAACAATTGGTCCAATATAGAGAAAAGGTCTTTTAAGGTCATTTTATGAAGCTAATGGTATATATGATTTTTTCTCTCTTTTCTGTTTTTGATTTAAAAAAACAATAAATGGTGAATCAAGCAAGCTGCATTCATGTTATCAATCGAAATAGTGTATAAGGACCTGTATAGGGAATATAATAATATTTTGGAGAAGACTTTCTTTTTTTGATTTCCCCCTTGGTATCCGATACTCGCATTTAGGCTCCAACTAATCTTGATTCGCGCATAGCAAGCCTCAAAATAGAGAAGCACCTCCTGTCATGACTTTTTTCATATCTGGAGCTCAAAATTGACTGATTAAAGGTGTAAGACGAAGTATATGGACCCACATAGGGACCATGATAAAGTTTTGGAGAAGGCTTATAGGTCTCTGGTCTTGAAACATTAATGTCCCGTCAAGTTTTAAGAAAAAAATAAAGACAAAGACTTCATAATAGAGTGAGCATGGGTTCATGTACACCATCCCAATTAATAAAATGAGAACTATCTACTAGATTCATCATTTATTGTCCTTTCAAACAAAGAAAAGAAAAGAGATAAAAATCAAATAAATGATAAAATTGATAAATATATTTCATTAACTTCATATAAAATTGATGTTAAAAAGATATTTTCTCCCTGTTGGATCTATTAGCCAAATAAAAAGAGGATATTCGAACAAAGGGAATACTTCCATGCTGCTATTTATTATTGCCTTTAGTTTGGATATTTATACAGAAATGATCATGTTAAATTTAATAAAAATAATTTGGACTAAGACACTCTTAAGCAACTGTAGATGACCAACAAGCAAATCGTCTAACCTGTCTACCTCAGCAAACGAGAATATCATTTGCAGTGTCAATAAATGATATTGCTAGTTCCACTGATCACTGGTTACCTCTTTCTCTTTTCTTATTTACTTTTAAAATAAGAGTAAAGTTGTAGATAAAACTTTATCCAATATAAAACTAAATAGTCTATGCACATGACTTGCATTATTAGAATGTTGACATTTCTCTGAAGAAAAAAAGAAATCAAAATTGAAGGACTTATGTGGAATAAGCATATAGGACTTTAGTAGCAATCCGCAATGTAGGAAAAAAGAAACTGAAGTTCAATAAGAAAAGTTGCTATAAAAGACCACTACAAGCTACCTTAATATGAATTAATTCTATTCCGAGAGTTGTATTCACATTCAAAAGATAGAAAAGATATTGCTTCTGAACTACTAAAGGTCAACGCCAATGGTGTAGCTAAAAATCTCGCTAAGAATATTTAAATTTTGTAAAAGTAAATAATGTATTTTCAATAGATGATGCACCAAAAATTTTAAATCAAACTACATAATATTTAGCTAAATCATACGAACACTTATAAAAACTAAAAGTTAGTATAAATCAAGACTAATTTTGGAGAAGACTTGCAGATCTCTTGTCTTAAAGCATTAGTGTCCTGTCAATTATTAAATTTAGGATTATTTTCTTGTAGATACAAAAAAAAAAAAAAAGATTACCCACTTTAATAGGAGAATTGGGCTTCCAAAAAGTAGCAAGAGTCTTTAACAAATATTGGTAAAAATACATCAATTATATATGCCTTGTATATAACTTGCATATAACTATATTGTTGTATACACTCAGGTAAAAATATGCCATTTTCATTCAACTTGCACACAATTATGTGATTGTATGTATTTTATATGTTTTCTGTTATTTTGTATGTCATATGTATAATTGGACATACAAATAACATACGCCCCACATACATCGGATTGCTTCCCTAATGCTGTAACAAGGATGCCATTGGTTTCATTGGATTATGGCATCGTCAAAGGAGATCAATTCATTACTATCCATAAATTCCATAGATCAATTAATTACTAGCAATACAGAAGTTATTAATTAGTTTGTATCTGCTTTTCTTTCTTTTTTCCGCATTGCTTATACGAGGGAATGGGTTATTATTCCATGTAATGTTACTATGGCAATGGCAAAGATGTTCATTTTTTCATATTGCAAAAGCAATTAGAGGGTTTAATCATTTAGTCTTGATGTCATTAGGGGAGACAGTTTCTAGGTGGAAAAATAATTAACATGTTCTTTTTGTGAAAAAAATAATAAACGACTTTTTGGGTGGAATTATAATGAATACATTGTTTTTTTGGTCGTTAAAAGAACTTATATTAAATTAAACAGTAACATTACAAGGAGCCAGTTGCACAATATTACAAAAGGAGTTATCAAAATGTTGATCAACTGAGTGATCATATGCCAAAAAGGTGGGACTGTAGAACAAATCCGTCGTGCATGTAGACTTCACTAATCACGGATAGGTAGTGCCTTGTTGATCAGCCAAGAGTTGTGGCAACAAAAAATCTGGTGGCTAAGTGAAGATTGTTGTGCAGTCTTGAGCATGGTTAGACGAACCGTGTTGAGCTAGATAATGTGCAGCATAGTTTTGTTCCCTGTATGTGTGGGTAATTGTAGGATTACCCAGCTGCTGAAGTAAGTACCTGCATTCCATTAAGGAGGATGAGTAATATAAATTATTATTGTTGAGCATCATTATTACCTCAGTAGAATCCACATTTACTTCCAGCGGGGTGAGTTGATGTAGTCTTGCTAGTTGTAAGCCTTGTACTAAGGCACTTAATTCCATGCATGTGGAATTACCTGTGGAAGTTGCACCCATGAACCCCATTAAACATTGTCTCGTTGTATTACAGAATATTCCCCCAACATAATTGGTAGAAGTGGTTGCCTTGGCTGCTCCATCGGTGTTAAGCTTAGTTGTGCCCACAGCTGGGGGATGCCATTTGACATACATGTGTGTGCCAGTATGTGTGGCTTCTTGTTTTTTTTATGTTTTGATTAATAAGGTAACAAAATTCGGCTGCCTGAGTGAGCAGTTGTTGTGTCGAAGAGGGTCGGTTAGTTCTATGACGATTGAAGAGGTAATGGTTCCTTAATTTCCAAATGTGCCAAACTATGTGTGGGATAAGAGTGGTTGAGGGCAGGTTGTAATGTAGGTCTCTAGTATTTTTTATTAGATAGTTAATGATTTGAATTGGAGGCAAGATGTGTGTGTCGCAATTCTGCAGTATATGATTAATCCTCAATTGAGACCATATGGTGGTTGTGCGCGACATTGGAATAGGAGATGATTAATGGTTTCTATGGATTAAAGGCATAGTGTACAAGTACTTGATAGGTTAACATTTATATGATATAGGTAAGAAGTGGTTGTTAAACGTTGATGTGAGACTAGCCAGAGAAATGGATTATTTTTGGAGGTAAAGTTAACTTCCATAGCCAATTGTGATCATAGGGTATCGTTGGTTCTTGTAAGGCAGTGTATAGTGACTTAACAGTGAATTGGCCATTTGGAGTGAGTCCCCAAATAATTGTATCAAAGGCGTGAGGGTTTGTTAACCTAGGTATATAAGTATTTTTTTATTTGAGAAATAATGATGTTCGTTAAAATCAAGGATAAGGAAGTTGTATCAATTGTGTTGTTCTCAACAACAACAAATATTACGATCTAAAAAACATTATGCAAGAAAAGTGATCATCATGTGCCCCCAGGAGCTTCAAAGCTGCTCACTCAATCTACGCCCTACAAACAACCCCGAGGTAGGAAAATACGGACTAGTTTTGATACCCTCAATGAGGGGACCAACAATGACCCAAGTGAGCCACACCAGACTCCACCAACACCAACAACATACAGTAATCAAATGCAGTTCATAATTTAGAACTATCGAGGAGCTCAGTCACAAGACTTTAAGCGAAATTTTCGGTCGTTACTCAATTACCATCAACCTACTCTGGTGGCACTTTTAGAGACCTATATCCAAGATCATGTTCACCTGAAGGAAGAATTTGGTTTTACCAACATGGCAGAAGCACCAGCTTAAGGACATTAAGGGGGCATAGCCTTGCTGTGGCATGACGACTTGCTTAAACTTGACCAAATAGAAGTGACCACAAAAGTAATACACTCAATTGTCTAGGTACCACCTAACCCTAATAATTGGTTATTTTTCAGTTTTATATGCAAACAAACGATAGGCATGCACGTAACTGTCTATGGAATCATTAAAGACATTGCATTTGATTTCCACCCTAATAATTTAGCTTTGAAGTTATCTAATATGTACTGAAATTCATTAGAAGTTGGTTTCTTCACAAACAACGGGAATCCAAGGTACTTACCAAAGAGGAGACCCTCCCTCATGTTAAAAGATGATAGGACAAAAATTTTGTCTGATGGAGAAGTGTTCTTGGAGAAATATATTTTTGATTTTTTAAAATTTATATTTTGCCCAGATTTTTGTGTGAAAATTGTTAGAGTATCAATAATAGTGTGTACAGTTAGCCACTATTTAATGAGGGGACCAACAATGATCCAAGTGGAGCCACACCAGACTCCACCAACACCAACAACACACAGTAATAAAATGCAGTTCATAATTTGGAACTGTCGAGGAGCTCAGTCACAAGACTTTAAGTGAAATTTTCGGTCGTTACTCAATTACCATCAACCTGCTCTGGTGGCACTTCTGGAGACCCATATCCAAGATCATGTTCACCTGAAGGAAGAATTTGGTTTTACCAACATGGCAAAAGCACCAGCTCAAAGACATTCAGGGGGCATAGCCTTACCGTGGCATGGCGACTTGCTTAAACTTGAAGTTATCTAATGAATACGTTGTTACGGTGTCACTAGGGGAGATTTTTTTTTGGAAGAGAGGCGTGGGAAAGAGCGAAAGACAGAAAATGGAAAATAGCGGAGCATAAAATCAAAGAATTTTCTGTGTTTTGAAAACCTTGCAATGTTAGGTAATTAAATACAAATGCCCCTAATAGTGGTAATTGGACTTCCAATTTTGTATATCTAGGTAAAAATTTCTTAAATTTATCCCGTATTTAATTTGAGGTATTAGTTAAAATTATTATTATTATTATTATTATTATTATTATTATTATTATTATTTTGTATTAAAATCTTGGTATAACTTATTCCCTATAAAAGATGAGATTGTTATCCAGGTTATAATCGTGACGATAGGTCCATAATTATAATTTTGGAATATCCTGGTATTGAACCAAACGGACCCAAAGAGAAAGACTTTTTCTATATAGATCTCTCTGTTATTTGAGCTAATCCTTCGAATTTTAGCTAGCCAGTACTTTTACATGTGATTCTTCTATGAATTTAATGTCACTAAACTTAAGAAAATGGCTCACATGTGCCACTTATAAATAGTTAGTCCATTTTGGGCCATATGTGTCATTACCCACTAACCGAACCCCCTCTTATCTAATTACTACTCCCTCCGTTCCAGTTTATGTGAATCTATTTCTTTTTTGGTCCGTTCTAAAAAGAATGAACCCTTTTTAAATTTGGAAACAATTTAGTATAAACTTATAACTCTACACTTAATGAGAAACTTTTATAACCACACAAATACTCTGGTCCCCTTTTTAACTTGTTTAGGACCACAAATTCCAAAAGTCTTTATTTTTTCTTAAACTCTGTACCCGGTCAAACAGGTTCACATAAATTGGAACGGAGGGAGTATTAGATTTTGCCACGTGGCATTTTCTTAACTCTTTATTACTTACCAATCCCGCTCCTCTCTCACCCCATAATCAAAATGCGACCTACGCATAGACTGCAGCTTGAACACGTTATACTCTACAGGACCAGGGTGAACACGTGAAGGCTCCATCCTAAAATATACTCCATCTCTCTCCTATTATATGTCCGTCATATTTTTTTTTTTATACGTCTTTTAAGAAATATTAATTAGGAAATTGATTAGACTATTCTATCCTTACTTATGTCTTAAAATATAATCTCTTTTCATTAAATATTTATTCTATTTATATGTTATCTTCATATTCAAGAACAATTATTACTAAGGATAAAAAGGGAAGAAAAAAAATAATCAATTTTGTCTTAAATTTATAAATGACAAATAATTTGATACAATTATTTTTAGTAACTATGACTGTTAATATGAGATGAAGGAAGTGGCTACATAATCAAGAGATTCTATTGCATAAAACAAATAAATCAAATGAGACTAAATGTTAGCATACTAATTATTATTGCATTTGCTGTCTATTACTAACATAAATACGAACTATCATAACAAATGAAAAAGAAATGCTTTAATTACTTTAAATAATAAACTTGTGACATTAAAAAGATATTCACAAATTACATATTATATAATTAAAGTAACATAGATTCAAAATAAAGTCTATGGGCCTAATTAAATGTATATTTTTGCAACAATTAGATTGATTGTTTCAATAAATCTTCGGAATTTCAATTGATTGATCATATTGAAAAACCAAGTTTGTAAAATCTATACTATATTAAAAGCACGAAGGCCTTTAGCGAAATGACGTTCGTCTTTTTTACCCTAAAAATTTAAATTTTCACTGGACAAAATAGTAATTTAATTATTTTTCTAATATTTAGAAATAGTTATTTAATTAATTTCCTAAAATTTAAGACTTCAAAATCACTTAAATTTTATTTATCAAATCCTTCCTTATTCGAGCTATGTAATATAACATATTTGTAAAAAAAATAATAGCATAGGAAAAACACATTATTTTGTATGCTTCATTAACATGTAAATCTTTGGATGGAACACTTTCAATTCCTAGAGTCATCTATATTTATACTATATTAAAAATATGAAGGCCTTTAGCGAAATGTCGCTCGCTTTTTTTATCCTTTAAAAATATATTTTATATTGGAGAAAATAGTAATTTAAATTATGTGCCTAAACTTTAGGCTTCAAAATTAATTATATTTTGTATATTAAATATTCCCTTATTTAAACTATGTAAAAGGTCTAAAATTTAGAATTTCAAAATCAAATAAGATTTTACCAAAATTAGACAACCTAATTGTATGGACTTTGAACCAAATATTATTTGACTTCCCATTTAATTGTTGTTCACTTTTTATGTGTGTACGTGACTTTCTTTCTTTTTTCAAAAAAATCGTAAGTTGTTTCTTACATTTTCTTTTTTGGTTCCGAGAATATTATTTTGTTGTGATTTATTAATGCATTACTGTATATTTTATGGCTTATCTATTCTCATCTTAATCATGTATCCGAGATTTTTTCTTATTTTAATTATTTATTTTTTATATTTTAAATTTAGTCTTATATGCTATTACTTTTAATCTAATCAAATACAATACAAATCAAGCAATGAATAAGAATATTTTTGACTAACCTTATAAGCAGGATAAATTAATTCATCTCAACATTCATCTAATTAGTCAATATAATAAGTACAATCTTAGTATCGGTCTTACACATATAACATAAGAAAGTTATTTTTAATAAAAGCTGTATAATTTTGTCTCACTTAATAGGAATAAAATTGATTATATTATGTAATCCATCATGTGTAATATAAAGTACTTTAGAAAGGCATTATATGTAGAGCAAGATACGATGGAGATATTATTTATAAAAACAATTAGTATTTGTCGAGTTGCAATTGCAGGATACAAGTTAGTGCTCCCATAAATTAAGTAAAATATGAATAAAATATTTTCAATTGTCAATAATCTATTAGACTCAAATTTTTTAAAAAATAATATGACATAAAAGCACGTATACTTAGCAAGGTCTCATATCATACGTAAAATCGAACAACCTCTTTATCTTTTAATCAAACATTACTCCATAATGATTTTGCACAACGAAGCAATTAATAAAAATAAACTGGAAGAAAGAACCGCTACACTGGATACAAACCCTAAACATACGATTGACATTTATTATTTTTAGGAACTTGTAATTTTTTTGTTAATCTTTGTTTTATAACAGAGATACATATGAGTATTATTTATGTTATTTTTTAAAAAAGTTTATATTTTTTATATAGGGTACACGTGCAAAGCGCGTACACTAAATCTAGTACTATATTAAAAGTACGAAAGCACTTAACGAAATGTCGTTCGCCTTTTTACCCTTTAAAAATTAATTTCACACTAGGCAAAATAATCATTTAATTATTTTTTTAATATTTAAGAGTTTAAATCAATTAAATTTTTTATTATTAAATCTAACATAAAGTCCTACTTAGGTTAGAAAAGCACGTCTATAAAAAGAAGAGAACCCAACTTTATTATTTATTTTTTCCAGATTATTCCATGCTCTAGATTCACATGTCAAAATCTCTGAAAGTATCGCATTAAAAGACCAAGTCATTCGAGGACTATTCTGTATTTTGAAGCAATCTCTCTGCACTTCCAACTTGACCATAGGTAACTTTTATTTAAATTTTTATTTATGTTGGTTTGATTCTCAGATTGGAACCCAAGTAAGGGTGCATTGTGGGGGGGGGGAGGGGGGCGCCCAGGACCGCCAACAAACGGGCAAAATGGGTTGGTTCAAATGGGCAGGTCCCTATCGGTCCTAAAAGCCCACTGTGGGCTGGTCCTCACCAAATAGCCCGCGAGCCCGGGACCGTCTGGACCGGTTCAATCGGGCCAAACGGGCCCAACGACTATTTTTCAAAATTTTTTTTTTAAAGAAAAGGCCAACAGTCTGAAATTTAAAAAGTAGTCGTTGGTCTGCAATTTTAGCCGTTTGGCTTTTTAAAAAATAGTCATTTGGCCCCCAAACTTTGTTTTAGCCCCAAACGTTTTATAATTACACTTTTTTCCTATTTTAAACTATAAATACCCCCTCATTCTTTCATTTTTACTCACAAATTCATCAATCTCTCTCTAATTTTCTTCTATAATTGCTTACTTTATTATTGCAATTTCGTGAAAAATTGTGAAGTTGGTGAATTGAAGTATTCAAGTCTTCAACGATATTCAATTTTCAAGAAGTTGTTCGTCAATTCGGTAAACTCGTTCCAACTCTTAAGTTTTAATATTATAGTTTTGTTTGTTTTAGTTAGTATAATTATAATTAATATGGACTTTTCTTTGAAAAAAATATTCGGTGGTAAGGGTAAGGGAAAATCTAAAATTGGTGAATGTGGTCGCCAAGCTACTACTCTTCCCCCAGCTACCCGACCCAGACCTATTACCCGTCCTCCTCCACCTGTTATTCTTGATAGTGATAACCTTGTTTTCAATTTTCTGATAGTCAATTTTGCCATGATGTTGCACCGGGTCAACAATTAAATGATGAAATTATGAATGCTCTTTATCCTAATCAAACTCTCTTTGAAAATGATGAGGAAAATGATGATTTAGATGAAACGCAACCGGATTTAGATGATACACCTACCAGTCCTGTTAATAATCCAATTGCTAATAATCCAAATGATGCCCCGCCTGACCCTCATGTAGTTCATCTACTTTTAATAGACAACCTTCTAAACGGACCGAAACATCTCTTGTTAGGTACTTTTTTACTCAACTAAGAGAACAAAATAAGGCTAAGTGTAAAACTTGTGGGGTCTTTGAAGGCTCATAAATATACTGGAGACTGTAGCGATATGAGTACTTTGACTAGACATATAAAGAAACATCCTAGAGATAAAGCTAGATATTTACAAATGAAAGATGCGTAAGAGGGTAGAAGTTTAGATACTGAGGTTAACCCTAGTACAGGGTCAAATCTAGTTCAACCGGGAATTAATACTATTACCGGTGGTATTTTATATTATGATCCAAATGAAGATCGTGAAGAATTGGCAAAAATGGTTACCGTTATGTGCTTAACCTATAATTTTCCTTCTAACCCTCACTTTGTGCATTATATTAGAAGAGTTTTTAATCCTACTTATAAAGGATGGCCTCGTGCAACTGTAAAGAGCGATATTTATAAATATAAACATGAATATGAACAATATTTGCGCTATTTATTTACTCATATAGATTGTCACATTGCTATTACTAGTGATATTGGTAGAAGTGGTAATGACTGTGATTATCTAACTGTTACACGTCATTGGATAGATGAGGACTGGATAATGCAAAAGCGCATTATTGCTTATAGAATAATTAATTCACGCCACACAGGTAAGTTTATTGCTAACAGAGTTGCAGATATGTGTAGATATTTTTGCATTAGAGATAAAATAATGTCGGTTTCAATGGATAATGCTTCTAGTAATACTAATGCTATAGGCTTGCTTACAACTACACTAAATCCTGCATTTAGTAATATTTTTCATGTTAGGTGTATTTGTCATATTTACCATTTAATTGTCAGTGATGGTATGAAAATTTTAAATGTGAAAATTGAAAAGGTTAAAATGGCTCTTAATTGGCTTTTTTATTTAAACCGTAGAAGTAGACTTAGAGAATATTTTAAAAAAATCTGATGAATTTGGCCTTAGAGAAAGAAAGGTTCCTAAACCTTGTCCAACTAGATGGAATTACATGTATGAAAGTTTAGTTGTTGCATATGAATATAGAAACCCAATAAACACAACGTATAATGCTCGTGTTGGTGGTGGTGATGATGATGATGATGATGATGAGCACCTTACAATTCAGGATTGAACTAATGTTAAAATGCTTGTAGACTTTTTAGAACAATTTCATGTTGCTGCAAATGAATTATCTGAGCAATATTATCCTACTATTTCTAACTGTTTAGTTTATATTGCAGTACTTGCAGATTTTTTTACTCAATTTGTAGAGGGTGGAGTAATTTATCAACTTGCTATTAATTCTATGAAAGATAAGTTTAAAAAATATTTTTTTCCTATCCCCCCCTACTTTTGGTGTTGCTGCCATGTTAAATCCTACAATGAAATTAGGAGGTCCTCACTTTTGGTACACAAAAATTTATAACGCTTTATCACTTTCAGCTGAGGAATTTGCTACACTTGGAGATACAAAAGCCTCAATTAAAATAAATGCTCAAATAATTTATGCTTATTAACTTGCCTTAAATCATGTTAGACCAAATGTTCCAACTCCTACTTCGTCTAGTTCGCAATCATCTAAAAGAACTGCGGGCCTAAAAGCCCTTAGTTCTTGGATGGAGTTTAGGGGTTCTCAAGGTGATAATATTGGTGATAGTTCACAACTAAATGAGCTTCAAGTTTATTTGTCGCAGAGACTTGAATCAAATAATCCCGACGGCTCATTCGATGTTTTGTAATGGTGGAAGGACAAACAAAAACACTATCCGGTTCTTTCAAGGATAGCTCGAGATATTTTAAGTGTTCAAACTTCAACAGTGGCATCAGAGAGCGCATTCAGTCAAGCGAGGCTTCAAATCGGTGATCATAGAGCGTCTATGAGGGAGAGCTTGAAAAAATCAGTACTCTTCAGAGATTGGATCCGTTCGGAAAGAAGAAATTTTGGACTTGCAGAATCACAACCGAAGATAGACGAAGCTTATGAAGAAATTCTAGCGGAACTTGCACAGGATGCTGCTTCGCCCGAAAGCGGTGATGAACAAGCTTATTTTCTACCACCACCAATGGAAATTCCTCCGGACCTTGAAGGATTTATGAGATTTGTTAGAGATAATACATAGACTAATATGTAATTTGTATTTTGGCACATCTTCCTTAGTTTTTTTTCCTTTTAATGGTAGTATTAGTACCTTGTTGTGCTCATTCCATTGGGGGGAGGAAGACTACGAAAGATATTGCCATTTTTTGTTAATGTCCTAATAATAAAAATTATAAGACATTCCCATGAATATTTCTTTGCAATTTATTTTGTGTTTAAATTTGATATAGTAAATATATTATATATATAATATATAAGCTATATATATATATATAAGGCAATACATATATATATATATATATAGTTTACAAGAAATTGCCTTAGATAAATAAAATTTTAAAAAAAATAGCCCGGAACACTTAGGCCCGTGGGCCCGCCCCATTTAGCCCGGAACCATGTGGGCTTAGGCCCACAGTGGGCCGGTTCCACCCATCTGGACCATTTGGACCGAAAACGTTTGGCCCGGGCCCGCCAAAGATCGGCCCGCCAAAGCTCGGGACCGTGGCCCGGCCCGTTTAGTCCATTTAGGCCCGGGCCCAGCCTAGAATACAGCCTTACACCCAAGCTAGGTTGTGTTATTAAAACGATATGGTATAGGGTAGAACCGTAGAAGGAATAACAACTCTAATCCAATGATAAGTCAGTAAAAATATGAAATCTGTCACGACCCTAACCCGGACCCGGTCGTGATGGCGCCTCTCATGAAGACAAGTCCAACCAACTATTCCCAATTCGACGTTAAACACTTAAAACAACAGTAAAACAGTCTAAGACATAATTGATAATACGAAGTAGCAGATAATATCAATAAAAATACTGAAGTACAACCGAACACAGCCCTAACCGGAGTGTCACTAGTCATGAGCATCTATAAAACTGAATACAAGTCTGAAAGGTCTACTACTAGTACCAAAGTCTGATATTAGATAGAAATAATAAAGAGGGAGAAACACGGGTCTGCGGACGTCAAGCAGCTACCTCGTGGACTCCGAATGTCTGCTTAGAGCTCTCAACTCGCACTGGCAGGATCAACAACGCCTAAATCTGCACACAGGGGTACAGAGAGTAAAGTGAGTACTCCAACTCAGTGAGTAACAAATGTAAATAACGACTATAAGCAAGAAATCACGTAAAGCACAAAGCATTATATAATGAAGCAGTAAAGCCATTTAAAAATCAGTGATTCAGTGAAAGATAAGCGAAATCCTTTGTATCAAATTTTACTTCCTGAAAAGCCTTTTTCAACATTAAGAAGGTAATTGAAAAGAAATTATGAAAAATAAACACATAAAGGTTCGCCCCTCGGGCAACATCTCAGAACAGTACCAGCCCATCGGGCTCAATCTTACATCATAATGGGTACTCGCGCTCACTAGGGTGTGCAGACTCCTGGAGGGGCCCCTTACGGCCCAAGCGCAATATCAAGCCATCTCGTGGTATCAACACTAGGCCCTCGGCCTCATATCAATCAAACCACCTCATGGCGCATATATCTCAGGCCCTCGACCTCAAATCAGTATCAGTGTTTCCTCATAACATAGGCCCTTGGCCTTACTCACTCAAAAATCCTCACAAGCCACTCGGGCAACAGTAAAAATAGTGTTTCTCAGCCCAAACATCATTTAAAATATCATTTAAGTAATAAAACTGAGTAAACATGGTTGAATATGAAAACAGTGGGAAAATAGCATGACTGAGTTCAAATATAAAGTCAAACAGTAAGGAAATATCAGTAAAAAGCCCCGAAGGGTTCAAACAGTTGTCACGAAGCCCAAATAATGATTATAGCAAGTAGTTTTCAATCAAATACACGGTAAAGTCATCAATCGGGATGGACCAAGTCACAATCCCCAATATTGCACGACCCCACGCTCGTCATCGAGCGTGTGCCTCACCTCAATATAGCACTATGATGTGCAATCCGGGGTTTCACACCCTCAGAACATCATTTACAATCATTACTCACCTCGAACCGGCTAAATCTCTAGCTCGCAATGCCTTTTCCCCTTGAATCGGCTTCCACGCGCGTCAAATCTACCTAAAATCAGAACGAGGACGTCAAAATATGCTAAGGGAACGAAGCCCAAGCAAAAACAATCAATAAAGGGCACAATTCCCGAAATTACCAAAACTCGACCTCGGGCCCACATCTCGAAATTTAGAAATATTTACATCAATAGATTCCTCATCTCTCCACGAGTCTATGCATATCAAGAACACTAAAATCGGAGTCCAAATGATCCCTCAAATCCTCCTTTAAAAGCCTCTTAAACTCAAGCCCTAATCCTCCATTTTTAGCCCTTTAATTCCTATAATTACAGCCTTAATCCATGAAATACTACCATAGAAATGTATTTTAGGTCCAAAATCCTTACCTTAGCGAAGTTCCCTTAAAATCCCTCTTTCAAATCGCCCAAAAAGCTCCAAGCCGAAGTCCAAAAATGGTGAAATAACCCAAAATTGGCGAAGGACTCCTTTTAATTCTTCTGCCCAGTTGTTCCGCATATGCGGCCCCATCGCCGCTTCTGCGGTACCGCATTTTTGGTAAATCCTCCGCTTCTGTAGAATTCACTTAAGAGCCCAAATGTCGCATCTGCGATACGCCTTCCGCATCTGTGGCTCCGCAGATGCGGCCATCCTTACCGCTTCTGCGGTCACTAACAAATCCTTATAATCCGCTTCTGCGGCCACTCCATCGCATATGCGGCGCTGCACCTGCGGTCCCCAAATCGCAGGTGCGAAAACACCAGAAGCAGCAAAACTTCAGCAGCTGCAATAACAATCCAAACTTCCTGTCAACCATCCGAAATCATATCGAGGCCCCCAAGACCTCAACCAAAAGCACAAATATATCCTAATACATTGTTCGAACTTGTTCCAATCATCAGAACACTTCAAACAACATCAAATCACCCAAAACACATCGGATTCAAGCCAAACGTTCTAAAATCTTCCAAATTACGTTTTCGATCAAAAACCCAACCAAACCACGTTCGAATGACCTAAAATTTTGCACACACATCCCAAATGACACAACAGAACTACTGTAACTCTTAGAATTCCATTCCGACCCCTATATCAAAATCTCGTCTATCAATCAGAAATTGCCAAAATATCAACTTCGCCAATTCAAGCCTAAATCTACTACAAACCTCCAAAATTCATTCAGATCACACTCCTAAGCCATAGATCACCTCCCGAATCTCCATCGGAACTTGCATCCGAGCCCTCTAACACATAAGTCAACATCCAGTTGACTTTTCCATCTTAAACTTCTTTAAAAGAGACTAAGTGTCTCAAACCTTGCCAAATCCTTTCCGGATTTGATCCGACTAACCGATCATATATAGAACCGATAGATAAAGTAGTAAGAAGCAGAAATGGGGAAAACGGAGCAGTAATTCATGAGACGACTGGCCGGGTCGTCACATCCTCCCTAACTTAAACAAACGTTCGTCCGCGAACGAATCAAGAAACATACCTAAAGCCTCAAACAGGTGAGGATATTTGCTCCGCATCTCCCTCTCGGTCTCCCAGGTAGCCTCCTTCATGGGCCGACCTCTCTATTGCACTTTCACCGAAGCTATATCCTTTGACCTCAACTTCCGAACCTGACGACCCAAAATAGCTATTGGCTCCATATCATAGGTCAAATCATCATCCAACTGAACCGTGCTGAAATCCAGAACATGGGACAGATCCCTAATATACTTCTGGAGCATAGAAACATGAAATACCGGATGCACACTTGACAAGATGGGTGGCAAAGCAACCTCATAAGCCACCTCCCCGATCCTCCGAAGCACCTCAAAAGGCCTAATGAACCGAGGACTCAATTTCCCTTTCTTCCCAAATCTCATAATACCCTTCATGGGTGAAACCTTCAACAGAACCTTCTCACCAACCATGTAGGACACATCTCGAACCTTCCTGTCCACATAACTCTTTTGCCTCGACTGTGATGTACGAAGCCTCTCCTGAATCACCTTCACCTTCTCCAAGGCATCCTACACCAAATCAGTCCCCAATAGCCTAGCCTCACCGAGCTCGAACCAACCAACTGGAGATCTACACCGCGTCCCATTCAAAGCCTCATATGGAGCCATCTGAATACTCGACTGGTAGCTGTTGTTATAAGCAAACTCTGTAAGCGGTAGAAACTCATCCCATGACCCTCCGAAGTCAATTACACAAGCACGCAACAATCTTCTTCGGATCAACCTGAATACCCTCGCTGGACACCATATGCCCCAAGAAAGCCACTGAACTGAGCCAAACTCACACTTGGAGAATTTTGCATAAAGCTTCCCCTTCCTCAATCTCTGCAACACAACTCTCAAATGCTCCATGTGCTCCTCCTGACTACACGAATATACCAAAATATCATCAATGAAGACTATGACAAACGAGTCAAGATGAGGGCGGAACACACTGTTCATCAAATGCATGAACACTACTGGGGCATTGGTCAACCCAAAAAACATCACCAAGAACTCATAATGGCCATATCTGGTCCTGAAAGCGACCTTGAGAATATCCGAGTCCCTGATCTTCAGTTGGTGATAACCTGAACGGAGATCAATCTTGGAGAACGCCCTCGCTCCCTGAAGCTGGTCGAATAAATCATCAATGCGAGGCAAATGATACTTGTTCTTAATTGTTACCTTATTCAATTGCCTATAATCAATGTACATCCTTATTGTGCCATCCTTCTTCTTCACGAATAGAACCTGCGCACCCCAAGGTGACACACTAGGCCGAATGAACCCCTTATCAAGGAGTTCCTGTAGCTGCTCTGTTAACTCCTTCAACTCCGCTGGTGCCATATGATACGATAGAATAGAAATGGGCTAAGTGCATGGCACCAGATCAATACCAAAATCACTATCCCTATCTGACGGCATGCCCGGCAGGTCTGGAGGAAACACATCGGGAAAATTCCTCACAACTGGAATAGAATCCATACTGGGAATCTCAGCTCCGACATCCCTCACAAACGCTAGATATGAAAGACAACCCTTCCCAACCATATGCTAGGACTTCAAGAAAGAGATCACTCTACTAGGAGCATAATCAGTCACACCTCGCCACTCGATCCGTGGCACACCCGGCATAGCCAATGTGACCGTCTTAGCATGACAGTCCAGATTAGCACGACACGGAGATAAGCAATCCATGCCCGAAATGACATCAAAATCCACCATGCTTAATAGCAATAGGTCCACTCAGGTCTCCAGACCCCCAATAGTCACCACACATGACCGGTACACATGGTCTACAATGACAGTACAGCCCACCGGGGTAGATACATGAACAGGTAAAGCAAGAAACTCATGCGGCGTATCCAAATAACGAGAAATGTATGATGACACATAAGAAAAGGTGGAACCGGGATCAAATAATACAGAGACATCTCTATGATAGACTGAAACAATACCTGTAATGGCAACTGTTGATACCCAATTTTTACCTATATATTTTTCAATACGCCAAATACTTTCAAAATAACATATGTATGCATATATAAGTATGTCCATATGTTTTTATTATTTTTCCTTATTCTTTAAAGATTTTTAAACCAATTTATTCCCCTATTTTATTCATAAAAAACCCAGTAATAATTCCCAAATTATCATTTTTTGTGATTCATTTATTGGCTTCTCATATTTATACTAAAATATAGCTAAAATAACTTTTGCATATTTTTACAAATTCATTTAGTATTTTTAAAGCTAAATTGCATATAATTGCAATATTGGCCCCTTTTAAGATTTAATTGCGTTTATATTTATAAACATTAAGTCCAGTATTTGTAAATTGATAATTATATGCCATGAATTATTTTAGCACTTTTAATTTATTTCCAAAATTTAATTTACTATTTTTTATAAAATAGAGGGAAAAAATGGCTATTTAAAATCTAGCCAAATTTTATTTCAATTGTAGCCCAAATTCTACCCCAATTCAAACCCAATTACCCAGGCCCAATTCCTACTCATACCCGACCTCGACCCAATTAAAATTGACCCATACCTGGATCCCCACCTAACCCCTTAAATCTCAGTCGTTGATCATTTAGATCAACTGCCACTGGCTGCCCTTTCCTAATTAAACCCAAAAGACCCCCTTAACCCATTTCATTTGTTACCATACGCCGCCTCTGAAATCCCTCCTCTCCCAAATCCTCTCTACAACACCCTCAAACCTAGCTGTCGCCACCCTAATCCGCCCTAATCCATGGCCTTCCGAGGTCATCGGAGACCTGTACCAGACTTCCATGGCTTCTACGTGTTTGTTATTATGGTTTCAAGGCCAGACTATAAAGAACTCTAGTCCAGTCTTCATTCGATTTTAGTTCATGGCCTTTCTCCGATAATCTTTAACCCTTTCTCCGGCCAGCCATGGCCGTTCGAGTCAGACTTTTCACTCTCTTGGTTAGATTGGTAACTTTCAAGGCCTTTCTCGTTGCTTTTAGGTTCTTCTGAAACCCTAATTTCTAGGACCTTTTGATTTCTTTCAGATCTACTTTAGATCTATGCTTGCTTTAAACTTTTAAGCATCTTCTCGAAGTTTCTTCAATTTTGCTTTCAAAAACGACTCTTTGTCTTTTCCGATTAGGGTTTTTCCTATTAAATTATTTCAAAATTTCTTCTCTAATTTTTAGTACGTTTAAGATGTGTGCTTGTTTGTTTAAATTCTTGCTTGACTTGTCTATGTACCATCTTTCGAACTAGTTGTTGTTGAAAACCCTAATTTCTTATGGGTCTCAGTCGAGTTCTAAAAGCTGTTTGTCAGATGAGTGTTTGTTTAGTTAAGTTTTGTCTGATTTGTTTGTTTATCATCTTTTAAGCTCTACTATTGTTGAAAAACCCTATGTCTTTGGGTCTGAAACTGTTCGTCTAAATACTTGACTCGATTTGAAGTTCCTTGTTTCAGAATCTCTTTTCCTTCATGTGATTCCTTTGACTCTGGGTTTCTACTATCTTTAAAACTCGACTATGCTTGAAACCCTAACTTTTTAAAAGGTTTCTCATCTGTTACTGTGATACCTTTACATGCTTCTGATACTCTATTTTTTCTTCACCATTGATTCAACTTGACTTGACATATTTGACTATCATGCTTTGAATGTTTGCTATCTACTGAACTTTGTGCTACTATTGCATGCTGTTTCTTTTGCCAATAGGTTTGGCCTCGCATGTCTATTGTTTTGTGTACTCTATTTATATGATAAGATTCCTTCTTTGATTGATCTTCAATCTTGTGACTGATTTCAAAACCTTTCTTTTATGAATTCTAATTTCACTCGCCTGTCAAGGTTAATTGATTCCTTTCCTTATTTTGCTTTGCTGAACCCTTTTCCAAAGTAAGTATATTTCTGTACTTAGACTGGATTACTTACTCGGTAGTTTTACTACTCCTTTTATGGTAACAATCATTCTGCTTATAAACTAATTTTTCTTTCCTTATCTTGAGCCTGTCACTGCCCGTTAAACAAGTGATCTCTTAATTAAAGGGGGTCCAATTGGTTAATTGATTTCGATTGTGATTATTTCCATATTTGTATTGAAACTTTACTTATTACCTTACTTCTCACATGTTTTCAAAAGCTATAAGTACCATGCACCTTCTCTTCTTTCACAACACTTTTAGTTCTGAACTCACACTTACACTAAAAACACCCCCCTCTTGCTTTACTACTTGTACTGTGGCCTGTTTAGCTAGCTGAAAGCCAAAGCTATATTTCGAAGTCCTGCTACCTTTCTTTACTGCATTTTTGCTTCTTTGATTGGTATGTTCTAGTTAAGTTTTCAGCATCAACAACAACATGGTTGCTTAATATTCTTGCCTTCTTGTCTGCCTATTGCTTGTATCTAATTCAGTACCTTATTTAGCATGCTGTAATTTCTTTTCTCCTGTTCTGAATCAATTTATTATGAATCCTAAATCCCTACCCCAATATGTTTGATACTTATGGTTTGTTTGGGGCATGACAATATTGAATATTGCTGAACATGACTCAAAATTGGTCCTCCTAGGATCACAACCTCCATGTACCCTTATATATTGTGTGTTCTGGTTGATTTTACAAGCATGACAACACTCCCTATTGTTGTGCATGCCTAGAATTAACTTATGCCTAAGTATATAGGCTCCTTGCAATGGATTCCCAAACCCCTGCCCCCTTGGTGTGAAATTATCGACTTGTTTGAAGTGTTAATGGCCGTTTCCCAACACCTCTTTCCCTCTTCTTTACTTCCTTAGTTCTCAAAGATCTGTTTCTGCACTTGCACTCTCCTCTTAGACTTAAGTTCTGCCCCCCTCATGTGAGCCTTGCCTTGAGACCCATGAGCTCCCTCTGAACTTGGACACATGAGGGCTGGCGTTTCCACACTACACTTGTCCCTATTCTGGTTATGAAACTTGGGTGTGAGCACTGCCCGGGGTCCTATTGAGGCCCTTAGGGAACTCTGACACACTCAAGTCCGAGAAAGGTTTTGGATCAGGGTCTTTGAGTTGGTTTATCTCATAACTGAGATAGGAAGTCAAGAATCAGGCTTCCTCTGGCTGTAATTCTTTTCTTTGTATTTTTCTGATGTATTTAGTATTTAGTATACTTGATTTGTAATAAGTTGTAATAAACATTTGGGACTGGCTAGTGAAAAGAGTTGGGTATTTTATGCATGTCAAGGGTAGAAACCATGCCTATAGGACTATTTTAAATTTCTGCTTATTCAAACTGCATTTAGAAACCATGCCTATAGGACTATCTTAAATTTCTATATATTCAAACTGCATTTAGAAACCATGTCTATAGGACTTCTTGTTCAACTTCACATCTAGATAACCTACCTATAGGGATCATCTAAAATCATGCGCATTTGTCACCGTTTAGATACCATGTTTTAGGGCCCAAGTGTTTATAATCCAGTAATGCATTAAAATTAGTAGCATATAGAAATCATGCCTATAGGGGTTCATAAGTAAAATCCTGTTCGTTTCTACTCACATGCAATGTTAGGTATCATGTCTATAAGGATCTAAAATCAGTAATGCATAGAAATCATGCCTATAGGGATTCTTAAATAATTCTGATTCGCTTCATTCACATTCGATGTTAGATATCATGTTCATAGGGATTAAAATCCGTAATAGTAGATACTATCACCTGTAGAATCTGTAATCAGCCTAATTTAATACATTCTGCATCTCTTTTAATAATCTAATTCCCTTACTTAACAAGGTTTAGCAAGCATGCCTATAAGATTTCAAATAATTTGTTTCGAGTTTTTACTGTCTCATCACCTTCTGAATTCAGTAGATATCATGCTTATAGGGTATCATCAATATACACTTAGGCAAGCCTTAGAGTAATAACTGTAAACTGCATCCGCTTTTGCTAATCGCTACAACCGGCAGGCAGGCCTGATTCGGACTTCTTACCTGAGTTATGTAATAAACTAAATTGCTTCAATAACTGGGCTCCCCTCGTCTTTAGTATTTAATCAGACCTTAAACGTATGTGTAAGTCATGCTAGTTATGTTCTTTTGTTTGAGGATGTATACTTGAGCCTTATGTGTTATGTGCTTCCCCTTTAATGTGCAGTGTTCTATATGTTTTGTATACCACCTTAGATTTTTACTTTTGAAACCTCAAGTCAGCCTAATATCCCTCCCTTTTAGGATTAGTAGTCTTGTGCCTCCGAGACTAATAGGAATGGGACAGGTAATAGCATGCAATAAGTAATCGAGACCAATCCTCGCTTTAATACCTTAACGGGGTGGAAAGGGTAGATATGGATATGATGACCACACGATAATGTCACATGTAGCCCCTCATAGAGGAGTGATTACCAGACATTATGTGGGGTGATCCATATTAAATATAAACCTAGGACCCCTTTCCTTTATTTGCAAACTCTTCCTTTTTTTAAAACGCTTCTTTAAAATGTTCTTCCTTTTATGTATTAAAATCCCCTCTTATTTGAGCCTTATTTGCCTATATGTTAATTGCACCCTAAATTCACAATAACTGTCTAGCCGGTAACCATACTAGTCGATCTTGAGGGGTGCCTAATACCTTTCCCTTGGGATAATTTCAAGTCCTTACCCAATCTCTGGTTATTCAAACAAGCTCAGAGTTGAATCTCTATTGGTGTCCTAATGCACATTAATCATTAGGTGGGACTCTTCAAACACAAAACCCAGTTCCCAAAAGGAATGAGTTGTCCCTCCAAATGTCATAAACCCAATTTCACGAGAAAAAGGGGCGTGACAGCAGCATCTAAAGCAATAACATTGGGTCTGCCTGGAAGTGCATAGAAATGGGCTTGACCTCCCCCTGATCGACCTCTCCCTCTGGGGCGACCCTTGGCTGACTGACCCCCACCCCTAGCTGGCTGCGTGGGTGGTGGTGAAGAAACTATCACTGAAGCCGACGACTGACCCCTCTGCTGGGATGAACTAGCAACATGAACAGGACACTGCCTCCACATATGACCCATCTCGCCATACTCATAACAACTCCCAGGTGTTGGAGAAGGGGATAGAAGGGAACCCCTCGCACCGGAGTGACTAACAGATGCACTCGTCATAAAAGAGCCCTGAACTTATGGAGCACAAGATGAACTCTGAGCTGGAAGGACGCTGAGTGATGACTGGCCCTACTGATATCCATGATAACCGTGACCTGAAGATGCCCCAGGATAACCTGGCGAGCTGACTGGGCAAGCCTGAATGAACGGCCTCTACTATGCTGAAACTGACCCCCCGAAGGAGCACCACTATAACTGCCAAATCCTCGAGGTCTTTTGGCCTCCCTCTCCTCTCGTTCCTGGAGACGAACAGACTCAATATCATGGGCAATATCCACAACCTCCTCAAAAGTAGCACCAATCACCCTCTCCCTGGCCATGAGAATGTAGAGCTGATAAGTGAGACAATTAACAAATATCCTGATCCTCTCTCGATCTGTCGGAACCAACCAGATGGCATGATGAGCCAACTCAGAGAACCTCAACTCATACTGTAACACGGTCATCTCCTTCTATAGCAACCACTCAATATGCCTACGCAGCTCCTCTCTGCGGGACTGCGGCACATACTTCTCAAGGAAGAGAACAGAGAACTGCAGTCAGGAAAGGGGTGCTGCACCAACAGGCCTACGCCTCTCAAAATCCTCCCACCAAGTGAAAGTAGCTCCTAAAAACTGATAGGTGGTAAAAGCGACCCCGCTGGTCTCCATAATACCCCCGGTACAAAGCATCCTCTAACACTTGTCTAAAAAGCCCTAGGCATCCTCGCCCTCTGCACCGCTGAAGGTTGTAGGCTGAAGTCTACCAAATCTCTCCAACCTATGATGCTTATCCTCCGGCATGATAGGAACTACATAATCCTGAGCAGCTGCAACCGGTTGGGCAGGATGCGCCCCCCTCCGCATCTGAAGTCCCTGCACGACCTGCTCAGGTGTGCGAGCGGCAGAAGTCTGATTGCCTCCCCCGTCCTGAGAAGTAGTTGCGGCGGTAGTGGCTGAAACTGCTTGAGCTAGGCCAGCGCAAACTGATAAGATCTAAGCCAAGGTCTCCTGAAGATCCGGAATCACAATGGGCATAGTTGGTGCCTGAACTGGTGCTGCTGGAGCATCCATAATTAGGACCTGATCTTGAACTGGGGCAGTTGGTGAATCTGCAGGTGCTGCTCTAGCTGCTATGCTCCTACCACGACCACAGCCGCGTCCTCGGCCTCTGGCGGCCACAGCTGGTGGTACTGGGGGTCGTCCACCCCGACCAGTAGCACGCGTCCTCACCATCTGTGAGAGAGTAGAATAAAAGAAGTTTAGTACTCGGATCAACAAGTTCGCACGACAAGAATTTATAGAATATGAAGTTTTTCCTAAAGGTTCTACAGCCTATCGAGGATAAATACAGACGTTTCCGTACCGATCCGCGAGACTCTACTAAACCTGCTCATGACTCGTGAGACCTATGTAACCTAGGCTCTGATACTAACTTGTCATGACCCTAACCTGGACCCGGTCATGATGGCGCCTCTCGTGAAGACAAGGCCAGCCAACTATTCCCAATTCGACATTAAATAGTAAAAACTTCAGTAAAACAGTCTAAGACATGATTAATAATACGAAGTAGCAGATAATATCGATAAAAATACGGAAGTACAACCCAACACAGCCCTAACCGGGGTGTCACTAGTCATGAGCATCTATAAAACCTAATACAAGTCTAAAATGTCTGCAACTAGTACAAAAGTCTGATATGATATAGAAATGATAAAGAGGGAGAAACACGGGTCTGCGGACGTCAAACAGCTACCTCGTGAACTCTGAATATCCGCCGGGAGCTCCCAACTCGCACTGGCAGGATCAGCAACGCGTGAATCTGCACACAGGGGTGCAGGGAGTAAAGTGAGTACTCCAACTCAGTGAGTAACAAATGTAAAT
The DNA here is from genome assembly GCF_000393655.2 of Nicotiana sylvestris. NCBI lineage: Eukaryota > Viridiplantae > Streptophyta > Magnoliopsida > Solanales > Solanaceae > Nicotiana > Nicotiana sylvestris. The sequence continues at coordinate 36,840,952 of NC_091067.1, forward strand.
AACGACTGAAAGCAAGAAAGCACGCAAAGCACAAAACATTCTATAATGAAGCAGTAAAACCATTTAAAAATCAGTGATTCAGTGAAAGATAGGCGAAATCCTTTGTATAAAATTTTACTTCCTGAAAAGCCTTTTTCAACAATTAAGCAGGTAATTGACAAGCTATTATAAAAGATAAACACATAAAGGTTCTCCCCTCGGGCACAGTATCAACAAATCCACCCCTCGGGCAACATCTCAAAACAGTACCAGCCCTTCGGGCAATTACATAGAACAATACTAGCCCCTCGGGCTCAATCTCACATCATAATGGGTATCCGAGCTCACTGGGGGTGTGCACACTCTTGAAGGGGGCCCTTACGGCCCAAGCGCAATATCAAGCCATCTCGTGGCATCAACACTAGGCCCTCGGCCTCATATCAATCAAGCCACCTCGTGGCGCATATATCTCAGGCCCTCGGCCTCAAATTAGTATCAGTGTTTCCTCATAACATAGGCCCTCGACCTTACTCAGTCAAAAATCCTCACAAGCCACTCGAGCAACAGTAAAAATAGTGTTTCTCAGCCCAAACATCATTTAAAATATCATTTAAGTAATCAAACTGAGTAAACATGACTGAATATGAAAACAGTGGGAAAATAGCATGACTGAGTTCAAATATAATGTCAAACAGTGAGGAAATATCAGTAAAAAGCCCCGAAGGGTTCAAACAGTTGGCACGAAGCCCAAATATGACATTCAACCCAAATAATGATGATAGCAAGTAGTTTTCAATCAAATACACGGTAAAGTCATCAATCAAGACGGACCAAGTCACAATCCCCAATAGTGCACGACCCTACGCTCGTCATCGAGCGTGTGCCTCACCTCAATATAGCACTACGATGTGCAATCTGGGGTTTCACACCCTCAGAACATCTTTACAATCATTACTCACCTCGAACCGGCTAAATATCTAGCTCGCGACGCCTTTTCCCCTCTAATAGAACTCCACGCGCGTCAAATCTACCCAAAATCAGAATGAGGACGACAAAATATGCTAAGGGAACGAAGCCCAAGCGAAAGCAATCAATAAAGGGCACAAATCCCGAAATTACCAAAAACCGACCCCCAGGACCACGTCTCGAAATTCAGAAATTTTTACATAAATAGATTCCTCATCTCCCCACGAGTCTATGCATATCAAGAACACTAAAATCGGAGTCTAAATGACCTCTCAAATCCTCCTTTAAAGGCCTCTTAAACTCAAGCCCTAATCCTCCATTTTTAGCCCTTTAATTCCTTTAATTACAGCCTTAATCCATGAAATACTACCATAGAAATGTGTTTTAGGTCCAAAATCCTTACCTTAGCGAAGTCCCCTTGAAATCCCTCTTTCAAATCGCCCAAAAAGATCCAAGCCGAAGTCCAAAAATGGTGAAATAACCCAAAATTCGCAAAGGACTCCTTTTAATTCTTCTGCCCAGTTGTTCCGCATCTGCGGCCCCATCGCCACTTCTGTGGTACCGCATTTGCAGTAAATCCTCCGCTTCTGCCCAATTTACTTAAGAGCCCAAAAGTTGCATCTGCGATACGCCTTCCGCATCTGCGGCTCCGCAGATGCGGCCATCCTTACCGCTTCTGTGGTTGCTGACAAATCCTCATAATCTGCTTCTGCGGCCACTCCATCACATATGCGGCGCCGCACCTGCGGTCCCCAAACCGCAGGTGCGAAAACACCAGAAGCAACAAAACTTCAGCAGCTGCAATAACAATCCAAACTTCCCGTCAACCATCCGAAATCACCTCGAGACCCCTGGGACCTCAACCAAATGCACAAACATATCCTAATACCTTATTCGAACTTGTTCCAATCATAAAAACACCTCAAACAACATCAAATCACCCAAAACACATCAGATTCAAGCCAAACTTTCTAAAATCTTCCAAATTAAGCTTTCGATCAAAAACCCAATCAAACCGCGTCCGAATGACCTGAAATTCTGCACCCACATCCCAAATGATACAACGGAACTACTGCAACTCTCAGAATTCCATTCCGATCCCTATGTCAAAATCTCACATATCAACCGGAAATCGCCAAAATATCAACTTCGCCAATTCAAGCCTAAATCTACTATGAACCTCCAAAATTCATTCAGATCATGCTCCTAAGCCATAAATCACCTCCCGAAGCTAACCAAACCATCAGAACTCGCATCCGAGCCCTCTAACACATAAGTCAACATCCGATTGACTTTTTCATCTTAAACTTCCTTAAAAGAGACTAAGTGTCTCAAACCTTGCCAAATCCTTTCCGGATTCGATCCGACCAACCCGATCACATATAGAACCGATAGATAAAGCAATAAGAAGCAGAAATGGGGAAAACATAGCAGTAATTCATGAGACGATTGGCCGGGTCGTAACAAAATCTCTACGTAAAATGTTGATCACTTTCTTACTATTTAAAAGTAAACTTTACAATAAATATAATACTCATATTATATTTTTTAAATATTTAGAACATTAAAATTAGCTAAAATTTATAATATTTCTTTTTAATTGAATATTTAAAAATTCTTAATACTAAGGAATTTAAAATTAAGCAAGACTTGACTTATATTAGTTCTTTCCACAATTAAATGATGTACAATTATTATAAATCCTTCCTTCAGATTGGGATATTTAATAGTTTTTCTCGACAAAAGAATCCTGAAACTCTTCTACTTTATTTTTTTTCTTAAAATATAAAACTTGCACATATATATCCACATGCAAAGTATGATGGGAATTCAATAAATATTTATACATTATTAAATCAGAGAAGTGATTATATTTAATAATTTGGTTGTCTTATTAAATTTTCATGTTTTAGGAATGCTTACGCTGCCCACACACGTTTGGCAAAGTTTTATAAATGATAAATTATTTTACCATTTTAGCAGCTAACCTCACAACATAAATAATATTGAAACATTTGAGGGGAGATAAATTAAAAAGACACAAGATTTAATTTTTCAATTTGTGTTATTCGCTAAATTTTGAACAATCCTGTCACATTCCACCCTTGGAAGTCGTGATGACGCCTACTAGTGAAAGCTAGGCAAGCCAACCGTTTGAACAATTTACCTTTTTCCCATTTTTAATGCTCTAACAATTTTGAACCAACCGTTTATAACAACGGAATTTAAACAAGCGGAAGAGACAAATAAAACCATTTAAATATTTCCAACACAATTTCTTAAATAAAGACTACCCAGAAATACGTAAATGAAATAGGATGAAAGGATAGAGGGAGACGCCAGGGCCTGCGGACGCCTGCAGGACTACCTTGGATCTCCGAATGGACTGAAGGCAGCAACCCAAAGCTACGGTCCATATGCTCCAGTACCAGGATCTGCACACGAAACAGGTCTATTTATATAAACTATCATCCTAAGGAAGAAACTTAAAAACATTAGTTTCACAGCCGAGGTCAGAGCTTCAAGTCAGTAATGTCTCTTTAGCGCCCCATACCCTACTACAATTCTTATTCAATATAATAATATTACTACAATGTCGTGCCGATGTCTCCCTTACGAAATTGAAGATAAGTCTTTTGATTACGGGGGTGACAACCGAGGCTTTTAAGAGAAGTAGCCATAGAGGCTATAAAGAGCTATCTCATATCTAATAGGAATAATCAAATTGTTATGTCTACTGTGGGAGATGGGGTCCCAAGACCATCTCTTCGACGACGTAGATAAGGACCAGGAAGTAGATGTCTATTCAATAGAAGAAGTTGTTCGACCTTTCTTTCATTTAGTTTGAACCACCCGAATGGTCGAACGGAGACGAAAGTTGGCCATAGTGATCCGGGAGTCCCGTGTGGAAGGGCTCTCGCTCAACGGATCAAAGGTACGTCCGTCCAAATGGTCGACCTTGCCATCAAGTTGGGTCACTCGATCCTTGAGTGTTTCCTTAACAACAGCCGCCGCTGACAGCACTCCACTGCTATCGTCATGTACATGGTACAACAAGAAGAGAATTAGCAGAAATCGAAAGGTTTTTACCCAAAATTCCGCTCTGATACCTCCTAAAGCGAAATAGCACAACCGACCCCATGTGCTGGTAAGTGCCTAGCCTAACCTCGGCGAAGTAGTGATGAGGCTAGGACCAGACTACCAAATAACCTGTGCAGTTAAATCATATACAACGGAAAATAAAAGCAGAAATGTACAGTTAAGGATGGGAGGGGGAAACATGCTGCGAGAAAACATCAAATGACAATAGAAGGACAACAGGTAAATGTAATGAACACCATACCTCAATTATCAACGAGAATCAAAAATCAAACAAGTGCACGACATCACCCTTCGTGCTTTTACTCTCGTCCTCACCATAAGAATCAATATAATCTGCACGACATCACCCTTCGTGCTTTTACTCTCGTCCTCACCAGAAAATCAATATAATCGGCACGGAATTATATATCGTGCAACACGACATCACACTTCGTGCTTTTACACTCTTCCTCACAAAATCATATACAACATCACCTTTAGTGCTTTAACACTCTCTCACCAAAACAATGCACGACATCACCTTTCGCTCTTTAACACTCTTCCTCACCCAAACAACAATCACAAACAATAAGTGCAAGGAAATAAATAAAATCACAATAAAATCCCGGCAAGGGAACAATATCAAAAGCATCAACATCCCAGCAAGGGAGATAACATTAAAAGCAACAACATCCCGGCAAGGGAGACAATATAATAATACTCTTCTCTTTTTCACATTTACTTCAGAACTAACTTCACAACTTGAGTCAATGCTCTATAAGGTTCAATTTTCAATTATACTTCCACAATTCATTATAAAACTTGAGCCTTTGCTCTTCAATATTCAAATACCACTATTACTTCCACAAACTTTGCTCAACAATAGAAATCATCACATAAGGCATGAACAATACAAACGGAGTCACATTAATCATAGTATAAGACTCGCGGGCATGCTTGACACCAACGTATAGATACTCGTCACCATGCCTATACATTGTACTCAACAATCAACACATAGCAAATAAGACTCAACTCCTAATCCCTCAAGTTAAGGTTAGACCAAACACTTACCTCGATGCCACAAACACAATTTAAGGTTCAAGTATTGCTTTCCCTCTTGATTCTACCACCAATTAGCTCGTATCAAGTCACAAGTTACTTAACTATATCAATAAATGCTAAATGAATCAATTCCAATGCATGAAAATAGGTTTTCTAAAGTTTTTCCTAAAAAGCCAAAAATCGCCCCCAGACCCACAAGGTCAAAACCCGAGGTTCGAACAAAAATCCAATTACCCATTCCCCCACGAACCCAAATATATAATTTGTTTTTAAATCGGACCTCAAATCGAGGTCTAAATCCCCAAAATTTGAAAACCAAGGTTCTACCCAAAGCACCCAATTTCCCCCATGAAAATCTTTGATTGGAGTTGAAATCATGAGGAAAGATGTTAAAGATTAATAAAAACAAGTTATAAATAACTTACAATCGATGGAAGAATACTTGTCTTTGAAAAATCGCCCAAGAGCATTTTGGTTTTGAAAGGGTTTGGAAAATGGTTGAAATGCATTTAAGTTATGATTTTGCAGGTTGCAGGTGTTGCAATTGCGACCAGGGTTCGCAATTGCGAACCCCTCAGATTGCTAACTTCGCAAATGCGAAGCTTTTGTCGCATTTGTGACCCAATTTATTTCCGGTCACCTTCGCATTTGCGAGGGACTATTCACAAATGCGATGTCGCATTTGCGATAAAGAAGTCGCATTTGAGACCAAGGCAGCCCAGGTCAGATATCGCATTTGCAAAGCTTGCAGACCTGCAACATACTGGCTGAAAACCTGCAACTTCCTAAGTTTAATTCCACTCTGTGGCCTATCCAAAACTCACCCGAGCCCTCGGGGCTCCAAACCAAATATGCAAACCAAATATTTCTAACACAAGTGATGACCCTTTGTGATGACCCAAAGGGTCATCACAAATCCTAAAAAAAGTAGAGTTAACCATGTCTATGTCTTCTCAAATGAATTTTGTGAATTTCTTTTCAAAGATATTTCCATAAAATCTCTTAAATCTTTAAGATTTTGTTCTTGTTCAAACTAAAAGGGACATGTGATATTTTATGAAATTCAAACTAAAAAAATTATAAAACTGAATGTGTTGAATTACGATTGAGGACTTCTATAAGATAGAACTTTCTTCCTTTATTGAGTTAGAAATTTAAAATTGTGACGACTCGACCAGTCGTCTCATGAGTTACTGCTCTGTTTCCCCCATTTCTGCTTCTTTATGCTTTGTTATCCGTGTTATGTGGTTTCGGGTTGGTCGGATCGAATCCGGAATGATTCCGGTAAGGTTTGAGACACTTAGACTCTTTTAAGGAATTTTAAGTTGGAAAATTCAATCAGTTGTTGACTTGTGTGCCAGAGGGCTCGGATGTGAATTCTGATGGTTCGGTTAGCTTCGGGAGGTGATTCAGGACTTTGGAGTATGATCGGAAAGGGTTTTGGAGGTTCAGAGTAGATTTAGGCTTGAATTGGCGAAGTTGATATTTTGGCGATCTCCGGTTGGTAGGCGAGATTTTAATATAGTGGTCAGAATGGAATTCCAAGAGTTGCAGTAGTTCCGTTGGGTCATTTGGGATGTGTGTGCAAACTTTTAGGTCATTCGGACGTGGTTTGATTGGGTTTTTGATTAAAAGCGGAATTTGGAAGATTTTAGGAAGTTTGGCTTGAATCCGATGCGCGTCGGGGGATTTGATGTTGTTTGAGGTATTTTGATGATTGGAACAAGTTTGAATAAGGTATTAGGATATGTTTGTGCTTTTGGTTGAGGTCCCGGGGGCCTCGGGGTGATTTCGGATGGTTAACGGGAAGTTTGAATTGTTGTTGCAGCTGCTGAATTGCTGCTTCTAGTATTTTCGCACCTGCGGATTGGGGACCGCAGGTGCGGCATGGTGTTCGTTTGCATGGTGTTCCAGTTTCCATCATTTCAGATAGGGGCACTCAATTTACCTCGCAGTTTTGGTGGTCTGTGCAGCGAGAGTTGGGTACTTAGGTTGAGTTAAGCACAGTTTTTTATCCTCAGACGTACGGGCAGTCCGAGCGTACTATTCAGATATTGGAGGACAGGTTGCGTGCTTGTGTCATTGATTCCGGAGGGTCATGGGATCAATTTCTATCGCTTGCAGAGTTTGCTTATAACAACAACTATCAGTCGAGTATCTAGATGGCTCCATATGAGGTTTTGTATGGAAGGCGGTGTAGATCTCCCGTTGGTTGGTTCGAGCCCGGTGAGGCTAGGCTATTGGGGACTGATTTGGTGCAAGATGCATTGGGGAAGGTGAAGGTGATTTAGGAGAGGCTTCGTACAGCACAGTCGTGGCAAAAGAGTTATGCTGACAGGAAGGTTCGAGATGTGTCTTACATGGTTGGTGAGAAGGTTCTGTTGAAGGTTTCGCCCATGAAGAGTGTTATGAGATTTGGGAAGAAAGGGAAATTGAGTCCGCGATTCATTGGACCTTTTGAGGTGCTTCGGAGGATTGGGGAGGTGGCTTATGAGCTTACTGTGCCACCTAGCTTGTCAAGTGTGCATCCGATATTTCATGTTTCTATGATTCGGAAGTATATTGGGTATCCGTCTCGTGTTCTAGATTTCAGCACGGTTCAGTTAAATGATGACTTGACTTATGATGTGGAGCCAGTAGCTATTTTGGGTCAACAGGTTCGGAAGTTGAGGTCAAAGGATATAGCTTCAGTGAAAGTGCAGTGGAGAGGTTGGCTCGTGGAAGAGGATACTTGGGAGACCGAGAGGGAGATGGAAAGCAGATATCCTCACCTGTTTGAGGCTTCAGGTATGTATCTTGACTCATTCGAGGACAAACGTTTGTTTAAGTTAGGGAGGATGTGACGATCTGGACAGTTGTCCCATGAGTTATCGCTCAGTTTCCCACATTTCTGCTTATTTATGCTTTGTTATCTGTGTTATATGATATCGGGTTGGTTGGATCGAATCCGGAGGAATGATTTCGGTAAGGTTTGAGACACTTAGTCTCTTTTAAGGAAGTTTAAGTTGGAAATGTTAACCGGATATTGACTTGTGTTTTGGAGGGCTCGGATGTGAATTCAGATAGTTTGGTTAGCTTCGGGAGGTGATTTGGGACTTAGGAGTGTGATTGGAATGGGATTTGGAGGTTCGGAGTGGATTTAGGCTTGAATTGGCGAAGTTGATATTTTGGCAATTTCCGGTTGGTAGGTGAGATTTTAATATAGGGGTCGGAATGGAATTTTGAGAGTTGCAGTAGTTCCGTTGGGTCATTTCAGATGTGTGTGCAAAATTTTAGGTCATTCGGATGTGGTTTGGTTGGGTTTTTGATCAAAAGCGGAATTTGGAAAATTTTAGGAAGTTTGGCTTGAATCCGATGTGTTTCGGGGGATTTCATGTTATTTGAGGTGTTTTGATGATTGAAACAAGTTTGAATAAGGTATTAGGATATGTTTGTGCTTTTGGTTGAGGTCCCGGGGGCCTCGGGATGATTTTGGATGGTTAACGGGAAGTTTGGATTGTTGTTGCAGTTGCTGAATTGTTGCTTCTGGTATCTTCGCACCTGTGGATTGGGGATCGCAGGTGCGGCACTGCATATGCGAGAGAGGGGCCGCAGAAGTGGCCCAAGGTATATTGATTGGGACCGCAGAAGCGGCTAGGAGAACCGCATCTGCGATGTCGCAGATGCGGACGAGGAACCACAGATACGGATAGCTGGAACTTAAGTGATTTCCGCAGAAGCGGAGGAATAACCACAAATGCGGTACTGCAGAAGTGGGTATGGGACCGCAGATGCGAAAAGGTCTGGGCAGAAGGTATATATTGTCTCCTTCGCGAAATTTTGCGAAGTTCTTCATTTTTGAAGACGGGAAAGAGGCTAAGGTATAGGATTTTAAGAGGAATCAAAGGATATTAGTTGGGTAAGTTCCAAAAGCTTAATTACTTGGGTTTAAGATCATTTTTCAATCATGGTTTTAGTGGAGATTAAGGAAGGAAAATTGGGGATTAGGGCTTGAGTTTAAGAGGCCTTTAATTGGGGATTTAAAGGACCATTTGGGGTCGAATTTGAGAACTTTTGATATGTATGAACTCGTGGGGAGATAAGGAATCTATTGATGTGAAAATTATCGAATTTCGAGAGGTGGTCTCGGGGGTTGGGTTTTGGTAATTTTGGGATTGATGTTGTAAATTGATTATTTTCGCTTGGGCTTCGTTCCCTTAGCATATTTTGACGTCCTCGTTCTGATTTTGGATAGATTCGACGCGAGAGGAGGCCGATTCGAGGGGCAAAGGCGTCGCGAGCTAGATATTTGACCGGTTCGAGGTGAGTAATGATTGTAAATGATGTTCTGAGGGTTTGAAACCCCGGATTGTACATCGTAGTGCTAGGTTGAGGTGAGGCACATGCTTGATGACGAGCGTGGGGTCGTGCACTGTTGGGGATTGTGACTTGGTCCGTCCTGAATGACCATTTTACCGCGTATTTGATTGAAATCTATTTGCTATCATCATGATTTAGGCTGAATGTCATATTTGGGCCTTGTGCCAACTATTTGAACCCTTCGGGGATTTTTACTGATTTTTTCCTCATTGTTTTGACTTTATACTTGAACTCAGTCATGTTATATTTCACCGTTTTTGTACTCAGCCATGTTTACTCCATTTTAACACTTACATGATCTTTTAAATGACATTTTTGGGTTGAGAATCATGTTTTACTATTGCCTGAGTGGCTTGTGAGGATTTTTGATTGAGTAAGGCCGAGGGCCTATGTTGTGAGGAAACATTTGACACTGATTATGAGGCCAAGGGCCTGAGATATGTATGCCACGAGGTGGCTCGTGTGATATGAGGCTGAGGGCCTGAGATATGTACACCACGAGGTGGCTTGTTTGATATGAGGCCAAGGGCCTAGTGATGATGCCACGAGGTGGCTTGATATTGTGCTTGGGCCGTAAGGGGCCCCTCCAGGAGTCTGCACACCCCAGTGAGCGCGGGTACCCATTGTGATGTGAGATTAAGACCGAGGAACTGGTATTGTTCTTGCCTGAGGGGCTGGTACTGTTCTGAGATGTTGCCCGAGGGGCGAATTTGTTGATATTGTGCCCGAGGGGCGGATTTGTTGATATTGTGCCCGAGGGGCAAACCTTTATGTGTTTATTTTTCATAATTGCTTGTCAATTACCTGCTTAATTGTTGATAAAGGCTTTTCAGGAGGTAAAATTTGATATAAATGATTTTACCTATCTTTCACTGAATCACTGATTTTTAAATGGTTTTACTGCTTCATTATAGAATGCTTTGTGCTTTACGTGATTTCTTGCTTTCAGTCTTTATTGACATTTGTTACTCACTGAGTTGGAGTACTCACTTTACTCCCTGCACCCCTGTGTGCAGATTCAGGCATTGCTAATCCTGCCAGTGCGAGTTGAGAGCTCCCGGCGGACATTCGGAGTTCACGAGGTAGCTGTTTGACATCTGCAGACCCGTATTTCTCCCTCTTTATCATTTCTATCTCTTATCAGACATTTGTAATAGTTCGTAGACTTTTCAGACTTGTATTAGGTTTTATAGATGCTCATGACTTGTGACACCCCGGTTAGGGCTGTGTTGGGTTGTACTTCCGCATTTTTATCGATATTATCTCTTACTTCATATAATTAATCGTGTCATAGACTTTTTTAATGTTGTTTTAATTGTTTAATGTTGAATTGGGAATAGTTGGCTAGCCTTGTCTTCACGAGAGGCGCTATCACGACCGGGTCCGGGTTAGGGTCGTGACAAGTTGGTATCAGAGCCTAGGTTACATATGTCTCATGATTCATGAGCAGATTTAGTAGAGTCTCGCGGATCGGTATGGAGTCGTCTGTATTTATCCTTGAGAGGTTGCAAAACCTTTAGAAAAAACTTCATATTCTTGAAATTCTTGTCGTACGAATTTGTGATCCGAGGACTAAACTTTTGTTATTCTATTCTCTCACAGATTGTGAGGACACGCGCTACCGGTCAGGGTGGACGACCACCAGTACCACTGGCTGTAGCTACCAGAGTTCGAGGATGCGGTCGTGGTCGCGGTAGGGGCAGAGCTGCTAGGTCAGCACCTGCAGATCCACCAGCTGCCCTAGTTTAGGATTAGGTCCCAGCTATGGACGCTCCAGCAGCACCAGCTTAGGCACCAGCTGTGCACATCGTGATTCCGGGTCTTCAAGAGGCCTTGGCTCAGATCTTATCAGTTTGCACTGTCCTAACTTAGGCGGTTTCAGCCACTACTACTGCAGCTACTTTGCAGGCCGGGAGAGGCAATCAGACTCCCACCGCTCGCACACCTGAGCAGGTCGTGCAGGGACTTAAGACGCCGGGGGCACATCCAGCCCAGCTGGTTGCAACTGCTCAGGATTATGTAGTTCCTGCCATGCCGGAGGATGAGCAACGTAAGTTGGAGAGGTTTGGTAGAGTTCAGCCTCCGTCATTCAGTGGTGCAGAGGGCGAGGATGCCTAGGGCTTTTTGGACAAGTGTCAAAGGATGCTTCGTACAATGGGTATTCTGGAGACCAGCGGGGTCACTTTTACCACCTATCAGTTTTCAGAAGCTGCTTTCACTTGGTTGGAGGATTTTGAGAGGCGTAGGCCTGTTGGTGCAGCACCCCTTTCCTGGCAATAGTTCTCCGTTCTCTTTCTGGAGAAGTATGTGCCGCAGTCTCGTAGAGAGGAGCTGCATAGGCAGTTTGAGTGGTTGCGTCAGACGGAGATGACCGTGTCGCAGTATGAGTTGAGGTTCTCTGAGTTGGCTCATCATGCCATCTAGTTGGTCCTGATAGATAGGGAGAGGATTAGGAGGTTTGTCGATGGCCTCACTTATTAGCTTCGCATTCTTATGACCAGGGAGAGGGTGACTGGTGCTACTTTTGAGGAGGTTGTGGATATCGCCTATGAGAGTGAGTCTGTTTATCACCAGGAGCAAGAGGAGAAGGAGACCAAGAGGCCTCGGGGATCTGGTAGCTATAGTGGTGCTCTTTCGAGGGGTCAGTTTCAGCACAACAGAGGCTGTCCATTCAGTTCTGCTCAGCCAGCTCGCCCAGGTTATCGTGGGGCATCTTCGGGTCATGGTCATCACAGTTCTCAGAAGGGCCAGTCATCACTTAGTTCCCTTCTAGCTTATATTTCGACATGTGCTCCATCAGTTCAGGGCTCTTCCATGCTGAGTGCATCTGCTAGTCACCCCGGTGCGAGGGGTTCCCTTCAGTCCCCTTCTCCATCACTTGGGAGTTGTTATGAGTGTGGCGAGATGGGTCATATGTGGAGGCAGTGTCCTCATCGTTTTGCTAGTTCATCTCAGCAGAGAGGTCAGTCATCGGCTTCAGCGCCAGTTGCTTCATCACTACCCGCCCAGCCAGCTAGGGGTGGGGGTCAGCCACCCAGGGGTCTCCCTAGAGGGGGAGGTCAATCAGGGGGTGGTCATGCCCATTTTTATGCACATCCAAGTAGACCCGATTCTATTTCTTCATATGCTGTCATTACAAGTATTGTTTCAGACTGCCACAGAGATGCCTCTGTACCATTTGATCCCGGTTCCACCTTTTCTTATGTGTCATCATACTTTGCTCGTTATTTGGGTATGCCCTGTAAGTTTCTTGCTTTACCTGTTCATGTATCTACCCCGGCGGGTGATACTGTGGTTGTAGACCGTGAGTATCGGTCGTGCGTGGTGACTATTGGATGTCTGGAGACCTGAATGGATCTATTATTATTGAGCATGTTTGATTTTGATGTCATTTTGGGCATGGATTGGTTATCTCTATATCATGCTATTCTGGGCTGTCATGCTAAGACAGTCACACTGGCTATGTCGGGTATGCCACGGATCGAGTTCCAAGGCGTGACTTATCATGTTCCTAGTAGAGTGATCTCTTTCTTGAAGGCCCAGCGTATGGTTGGGAAGGGTTGTATTTCATATCTAGCATTTGTGAGGGATGTCGGAGCTGAGGCTCCCAGTATTGATTCTGTCCCAGTTGTGATGGATTTTCCAGATGTGTTTCCTACAGACCTATCGGGCATGCCACCGGAAAAGTATATTGATTTTGGTATTGACCTGGTACCGGGCACTCAGCCCATTTCTATTCCGCCTTATCATATGGAACCAGCGGAGTTGAAGGAGTTAAATGAGCATCTTCAGGAACTATTTGATAAGGGGTTGTGAGCATGTGATTTTTGCCCTATGTGAGAATTACTCCCAAAAATTCAAAATAAAATAATTTTTCTTTGTGTGCAATTTTGAGAATTTTTGTGGCATTTTTGGATAATTATTTGTATTTGTCTGCGCATGTTTATTTATTAGATTAATAAAAAATACAAAAATATGTCGCATTTGCATTTAGGATTTAATTCTACAATTAGGAGCAATTAAGTTTGTTTTACAAGAACAAAAAATCATAAAAATAATGTACGTTGCATTTTTAGCATTTAATGTCCAAATTGTGTGATTTTATCGTAATTGCTATTTAATTGTGTGTTAATTGTTATTAAGAGTTAATTTGCACTTTTATAAATTAATTTAGTTCTATAGGATAATTTAGGATTTTTAGAATTTAGTTTTAGTTTAAGAAAAAATAAAAGAAGAAAAAAGAAGCAATAAAAGAAGAAGAAAATCGGATTGGAGCTTTTCTTCAATTTTAAACCACAAGCCCAAAACCAGATATCCCCTTAACCAAAACCCTACTGGGTCAACCCGACCCGGTCCGCCCCATAACCAAACGAGTTACCTCCCCCCTTCCCATTTTTCACTCTTCATTTCCCCAAACCCTAAAACACATGCCCGCCCCCTCCTCTCCTTCTCCAAACGAACCACCTTACCCAAGCGACCCCTCTAGCTCCAACGACCCCCTCCCATGGCTTTCCCCCTCACCACTAGCAGCCGTCACAGTCCGTCGAGCTCCAGCCAGTCGCCAGGGCTGCTGCTTCTTTTGCTTCGTCTTCAACTCCAGCCATGGACAAACCACCATGAACGACCACGTCGACCTCCAGTCCAAAACGAGCTCCATCTCCACCAAGCATGGATGTTGTTTCTTCTTCTTCGTCTTCAACATCGTCACGACAACCTGGAGCAGCCCCACGACCACCATGGTCGCTGCTTCGTCTTCAACTGCCTCGTCGACCACTAGCTCCTTCAAACGACCACCTCCATTTCCGTCAAGCAGCAGCGAGCATCAACATCCCCAAGCCGCTGCTGCTCCAGCTCCACTGTCATGCCGACAACCCCAACACCCCACCCATCCACTTCATCTCTTTCGTCATTTCCTCCAGTCGCCGGAAAAACCAGCAACGACCACTCTACATGAGCGACCACCATCGCTTCTACTACGTCCATCCATGAACGACCACCGTCGACTCCATCAGTTCTTCGACCACCCAACGTCCAGCTTCATCCGCGAACGACAACAACCTAGTGAACTCGATCGTCACTGCATCAAAAAACGAAAATGGGTTGAAAACAGTGATGTTTGTTCAGGCGTTGAGGTTTGAATTCGAACCCAGGTCTTTATTTGTATTAGAAATAATTCGTGTTCATTTTTGTTTGAAGTTCGTTAGTTTTTCATCAAGTGATTTAATGTCGAGTGTTTATGTGCTGGTCCTTAGTTTTTGATTTAGTTTAAATCATTCATCTTTGTTATGACGTTGTTTGATTTAGTTTGAGGTCAACTGATGATTGAGTTTAGTGATTTGAATCTACTTGTTTGTCCTATTAAGTTTGTTGATATGAAGTTGACCATGATAAACGAAATTAGGAGTTAGTTTCATGTGTTTAATTTGTCAATTGTCAGGCTTGATTTGGTTATAGCTGCTATAGTTTGGTTAATTGATTTTGGAGGATTGGATATAGTTGATGGGGTAGAATGGTAATTTCAGTAGTTACAGGGGCATTTTCGGGATTTTAAGTTTTAAAAAAAATGATTAATTTAAGTGCTCTGTCCACTAAGTACTACTACAACAACAACAACTACCCAGTATAATCCCACAAGTGGGGTCTGGGAAGGGTAATATGTACGCAGACCTTACCCCTACCCCAAAGGGTAGAGAGGCTATTTCCAGGAGACCCTCGGCTCAAAAATAAGCAACAAGAGACGATATATTAGTACCATAAAAATGCATAATAAAATAACAGCTTTATAAGAGATATGAAATACAGAATACGACATACGAAATAGATGGCTGGTATAGTAAAAACTAGCAGGTAGAGCCCTGCATCAATAGACGACCAATGACATTCTTAGTCTAACTCCTAACTGGCTAGTCTCACTCTATTGTGCTGTAGAAATATTCACAACTTTCCCCTAACCTACAACCTTAATGCTCGACCTCCATAATTCCCTGTCAAGGGTCATGTCCTCAGTAATCCTAAGTCGCGCCATGTCCTGTCTGATCACCTCTCCCCAATACTTCTTGGGTCACCCTCTACCTCTCCCCGTGCCCACTACAGCCAGTCGCTCACACCTCCTCACCGGTGCATCAATGCTCCTCCTCTGAATGTGCCCGAACCATCTGAGTCTTACTTCCCGCATCTTGTCCTCCATGGGGGCCACGCCCACCTTCTCTCGAATATCTTCATTCCTAATCTTATCCATCCTTGTATGCCCGCACATCCACCTCAACATCCTCATCTCTGCTACTTTCATCTTCTGGATGTGTGAGTTCTTTACCGGCCAACATTCAGTTCCATATAACATGGCAGGCCTAACCACTGCTCTATAAAACTTACCTTTTAGTAACGGTGGCACTTTCTTGTCACACAAGACTCCCGACGCTAACCTCCACTTCATCCACCCCACCCCTATACGGTGTGTGACATCCTCGTCAATCTCCCCGATCCCCTGAATAACCGATCCAAGGTACTTGAAACTACCCCTCTTGGGAATGACTTGAGAGTCAAGCCTCACTTCAACTCCCGCTTCCGTCGGCTCAACTCCAAATTTGCACTCGAGGTATTCCGTCTTCGTCCTGCTCAACTTGAAACCTTTAGACTCAAGAGCATGTCTCCAAATCTCTAGCCTCTCGTTGACGCCGCCTCATGTCTCGTCAATTAGAATAATGTCATCAGCAAATAGCATGCACCATGGCACCTCCTCTTGAATATGATGAGTCAGTGCATCCATCACCAGGGCAAATAGGAATGGGCTGAGCGCAGACCCTTGGTGCAACCCCGTAATAACTGGAAAGTGTTTAGAGTCGCCTCCTACTGTCCTAACCCGAGTCTTAGCTCCAGCATACATGTCTTTAATCACCCTAATATAGTCAACCGGGACCCCTTTATCCTCTAAGCATCTCCATAAGACCTCCCTAGGAACCCTATCGTACGCTTTCTCCATATCAATAAATACCATATGGAGATCCTTCTTCCTATCCCTGTACTGTTCCACCATTCTCCTAATAAGGTGGATAGCTTCTGTGGTAGATCGCCCCGGCATGAACCCGAACTAGTTGTCTGAAATAGACACCGTCCTTCGCACTCTCATTTCTACCACTCTCTCCCAAACTTTCATGGTATGACTTAGTAATTTGATGCCCCTATAGTTGTTACAGCTCTGGACATCACCCTTGTTCTTATACAACAGAACCATTGTACTCCACCTCCACTCTTCAGGCATCCTATTAGACTTGAATATAACACTAAACAATCCAGTGAGCCATTCCAAGCCTGCTCTACCCACATACCTCCACAGTTCAACCAGAATTTTGTCTGGCCCGGTAACTCTGCCCCTTCTCATCTTACGCATTGCCTCCATGACTTCATCGATCTCAATGTCCCTGCAATTAATTAATTCATGGTGACTGTCGGCATTCCTCAATTCCCCGAGTATAATATCCTGATCCCCTTCTTCACTTAGAAGTTTATGAAAGTAGGTCTGTCACCTCCTCTTAATCTGGTCATCTCCCATCAAAACTTTGCCTTCATCATCTTTTATGCACCTCACTTGGTCCAGATCCCGAGTTGTCCTCTCTCTCTCCTTAGAGAGTCGGAATAACTTCTTCTCCCCACCTTTGTTCCTTAGTTCCTCGTACAGACGAGCAAAAGCTGTTGTCTTAGCCTCCGTCACTACCATCTTCACCTCCTTCCTAGCTACCTTATACCTTTCACTGTTCTCTCTCTTCTCCTCCTCGTCAGTGCTCCCTACTAACCACAGGTAAGACGCCTTCTTTGCTTCCACTTTACCTTGTACAACTGCATTCCGCCACCAATCTCCTTTGTGGCCACCATTATGGCCCGTAGATATCCCTAACACCTCTCTCGCCGCCTTTCTTATACAGTCCGCCGTCGTCGACCACATTGTGTCTGCGTCCCCACTACTTCTCCAAGCTCCCATTGACGATAAATTTCCACTAAGTACTAATAATATTAAAATAATACATTGTTTAATACATGGTGGGGGACAAGACATGTGGTAGTGGGAATTAATACATTGTTTAATATAGTGGGGGACAAAACATGAGGTAGTGGGAAATAAGAGAATTAAATAAAGAAAAGACATGTGGTAGTGAGAATTAATACATTTGTTTAATATAGTGGGGGACAAGGCATGCAAGTGTGGGGAACAAAACATAATGGTATGAAAAGATTAAAAGGGGATTGATTAAAATATGTTTCTCATACCTATTTTGGGTTATAAATAGAGTCACTTAAGACATTGAGAGAGAATTGGGGGATTTCCTGAACATTGAGAGAGAATTGGGGGATTTCCTGAACATTGAGAGAGAATTGGGGGATTTTTCTGAACATTAGAAGAGAATTTGGGGGCTGATTTTTGACATCAGAAATTCAGAGTTTAAGAGTGAAATACAAGCTGGGTTTTTTTTACAAAAAGGAGTTCAATAGGTTGAGAGTTAAATACTGAAAAGTGAGGTCTTCTTTACTACTGAAAATCAGAATCAGTTTGTTTCCGTTTAATTGAGGTTTTTAAGTGGTTTCTTGAGTTGTTATTCCTGGTCTGCATTGATCTGTGTTGATACTGTTTCATTGAGTGTGCTGGAATCGTGTTGGTTTTCAAATCTGTCACTGGGTGTTCCGTTTGCTGGTTGTTGCTGGTTATTGTTGTTGTTGTTGTGTTACATACTACTTTGCTGACTTTCCTCTTCTTGTATTGGCAATACTAGGTACACTTTCGAATCAATACTGATGTGGCTGTGAGATGTGAAAGTGAAATGAAATGCTAGGGTGTTTGATGAATTAGTGTTGTCACACCTCCTTTTTACATACCCGCGAGGGTACAAGAGAGTTTTTTCCAATTAAAGGACAATCGAAACGGGATTCGTTTATTTATTTCAGAGTCGCCACTTGGGAGATTTAGGGTGTCCCAAGTCACCAATTTTAATCCCGAATCGAGGAAAAGAATGACTCCATATTACAGTCTGCGCACCAGAAATCCGGATAAGGAATTCTGTTAACCCGGGAGAAGGTGTTAGGCATTCCCGAGTTCCGTGGTTCTAGCACGGTCGCTCAATTGTTATATTCGGCTTGATTATCTAATTTTATACAAATATGAACTTATGTGCAAAATTTTATCTTTTTACCGCTTTCTTACTTATTGTTATTATTTTTACGAGAATTGCAACGTCGTGGAAACATATCTCGAACCACGTTACATCAATGCACCCGTAGTTGTTTGGCATATCTCGACTCGGTTGAGATTTGGATTTGGGTCACATAAATGTGCACCCGAGTTAAGGAAAATAAATTATTAAAGGCGCGCCTAAAGCAACTAGCGTCTTGTTATTTTGGGGAAGGCCGTAAAATTCGCTAAACGGCCTGTCCTCGAATTCTAAGTATTTTAATATATACATTTAGAGGGCCCCGCAGCTTGTGCATTTTTTGTTTGTCGAGGCTCGTCTCATTCATTATTAAAAAGAATTTGCAATGTCATGGAAATACATCTCAGACCACGTCACAATCAATGTACCCGTGATTAGAGACACATTTCGATTTCGTTGAGATTTGGATTTGGGTCACATAAATGTGCACCCGAGTTTAAGGAGATAACATTATTAAATACGCGCCTAAAGCGACTAGCGCAGGGTTATTTTGAGAAAAGGCCGTGAAGTTCGCTAAGCGGCCGATCCCGAGTTCTAAGTAATTAACACATACATTTGTGAGGGCCCCGCAATCTATATATTTTACTAGGCGAGGCTCATCTCATTTATTTTAAATGGACAAATCCTAAAGCGACTACATCTTTTCTATTAAAATTAGTCTCTAAAATAAATAAAGAAAATCCTAATTAATTACGAGCTTTTTTTATTATTTAAGAAAGCATGGCATACTAATTGCTATATTAATACAAATATTGATGAACAAGAATTTTACTAAAAAAATTCGAAATTATAAATAAAATAAAAATTTGACAACTAATATTCAAAAGAATCAAATATAGTTAGATTGAAGCTCGCATTGTTATATATAAAAAAAACTATTGGAATTAATTATTCACAACCATTTGAAACTGGATTTAACCATAATTACTAAAGCTTAATAGAAAGTTTATTAGACTTAAACGTTCTTCTAATTTTGTTTGAACTCAAATCATGCCTTAATACCTAATTCACGAAATTTAGTTCAAATTCATGCCTTAGCTAAATTTAAGTACTTGTTCACAATTAACCTACTGTTGATAATCTTAGAACCTTCATAGCTAGTGAATTAACCCGTTTTGCCAAGCCGATTCATTAAAGACTAACTTATGTTATTTTCTCTTATTCCAATTATTATTCAATAATACATAAAATAGCCTAAATACAATCAATAAAAGGAACAGAGAAAAAGCGAAATTAAAACTTCAAAATTCGATTCTTCATATGTATTCATGCTTCCACATTTTTAGCTTGCAATAACTAGTATTACATTCGTGTACCTGGTATTGGAAAACAAGAGAAGATGAAGCTGAGAAGCAGCAACAGTAGTAACAATGTAGCACAACAACGACAGTCCAGCAACACAGGAATAGACCAGTAACAGTAGGAATAGTAGAAAACCCAGGAGACTATAAACGACTCCAAGTATAGAGAAGAAGTAAAAGGCAGGAAGGTTCTGACTATTTCAGATCTTAAGCGAGGCAATGAAACAGTAACTATTCTTTTTCAACTTCAAAACTCTCCAAAATGAATTCTGCCCCTGTATATTCAGTGTATCCAGAATGTATATCGGGTGTATACTTCTCACTCCGCCCCCTCTTTTTTTCTTCTCTCTATCTAGTTTTTCCTCTTTTTTTTCCACCCCTTCTTCCTAAATTTTCTCTTCTATTTATAGCAAAATTTTCGAAATTTTCAGATTTGTTTTTTTATTATTTTATTATTTTTTTAATTAAAAGAAATCCCACTTACAAATTGCTTTTATTTTTTTAGAAAAAGAAATCCCACCTTTATTTACTTTTATTTTTAAAATTCCAACTTTAATTACTTTATCTTATTTAAAATCCCACTTTTTATTTTTTTAAAAGAGAATCTCACTTTATTTAACTTTTCTTTAAAAAACAAACCACTATCTTTTCTTTTTCTTTTAAAAATGCTACTTTCAATTACTTTAAATTTTTTAAATTTTCAGATACCTTTATATTTATTTTTTAATTCCAACCTTATTTTACTTTTAAATTTTTTAAAACTTTTTACTTTTTTTAAATTTTCTACATTCTTTTACTTTTTTTTATTTTTTTATTTTTTATTTTTTTAAAATCATTTCCGAAATTACTATATATATATATTTTTTAAAATAAAAATAATAAATAAAATAAAATATTTTCGGATTTTTTTTATATATAAAAAAAACACAAAAAATAAAACTATTAATAGTGATAATTCACTTTTTATTTTTTATTTTTTTGGTTTTGTTTTGTGTTGGACAAAAATGAAGAAGGGGTGTTGGGTTAATGGAGCGGACCGGATCGACCCGGTTTGAAACGGACCGGGTCATGGGGAAAGTTGGGCAATTATTTGGGCCTGTGGTTTGAAATTGAAGAAGTGGCCCAATCCGATTTTTCTTTGTATTTTTGTTCTCTTTTCTTCTTTTATTTTTCTAAAACTAAATTATAAAAGTACTTAAATTATTATTAAGAACTAAATTAAGTTATAAAAGCGCAAATTAACTTCCAATAACAATTAACGCACAATTAAGTAATAATTAAGCATAAAATTGTTCATTTGGACATTAAATGCTAAAAATGAAAAAGATGCCTATTTTTGTATTTTTTATTAATTTAACAAATAAACATGCATAGACAAACATACAAATAGTTACAAAAAATATCACAAAAATTGCACACCAAGAAAAATTATTTTATTTTTGAATTTTTTAGGAGTAATTCTCATATAGGGCAAAAATCACGTGCTTACAAGTGTTGTATCTATAGTTTAATAAGATATGTGACAAGTATTTATATAGTTTAGTTTATAACTCAACTGGAATGCATGACGTAGTCTTGTATTTAACTGGAACTTTTTGGTTTACAAACTATAGTTTGTAGTTATCAATTACAGATTCCATGTAGTTAAATATGTAATTTGTAGAATGAACAAATAAGTTAAGGGATTAGTTGCCATATTTCATCTCTAGCTTTCTTTTGTATTTGAGGCATATTTTAAATAGGCAGTGTTTGATTCCGTTAGGCAGCATATAGGCCAATATTCGAATCTGTGTTGATAACGTTTCCTAGCCGTTAATTCCAATAGTTTAAATCAATTTTAGGAATGTTAGTTTAAATCAATTTGGAGAATGGTCAGTTTGTTTTGATAATCTTGACAATTTTGTATGCATTTTGTAATTTCAACTTTAGTAGTTCACTTATAGAATAAAGGCACGAAACATTTTTCCCTTTTTACGAGTTCGAGTGTAAATTACCGTTATCATCTACTGTAATCCAATAACTACTTGTCAAGCATGTAATTAATTAATACTTTTTTTTCGTTTCTTTTAAAGACAAACTTAATAGAAATGTAGTCACTTTAGGCTTGCCCTCTAAAAATAAATGAAACGAGCCTCGCCAAATAAAACGCAAGCTGCGGGGCCTTCAATAAATGGTTAATAATTAATTAGACTTTGGATGGGCTGTTTTAGCATGATTTCACGGCCTTCTCAAAAATAATAATGCACTAGTCGCTTTATGCGCGCCTTTAATAATTTACTTTCTTAAACGCGGGTGTACATTGATGTGACCCAAATCCAAATCTTAACGGAGTCGAAGTGTGTCGACGACCATAGGTACATTGATTGTGGCGTGGTTCGAGATACATTTTCACAACGTTGCAATTCTCTGTAAAATAATAATAATAATAATAATAATAATAATAATAATAATAAGAGCGGTAAAGAGTTAAAATTTGCACATAAGTTCGTATTTGTATAAAATCAGATAATTAAGCCGAATATAACAGTTGAGCGACTGTGCTAGAACCACAGAACTTGGGAATGCCTAACACCTTCTCCCGGGTTAACAGAATTCCTTATCCAGATTTATGGTTCGCGGATTGTAATACAGAGTCATTCTTTTCCTCGATTCGGGATTAAAACCGGTGACTTGGGACACTATAAATCTCCCAAGTGGCGACTCTGATTCTTAAATAATAAATCCCGTTTCGATTGTCCTTTAATTGGAAAAACTCCACTTACCCTTTACGCCCCTTTTGCGGGGTGTAGGTGAAAAAGGAGGTGTGATAGCACTGGCGACTCTGCTGGGGAACGAACCCAGAACCACTGGTTCAGGGTTAGAAATTCGAGCTTAGAATAATTGTTGTATTTGGCTTTATCGTGTGATTGAGCTTAAATGTGCAAAATGATGCTTTTTACCGCTTTGATATTATTTGAACTGTACATATAAACTGTCCCGAAACCTTCTCTTCTCACCTCCGGGGATGTGTTTACTCGTTGAGACTCCCTATTCTGTTAGTGTCATACCCTGAAATAAAAGAGGCTCGGAAAGTTTCTAAGCCGGCTGACCTTTTGGTTCCCGGAAAGGAGCTCCTTCCTCAACTCGAGTTGTCCGCTCGGGTACACTGTCTAGAACATATACCCAGGTCGAACCTAGAATAACTTGACTTCATGCCAGATCCCTAGTAGGAACGTTTATTTGCATTATATTGCATTTGACTTAGGGGACATAATACAGGGGTTGGGTCCGTCTAGGACAAGCAACCTGAAATGAAAAAAGACCATCCTGATGCATCCTGTTTGTTTTGCACATTTATTTGCTTCAGATCTGCATGCTGACCGGCTTCTGAAATCGGGAATTTTTTAAAAAAATTGTGAAAAAGAGAAAAAAAAAATAGAAGTGTAGAAAGATAATTCTGAGTTACCGGCGAACTCTGCCAAAATTTGTGAAAAAAAATATTTTTTTTAGTGTAATTTGTTTAAACAAGTCTTGTTGTCAGACTTAGTTTATTGTCGTGTCCCGAACTACGCGGGTCTGATTCTTACCGGATGTGAGATACGTAGGCAAACCTCTTCGGTTCTGGCCCACCATATTCAAAAAATCCAACAATATTTTTCATTACTCACTTCTTTAGAAAGTCTTTCTTTTAGACCTCAATTTAAAAAAAAATATAACACAAAAATATTTCCTTTTAATCTCTTTCAAAATCCAAAAATATTTGTTTAAAAATTCAAAAGAAAATTCAAGATTCAAAAAATATTTTTTCTTTTCTTTTGTAGTATTTCTTTCATAAATTCAGAGTAATAGTCCAAAAATATTTCCTTTCTTCTTTAGAAGTTTTTCTTTCGAAATTTCCAAAAAAAAAAAGAAGTTAAAATTCAAAAAATATTTCTTTAGATGTCTTTCTTTTCAAAAGTTTTTCTTTTTTTCTTTTAAAGAAAATAAACAAACAAATCGAAATCCAAAAATATTTTCTTTCTTCTTTGTAACTATTTTATTCAAAAAAAAAAAGAGTTAGTTTATTTCCTTTATTCCTCAGCGTCCCGAACTACGCCGGTTTGATTCTCACATGGTGTGAGATACGTAGGCAACCCTCGTCGGGTCCAACCTCCCCTTTTGCAAAAATAGCCAAAAATGTCAAATTTTAATTGTCAACATAAATAAGTCGGGTGATGCCGTTTTTTGCAAGAATAGCCGAATGTTCCCAAAAGGGACGCCGGAAGGCTGGCTGTGCATAAACGACCACTTTCGATCATCCTTTAGAGTTTTGATCGGTTGACCCTCACAGCCTTAAAATCTTCATTTCCGAAGTGCTGAAAGGCCGTGTTCGGAACCGGATCTTTCTTTTAATCTATGAAAAATTAAAAACAAAAATAGCCAATTGGTTGAGTCAAATAAATTTTATTTTTGCTTAGTCACCTTAATAAATGTGCAGGATGAGCACAATGCAAAGGGAACCTTTTTCTTTTCAATAAAGATTTATGTCCACCAGGTTATGGAAGAATTTTGGCACCTAAGCCCGCGACAAGGCCGAACGATGCCTCGCGGACACCAACTTTTGGAGCTTTAATGTATTTATAGTTCGAGTGAGTGTTTTGTTTTTAGAGTCTGTTGTCTGTCTGTATATTCTCTTTTGCATCAAAATGTGTCAGTAGTTTTTTTTTAGTCTGTAATTGGTTTACTTCGGGTTTGTTCTCCTTTCCAAAAAAATATCTAGTTTGTATTATAATGTTTCAGTAAAGAAAATGGAAAATTCCCAAAATTTTCTTTCACATTTATGTGGCAGAACTACGCCCGGTCTGATTCATGTGGGGACATGATACGTAGGCAATCCACATAAGATTCGACCACCACTAAAAAGAAAAAGGGAAAAGAAAAAAAAGAGAGATAAAGAAAGTTTCGGAAACACTTAAACAAGGCACAAACAAAGTAAGTCGGAATGACGCATGTGGTCGAAGCAAAGACATGTTAGAAATGGTTAAACTGCCTAGGAACGTTGCATCCCCAACGTGAAATTGCAATATGTGTTAAACTCTAACGCTAACAAGTTTGTTGTTGATACCAGAGATTTCAAAACAGTTAGCTCGTTAGAACGTTCTGGCAGATTACCATTACCACACAAGATCTAAAGGGCCCATTCCGAAGAGTATGTCTGGTTCGGACAAAAGTGTTGAGGAGGAAAAGACGAAAATGCAAATGATGAAAGAGGAAGTAGACAGGTTGAGACAAGAGATAACTGGGATGCACTTAGCCTGGGCTAGGGGAGAAACATCACCAATACTTCCCCCTACTCCTACCCTCTCACCGGCTCGGACTCCGGAACACCCTCCCACTGGTCTATCAACAAACTTCCCCATTTCCCAATACTATCAGGGGGAAACTTCCTATAATCCCCAAGCTCCACCACCCAAACAAAACCCTCCTCCACCAACTATTCCTATTTTCGTGGCACCTCCACCCGCCACATTGCAAAAATCATCCGATGAACCAGTGTTTCAGGTTCACGTCAACCAATACTGTCCTCCCGAACTCACCTTCAAAGCACTCGAGCCATACACTTACACCCCTCACCTTCAACTCCCGGCTGAAACTGAGAGGCCGGCTAAGAATCCGGAGCAGGACGAAGTGATTCATAAAGTGAAAAGCCTGGAGCAGTCCTTCAGGAATATCCATGGGTTAGGCAACCAAGTCAGTGTGGCCTACAAAGATCTGTGCCCATTCCCCAATGTTCAATTGCCGGCAGGTTTTAAGATGCCAAAGTTCGATCTATATGAGGGACATGGTGATCCCATGGCACATCTGCGAGGTTTCTGTAGTAAGATGAGGGGGGCAGGTGGAAAGGATGAGTTGCTGATAGCTTATTTTGGTCAAAGTTTAAGCGGGTCCACACTGGAATGGTACACGAGGCAGGATCCTAGCAGGTGGTATACCTGGGACGATCTAGCATAAGCATTTGCAGGTCACTTCCAGTATAACCTTGAGATCGTCCCTGACCGTCTCACACTTTTGAAACTTGAGAAAAAGCCTGGAGAGAGCTTCAGGGAATTCGGATTCCGTTGGAGAGAACAAGCAGCAAGAGTCGATCCACCAATGAGGGAAGGTGAAATGGTGGACTACTTCTTACAAACGTTGGAGCCAACTTACTTTGGTCACCTGGTGACATCAGTTGGTAAATCTTTCAATGAAGTAGTAAAAATGGGCAGTATGGTTGAAGAATGACTCAGGTCCAACAAGATAATGAGTTATTCGGCAATCAAGGCTACAACTCAGGCTTTCCACAGCGGCACGGGAGATGCGCTCGGGAAAAAGAAGAGAGAGGAGGTCGCAACAGTCGAAGAAAGTACTTGGTCCAGATCAAGAGGTCCTTCCCCTCACTACCAACCCAGACCCCATCACTCAAATTACCCACACATGCCATATGGCCTTCCACAACCCTACTACCCACCATCAGAGCTACTCTTTTCCTCCCATCACGCCCAAACCTGTCCCTGAGCTCCACATAATCCACCTCAGTATTATCCTCCGAACAATGTACGGTCATATGTCCAACTACCAGGTTACTCCCTATGGCGAGCGCCAACACCACATAATGCATTCTTGCCTTTACAACGTTTTCGAGCACCCAAAGACCCTAGAAAACAGGGGCAGGGAAGGGAACAAAGGTAAAGAAATAGCTTCACGCCAATTAGGGAGTCCTACACAAGCTTGTTTGAAAAGTTAAAGCATTCTGGCTTGATTGAGCCGCTCCTCGGCTATACTCCAGACCCATATGCAAAAGGATTTGATCATACTGTACGATGCATGTACCACTCTAATGTCCAAGGGCATAGCATTGAAGATTGTCGTTCTTTAAAAAGGGAAATAGAAAGAATGATTCAAGAAGGGGTAATTGTGATCAATGACAGTGACAAGGATCATGCGAATCCTCTTGGGAATTTGCGGACTGAAGTTAATGATATTGAAGTTGTTAATGGTTTTGGCAATATTGATGGGGAACCCAGTGGTTAAGATGTCGTGCTTGGTAATTGGAAAGACACTTCATCTCTTGGCTAGCTGGAGAGGAGTCTTAATGGTTTATTTTGTTGTCATTTCTGTTGTCCGGGTTATTTTCAGGGTTGTAATCCGGATATTGTCTTGTGTCAAACCCTCTTATCCTTTCATTTTTGTCATAGTGGTTTGTTTAGTGTTGTCTAGGTTCGTTTTAGGGTTGTACCCCAGTTGTTTTGCTTGTTTTGTTATACGAACCGTTTCACCGCTTGTCTAAATGCAAATTCCGGTCTTTTGTTATATTCAGTCATTTTCTTTGTTTAGTTCTTTTTATCCTTTTGTTTTGTCCTTGTTCAACGCCAATTCTAGTGATATGACATGCGCGCACAGTTTGGGCCTAATCTTAAGAATTAATTATAAAGCCATTGGGAGATGATCAGGACGCTTAAGGGAAATAAGAACAGTTTGAGATCATTTGAAGCCCGAGCCACGTGAAACTGGGGCAAGTAAAACATAAAGAAAACCCATAAAAGCAAGTTAGCCATATTGACAAGGGGGCCGTTCATGGTAACGAAAGTGAGAGTATTGCCCAACGGTGCTTTAAAAATGACAAATGAAAAGGCGAATATGTGGATATGGTTATCAAGTCCGGCACAATCAGAAGATATGGCGAATATTTTAATTATGTTGTTTGCGTTTGGCATGTTTTGAAGATAGGAATGACGAAGGCATTTTATTCTGCTACATAAATACTTTATCATTCGTTAACCCTTTTGAGCCTTATTGGTTTTCTTTCGTACCCCTCGTTCGAAATCAGTAGCAAAGACTAGAAACACAAGCATGAAATATAAAGAAAAAGAAAAAGATAAAGAAAAAGAAAAAGAAAAGGAAAAGAAAACAACAGAAGCAACAAAACAACAAAAGAGAAAGGAGAAAGGAGAAATGAGAAGAGAACGAAAAGAAAAGAAAAATAAATAAGTGGAAAAAAAAAGAGGAATTGGGAACTACGTTTGACCTGATTCCTCAAAGAGGATACGTAGGCGCTTCACGGCTCGGTCATAGTGTAACAAAAAATCAAAAATCCCAAAGCAAGAAACTGGGGTAGAAGTTGTGTTTGATGTAAAGAAATTTGGTTCCGAAGGTTGTAAATTTTGAACCCAAATTGATTCGTTTTGAGCCGCTAATACCCTTTCTTTCTAGCCCTATCCAAAACCCCACGTTACGGTCCAAAGAAAGACCTTTTGACCAGTCTTTCGAAAGATGCCAAGTCATGCAAATGGAAGTCGAGAATAACACTCTGATCCCCAACAGAAAAGTAATAAAATGAGAGAGTCTTATCGGTGAAAACCTTCACGGGCACCTTGAGGCAGCTATAAGTTGAGAGAAAGATCAAAATAAGAGAGGCTTGATAGTGAAAACCCTTCGGGCACTACAAGTCGAATAAAGATTGAGAATCATACAGGAAAGCACCAGACGAAGATTGTGAAAGGCGATTAACGATAGAGGATAGGCCACGTGTGCGTGTCATGGCCAATAAGTCGATATCCACATCTGATAGGTTTTACTTCGTAGTTTTCATGTTATGAGTCATCTCTTTCTTTTACCTTTTACTTTGTTCCTTTTACCTTTGTCATTTCCTCTTCTTGAGTCTCTTTGGTCAGAACAAGCGAGAAATGATTTCAAAATTTGCCATCAGCTTTTCGATTATGCAAGACGAGATCTGACTAGTACATCAAAGTGGTATAAGTCAGGAAAGAACAAGCGCAAGGAGCTGGTAATAGTCAACGTGTTTTGAGGTTCGCACAAAATACCTAAGATTGGTCCATATCAATTCAGGGACATTGCAACAAAAAGAGGGCCAGAGGGTTGAACCAAGGGTATATTCTATGATGAGATTGACAAAAGGATGGACCAATGTCAAGAAGGATATCCCCAGCAGAAATCGAGGGTTATAAGGCCAAGGCCAGTGGAAAATCAAGAAAGAACAACGCGGAAAGCAATGGACATAATTGGGAAATTCATAGGAGACTCAAAGGTTGGGGAAATGCCAAGTTCACGGATAGTACCGCAAAAGAAGATATTGGGTCTGCACCGGGAAAGGGTATTTTAGTAACACAGACAATGGAGGAAGTGGTTAATCAATGAACATGCAAGATCTTCAAGTGAAATCGGCTGGCATGAAAAAACATGAGGTCAGATAAGGAGACTGGGAAAATGGTTAAGTGGTTTGTGAATAAGGAATCATTAAGAAGGTCGGAAGGTATCAGCCCAGTTCAAGATGGTCAAATAACGCATAGATGGGAAAATGGTTGATAGCATCCCCAGTAGGAGTATCGCAACCAACCACCATGTTTAAACTCACAAGTTTTCTTTGTTTGAAACAAGGATGGAAACTATGTTCATATCAAAGCTTGGAAGGTTGAAATTTTCAGGTGTAATGCCCCAATTCTGCTTACACAAAGGCTATTGAGAAGATCACACATCACCACTAGGAAAAGCATTTCCTAGTCTGGGTTTTCAAGTTATATTTTGTTGTAGGAGATGCACTTCCTAAATTGAGATTTTACCCTTAGGATACGCACTTCCTAGTTTGGATCATATGAGTTTTAGTCACTAAAGTTCTCACTTCTAGGAGACGCACTTCCTAGTCTCGGTCATTTAAATTCACTCCTAGGAGACGCACTTCCTAGTTTGAGTCATTGAAGTTACACCTGTAGGAGACGCACTTCCTAAATTGAGAGTTCATTCGTAAGAGACGCACTTCCTAGTTCGAATCATTGAAGTTTCACCCCTAGGAGACGCACTTCCTAGTCTGGGTCTTTCAGGTTATATTTTTGCTTTAGGAGATACACTTCCTAAATTGAGATTTTACCACTAGGATACACACTTCCTAGTCTAGTTCATTTAAGTTCATTCGTAGGAGACGCACTTCCTAGTTCGAATCATTGAAGTTTCACCCCTAGGAGACGCATTTCCTAGTCTGGGTCTTTCAGGTTATATTTTTTCTTTAGGAGATACACTTCCTAAATTGAGATTTTACCACTAGGATACGCACTTTCTATTTGGTTCATTTAAGTTCATTCCTAGGAGATTCACTTCCTAGATCGAGTCATTAATATTTCACCCCTAGGAGACACACTTCCTAGTCTGGGTCTTTCGGGTCATATTTTTGCTTTAGAAGACGTACTTCCTAAATTGAGATTTTCTCCTAGGAGACGCACTTCTTAGTCTGGTTCATTTAAGTTCATTCGTAGGAGACACACTTCCTAGTTTGAATCATTGAAGTTTCACCCCTAGGAGACACACTTCCTAGTCTGGGTCTTTCAGGTTATATTTTTGCTTTAGGAGATACACTTCCTAAATTGAGATTTTACCACTAGGAGACACACTTCCTGATTTTGGTTCATACAAGTTTTACTCGTAGGAGACACACTTCCTAGTTTGGTTCATTCAGGTTTTATTTTTAACAAACGCATTTGCTCGTAAGAGTTTTGGGTTTTACTCATAGAAGACGCACATCCTGGCCTAGTCATTAGTTTACTCTCACCATTGCATCAATAGTATAAGTAGCTTACTATATTGCTAATAATTCACAAATCTTCCTAGTGTAAACTGGGGCAGAAAATTTCCTTTGTTTTGTCTATTTTTTAGAAGTCAGGAGCCCCCCCGAAGAACGGAATGGCGATTTATTTTTTGAAGTTGTTGTTAAGGTCAGGAGCCCCCCCTGAAGAACAGAATGACGATTTATTTTTTGAAGTTGTTGTTGAGGTCAGGATCCCCCTTGAAGAACAGAATGATGATTTATTTTTCGAAGTTGTTGTTGAGGTCAGGATCCCCCCCTGAAGAACGGAATGACACTTTATTTTCAAAGTTGTTGTTGAGGTCAGGAGCCCCCCCTGAAGAACGGAATGACGATTTATTTTTCGAAGTTGTTGTTGAGGTCAGGAGCCCCCCTGAAGAACGGAATGGCGATTTATTTTTCGAAGTTGTTGTTGAGGTCAGGAGCCCCCCCTGAAGAACGGAATGGCGATTTATTTTTCGAAGTTGTTGTTGAGGTCAGGAGCCCCCCCTGAAGAACGGAATGTCGATTTATTTTTCGAAGTTGTTGGTTGAGGTTGGGAGCCCGCCCATATAACAGAGAAATACATTTCAGTTGTTAAATTTCATGTCTGGAAGTTGGGAGCCCGCCCATATAACAGAGGAATACATTTCAGTTGTTAAAATTTCAAGTTTTGAAGTTGGGAGCCCGCCCATATAACAGAGGAATACATGGAAGTTTGAAGTCAGTAAAGCATAGGAATACAACCAAATCCCCAGCGGGAAACAACAAGAATCCCCAACAGAGGAAGGAAGTCCAGGACTCGATGGAAAAATAATGCGAAGCTCCCGAGAGGGACATAAGCAATTCGAGATCGGCAGTCAAGGGAGAATACAAGACAAATCAGAAGTAAAGAAATGCCAGAGGAGTCACCGAGACATCAAAGCAACAAGAGACACAAGAGCATAACTGAAGATCTAGATAAGATTTTGTAATTCATAGACTATAGTTTAGTCGAGCTTCTTGTTTTCTTTCAGCATGGTGTAATAAGGAGGTCGGCAAACAGTAATAACAGCATGCAACAACAGTAACATTGCAGTCCCATGGTAGTCCCAGCTACCAAAACTTTCCGAACTACATTAACCTGATTCCCTTCTAGCCAGGGATATGTAGGAAACCTTTGAAGCAAAGGTTCGGTTAAATCTTTAAAAAATTGCTTCACATGAAGTACTCGGATGGGCAAAAATCGCTCGTATCTGCTCACTTTATCTTTGCACGAAAACTCTTTGTGTTTTCGGAAAAAGATGGGAAGCTGTGAGCACGTGATTTTTGTCCTATGTGAGAATTACTCCCAAAAATTTAAAATAAAACAATTTTCCTTTGTGTGCAATTTTGAGAATTTTCGTGGTATTTTTGGATAATTATTTGTATTTGTCTATGCATGTTTATTTATTAGATTAATAAAAAATACAAAAATATGTCGCATTTGCATTTAGGATTTAATTCTACAATTAGGAGCAATTAAGTTTGTTTTACAAGAACAAAAAATCATAAAAATAATGTACGTTGCATTTTTAGCATTTAATGTCCAAATTGTGTGATTTTATCGTAATTGCTATTTAATTGTGTGTTAATTGTTATTAAGAGTTAATTTGCACTTTTATAAATTAATTTAGTTCTATAGGATAATTTAGGATTTTTAGAATTTAGTTTTAGTTTAAGAAAAAATAAAAGAAGAAAAAAGAAGCAATAAAAGAAGAAGAAAATCGGATTGGGCCTTTTCTTCAATTTTAAACCACAAGCCCAAAACCAGATAACCTCTTAACCAAACCCCTACTGGGTCAACCCGACCCGGTCCGCCCCATAACCAAATGAGTTACCCCCCCTCCTTCCTATTTTTCACTCTTCATTTCCCCAAACCCTAAAACACCTGCCCGCCCCCTCTCCTCTCCTTCTCCAAACGAACCACCTTACCCAAGCGACCCCTCCAGCTCCAACGACCCCCTTCCATGGCTGCCCTTTCCCCCTCACCACTAGCAGCCCTCACAGTCCGTCGAGCTCCAGCCAGTCGCCAGGGCTGCTGCTTCTTTTGCTTCGTCTTCAACTCCAGCCATGGACGAACCACCATGAACGACCACGTCGACCTCCAGTCCAAAACGAGCTCCATCTCCAGCAACCATGGATGTTGTTTCTTCTTCTTCGTCTTCAACATCGTCACGACAACCTGGAGCAGCCCCACGACCACCATGGCTGCTGCTTCGTCTTCAACTGCCTCGTCGACCACCAGCTCCTTCAAATGACCACCTCCATTTCCGTCAAGCAGCAGCGAGCAGCAACATCCCCAAGTCATTGCTGCTCCAGCTCCACTGTCATGCCGACAACCCCAGCACCCCACCCTTCCCACTTCATCTCCTTCGTCATTTCCTCCAGTCGCCGGAAAAACCAGCAACGACCATTCCACATGAGCGACCACCATCGCTTCTGCTACATCCAGCCATGAATGACTACCGTCGACTCTATCAGTTCTTCGACCACCCAACGTCCAGCTTCATCCGCGAACGACCACAAACCAGTGAACTCGATCGTCACTGCATCAAAAAACGAAAATGGGTTGAAAACAGTGATGTTTGTTCAGGCGTCGAGGTTTGAATTCGAACCCAGGTCTTTATTTGTATTAGAAATAATTCGTGTTCATTTTTGTTTGAAGTTCGTTAGTTTTTCATCAAGTGATTTAATGTCGAGTGTTTATGTGTTGGTCCTTAGTTTTTGATTTAGTTTGAATCATTCATCTTTGTTATGACATTGTTTGATTTAGTTTGAGGTCAACTGATGATTGAGTTTAGTGATTTGAATCTACTTGTTTGTCCTATTAAGTTTGTTGATATGAATCTGACCATGATAAATGGAATTGGGAGTTAGTTTCATGTGTTTAATTTGTCAATTGTCAGGCTTGATTTTGTTATAGCTGCTGTAGTTTGGTTAATTGATTTTGGAGGATTGGATATAGCTGATGGGGTAGAATGGCAATTTCAATAGTTGCAGGGGCATTTTCGGGATTTTAAGTTTTAAAAAAAATGATTAATTTGAGTGCTCTCTCCACTGAGTACTACTAATATTAAAATAATACATTGTTTAATACATGGTGGGGGACAAGACAAGTGGTAGTGGGAATTAATACATTGTTTAATATAGTGGGGGACAAAACATGCGGTAGTGGAAAATAAAAGATTAAATAAAGAAAAGACATGTGGTAGTGGGAACTAATACATTTGTTTAATATAGTGGGGGAGAAGGCATGCAAGTGTGGGGAACAAAACATAATGGTATGAAAAGATTAAAAGGGGATTGATTAAAATATGTTTCTCATACCTGTTTTGGGTTATAAATAGAGTCACTTAAGACATTGAGAGAGAATTGGGGATTTCCTGAACATTGAGAGAGAATTGGGGGATTTCTTGAACATTGAGAGAGAATTGGGGGATTTTTCTGAACATTAGGAGAGAATTTAGGGGATGATTTTTGACATCAGAAATTCAGAGTTTAAGAGTGAAATACAAGCTGAGTTTTTTTTTACAAAAAAGGAGTTCAATAGGTTGAGAGTTAAATACTGAAAAGTGAGGTCTTCTTTACTACTGAAAATCTGAATCAGTTTGTTTCCGTTTAATTGAGGTTTTTAAGTGGTTTCTTGAGTTGTTATTCCTGGTCTGCATTGGTTTGTGTTGATACTGTTTCATTAAGTGTGCTGGAATCGTGTTGGTTTTCAAATCTGTCACTGGGTGTTCCATTTGCTGGTTGTTGCTGGTTATTGTTATTGTTGCTGTGTTACATACTACTTTGCTGACTTTCCTCTTCTTGTATTGGCAATACCAGGTACACTTTCGAATCAATACTGATGTGGCTGTGAGATGTGAAAGTGAAATGAAATGCTAGGGTGTTTGATGAATTAGTGTTGTATCTATAGTTTAATAAGATATGTGACAAGTATTTATATAGTTTAGTTTTATAACTCAACTGGAATGCATGACGTAGTCTTGTATTTAACTGGAACTTTTTGGTTTTCAAACTATAGTTTGTAGTTGTCAATTACAGATTCCATGTAGTTAAATATGTAATTTGTAGAATGAACAAATAAGTTAAGGGATTAGTTGTCATATTTCATCTCTAGCTTTCTTTTGTATTTGAGGCATATTTTAAATAGGCAGTGTTTGATTCCGTTAGGCAGCATATAGGCCAATATTCGAATCCGTGTTGATAACATTTCCTAGCCGTTAATTCCAATAGTTTAAATCAATTTTAGGAATGTTAGTTTAAATCAATTTGGAGAATGGTCAGTTTGTTTTGATAATCTTGACAATTTTGTATGCATTTTGTAATTTCAGCTTTAGTAGTTCACTTATAGAATAAAGGCACGAAATATTTCTCCATTTTTACGAGTTCGAGTGTAAATTACCGTTATCATCTACTGTAATTCAATAACTACTTGTCAAGCATGTAATTAATTAAGACTTTTTTTTTCGTTTCTTTTAGAGACTAACTTAATAGAAATGTAGTCACTTTAGGCTTGCCCTTTAAAAATAAATGAGATGAGTCTCGCCAAATAAAATGCAAGCTGCGGGGCCCTCAATAAATGGTTAATAATTAATTAGACTTCGGATGGGACGTTTTAGCAAGATTTCACGGCCTTCTCAAAAATAATAATGCGCTAGTCGCTTTAGGCGCGTCTTTAATAATTTACTTTCTTAAATGCGGGTGTACATTGATGTGACCCAAATCCAAATCTCAACGGAGTCGAAGTGTGTGGACGAGATACATTTTCACAACGTTGCAATTCTCTGTAAAATAATAATAAGAGCGGTAAAGAGTTAAAATTTGCACATAAGTTCGTATTTGTATAAAATCAGATAATTAAGCCAAATATAACAGTTGAGTGACTATGCTAGAACCACAGAACTTGGGAATGCCTAACACCTTCTTCCGGGTTAATAGAATTCCTTATCCGGATTTCTGGTTCGTGGATTGTAATACAGAGTCATTCTTTTCCTCGATTCGGGATTAAAATCGGTGACTTGGGCCACCATAAATCTTCCAAGTGGCGACTCTGATTCTTAAATAATAAATTCCGTTTCGATTGTCCTTTAATTGGAAAAACTCCACTTACCCTTTACGCCCCTTTTGCGGGGTGTAGGTGAAAAAGGAGGTGTGACAGGGGTTCATTAGACCTAGTGTGTCACCTTGGGGTGTGCCGGTTCTATTTGTGAAGAAGAAGGATGGCACAATGAGGATGTGCATTGATTATAGGTAATTGAACAAGGTAACAATTAAGAACAAGTATCTTTTGCCTCATATTGATGATTTATTTGACCAGCTTCAGGGAGCGAGAGTGTTCTCTAAGATTCATCTCCATTCAGGTTATCACCAGTTGAAGATCAGGGACTCGGATATTCTTAAGACGACTTTCAAGACCCGATATGGTCATTTTGAGTTCTTAGTGATGTCTTTTGGGCAGACCAATGCCCCAGCAACGTTCATACATTTGATGAACATCGTGTTCCGGCCTTATCTCGACTCATTTGTCATAGTCTTCATGGATGATATTCTTATGTATTCGCGTAGTCAGGAGGAGCACACAGAGCATTTGAGTGTTGTGTTGCAGAGATTGAGGGAGGAGAAGCTTTATGCAAAATTCTCCAAGTGTGAGTTTTAGCTCAGTTCAATGACTTTCTTGGGGCACGTGGTGTCCAACAAGGGTATTCAGGTTGATCCGAAGAAGATAGAGGCAGTTCAGAGTTGGCCCAGACCATCCTCAGCCATAGAGATTCGCAGCTTTCTTGGTTTGGCCGGCTATTATCGCCAGTTTGTTCAGGGATTCTCATCTATCGCATCGCCCTTGACCAAGTTGACTCAGAAGGGTGCTTCATTTGTATGGTCGGACAAGTGTGAAGAGAGCTTTCAGAAGCTCAAGACAGCTTTGACCATAGCTCCAGTATTGCTTCTGCCATCAGCTTCAGGTTCATATACCGTGTATTATGATGCTTTGAGAGTTGGTATTGGTTGTGTGTTGATGCAAGAGGATAGGGTTATTGCTTATGCTTCTCGTCAGTTGAAGCCCCATGAGAAGAACTACCCCGTTCATGATTTGGAGTTGGCTGCCATAGTTCATGCGTTGAAGATTTGGAGACATTACTTGTATGGTGTGTCTTGTGAGGTCTTTACTGATCATCGTAGCCTACAGCACTTGTTCAAACAGAAGTATCTCAATTTGAGGCAGCGAAGGTGGTTGGAGTTGCTTAAGGATTATGATATCACTATATTGTACCATTGGGGAAAGGCCAATGTGGTGGTCGATGCCTTGAGCCGGAAGGCGGTGAGTATGGGAAGTTTGGAATATATTCCAGTTGGGGAGAGACCTCTTGCAGTTGATGTTCAGGCCTTGGCCAATCGGTTCGTGAGATTAGATGTTTCGGAGCCTAGTCAGGTATTGGCTTGTGTGGTTTCTCGGTCTTCCTTATATGATCGCATCAGAGAGCGCCAATATGATGATACACATTTGCTTGTCCTTAAGGACAGAGTTCAGCATGTTGATGCCAGAGATGTGACCATTGGTGATGATAGGGTGTTGAGTATGCAGGGACGGATTTATGTGCCCAATGTGGATGGACTTCGGGAGTTGATTCTGGATGAGGCCCATAGCTCGCGGTATTCCATTCATCCGGGTGCCGTGAAGATGTATCAGGATTTGAGGTAGCATTATTGGTGGAGAAGAATGAAGAAAGACATTGTGGGATTTATAGCTCGGTGTCTCAATTGTCAGCAGGTGAAATATGAGCATCAGAGACCTGGTGACTTGCTTCAGTAGATGGATATTCCCGAGTGTAAGTGGGATAGGATCACTATGGACTTTGTTGTTGGACTTCCACGGGCTTTGAGAAAGTTTGATGCTATTTGGGTGATTGTGGATTGACTGACCAAGTCCGCGCACTTCATTCTTGTGTGTACTACCTATTCTTCCGAGTGGTTGGCAGAGATCTATATTCTGGAGATTGTTCGTTTGCATGGTGTCCCAGTTTCCATCATTTCAGATAGGGGCACTCAGTTTACCTCGCAGTTTTGGAGGTTTGTGCAGTGAGAGTTGGGTACTCAGGTTAAGTTGAGCATGCTTTTCATCCTCAGACGGACGGGTAGTCTGAGCGTACTATTTAGATATTGGAGGACACGTTGCATGCTTGTGTCATTGATTTCAGAAGGTCATGGGATTAGTTTCTACCACTTGAGAGTTTGCTTATAACAACAGCCACCAGTCGAGTATCCAGATGTCTCCATATGAGGCTTTGTATGGGAGGCGGTGTAGATCTCCAGTTGGTTGGTTCGAGCCCGGTGAGGCTAGGCTATTGGGGACTGATTTGGTGCAGGATGCGTTAGGGAAGGTGAAGGTGATTCAGGAGAGGCTTCGTACAGCGCAATCGAGGAAAAAGAGTTATGTTGATAGGAAGGTTCGAGATATGTCCTACATGGTTGGTGAGAAGGTTCTGTTGAAGGTTTCGCCCATGAAGGGTGTTATGAGATTTGGGAAGAAAGGGAAATTGAGTCCGCGATTCATTGGACCTTTTGAGGTGCTTCGGAGGATTGGGGAGGTGGCTTATGATCTTGCTTTGCCAGCCAACTTGTCGAGTGTGCATCCGGTATTTCATGTTTCTATGCTCCGGAAGTATATTAGGGATCCGTCTCATGTTCTGGATTTCAACACGGTTCAGTTAGATGATGACTTGACTTATGATGTGGAGCCACTAGCTATTTTGGGTCGTCAGGTTCGAAAGTTGAGGTCAAAGGATATAGATTCAATGAAAGTGCAGTGGAGAGGTTGGCCCGTGGAGGAGGCTACCTGGAAGACCGAGCGGGGATGCGGAGCAGATATCCTCACCTGTTTGAGGCTTCAGGTATGTTTGTTGACTCGTTCGAGGATGAACGTTTGTTTAAGTTGGGGAGGATGTGACAACCCGACCAGTCGTCTCATGAGCTACCGCTCCGTTTCCCCCATTTCTGCTTCTTTATGCTTTGTTATACGTGTTATGTGGTAACGGGTTAGTCGGATCGAATCCGGAATGATTTCGGTAAGGTTTGAGACACTTAGTCTCTTTTAAGAAAGTTTAAGTTGGAAAAGTCAACCGGATGTTGACTTGTGTTTTGGAGGGCTCGGATGTGAATTCTAATGGTTCGATTAGCTTCGAGAGGTTATTTGGGACTTAGGAGTGTGATCGGAATGAGTTTTGGAGGTTCGGAGTAGATTTAGGCTTGAATTGGTGAAGTTGATATTTTGGCGATTTCTGGTTGGTAGGCGAGATTTTAATATAGGGGTCACAATGGAATTTCGAGAGTTGCAGTAGTTCTGTTGGGTCATTTGGGATATTTGTGCAAAATTTCAAGTCATTCGGACGTGGTTTGGTTGGGTTTTTGATCAAAAGAGAAATTTGGAAGATTTTAGGAAGTTTGGCTTGAATCCGATGTGTTTCGGGGGATTTGATGTTGTTTGAGGTGTTTTGATGATTGGAACAAGTTTGAATAAGGTATTAGGATATATTTGTGCTTTTGGTTGAGGTCCCGGGGGCCTCGGGGTGATTTCGGATGGTTAACGGGAAGTTTGGATTGTTGTTGCAGCTGCTGAATTGCTGCTTCTGGTATTTTCGCACCTACGGATTGGGGACCGCAGGTGCGGCGTCACATATGCGAGAGACGGGCCGCAGAAGCGGTCAGAGGTATGTTGACTGGGACCGCAAAAGTGGCTAGGAGAACCGCATCTGCGAGAGTCGCAAATGCGGGCGATGAAACGCAGATACGGATGGCTGAAACTTAAGTGATTTCCGCAGAAGCGGAGGAATAACCGCAAATGCGGTACCGCAAATGTTCTACTGCAGATGCGGAAAGGTCTGGGCAGAAGGTATATATTGTATCCTTCCCGAAATTTTGCTAAGTTCATCATTTTTGACGATGGAAAAGAGGCTAAGGCATAGGATTTCAAGAGGAATCAAAGGATATCAGTTGGGTAAGTTCCCTAAGCATAATTACTTGGGTTTAAGATCATTTTTCCATTGTTTAATCATGGTTTTAGTGGAGATTAAGGAAGGAAAATTGGGGATTAGGGCTTGAGTTTAAGAGGCCTTTAATTGTGGATTTGAAGGATCATTTAGAGTCGGATTTGATAACTTTTGATATGTATGAACTCGTGGGGAGATAAGGAATCTATTGATATAAAAATTATCGAATTCAGAGACGTGGGTCCGGGGGTCTGGTTTTGGTAATTTCGGGATTTATGTTGTAAATTGATTATTTTCGCTTGAACTTCGTTCGCTTAGCATTATTTGGCGTTCTCGTTCTGATTTTGGATAGATTCGCCGCGAGTGGAGGCCGATTCGAGGGGCAAAGCCGTCGCGAGCTAGAGATTTGACCGGTTCGAGGTAAGTAATGATTGTAAATAATGTTCTGAGGGTTTGAAACCCCGGATTGCACATCGGTGCTATATTGAGGTGAGGCACACGCTTGATGACGTGCGTGGGGTTGTGCACTGTTGGGAATTGTGATTTGGTCCGTCCCGAATGACTATTTTACCACGTATTTATGTGAAATCTATTTTCTATCATCATGATTTGGGCTGAATGTCATATTTGGGCCTTGTACCAACTATTTGAACCCTTTGAGGATTTTTACTGACATTTTCCTCATTGTTTTGACTTTATACTTGAATTAAGTCATGTTATATTTCACTGTTTTCGTACTCAGTCATGTTAAATTTGTTTTAACACTTACATGATCTTTTAAATGACATTTTTGGTCTAAAAATCATATTTTACTATTGCCCGAGTGG
Source organism: Nicotiana sylvestris (assembly GCF_000393655.2). NCBI lineage: Eukaryota > Viridiplantae > Streptophyta > Magnoliopsida > Solanales > Solanaceae > Nicotiana > Nicotiana sylvestris. The sequence goes on from NC_091067.1 coordinate 36,881,302, forward strand.
CTTGTGAGGATTTTTGACTGAGTAAGGCCGAGGGCCTATGTTTTGAGGAAACATTTGACACTGATTATGAGGCAAAGGGCCTGAGATATGTATGCCATGAGGTGGCTTGTTTGATATGAAGCCGAGGGCCTAGTGATGATGCCACGAGGTGGCTTGATATTGCGCTTGGGCTGTAAGGGGCTCCTCTAGGAATCTGCACACCCCCAGTGAGCGCGAGTACCCATTGTGATGTGAGATTGAGCCCAAGGGGCTGGTATTGTTCTATGTGATTGCCCGAGGGGCGAACCTTTATGTGTTTATGTTTCATAATTGCTTGTCAATTACCTGCCTAATTGTTGAAAAAGGCTTTTCAGGAAGTAAAATTTGATATAAAGGATTTTGCCTATCTTTCACTGAATCACTAATTTTTAAATGGTTTTACTGCTTCATTATAGAATGTTTTGTGTTTTCCGTGATTTCTTGCTTTCAGTCTTTATTTACATTTGTTACTCACTGAGTTGGAGTACTCACTTTACTCCATGCACCCCTGTGTGGAGATTCAGGCATCGCTGATCCTGCCAGTGCGAGTTGAGAGCTCCAGGCGGACATTCGGAGTTCACGAGGTAGCTGTTTGATGTCTGCAGACCCGTATTTCTCCCTCCTTATCATTTCTATCTCTTATCAGACATTTGTAATAGTTCGTAGACCTTTCAGACTTGTATTAAGTTTTATAGATGCTCATGACTTGTGACACCCCGGTTAGGGTTGTGTTGGGTTGTACTTCCGCATTTTTATCGATATTATCTGCTATTCGTATTATTAATCATATCTTAGACTGTTTTACTGCTGTTTTAACTATTTAACGTCGAATTGGGAATAGTTGGCTGGCCTTATCTTCATGAGAGGCGCCATCATGACCGGGTCCGGGTTAGAGGTTGTGCCAAAAATAATAATCATATAATTTTTTTTAAATTACTCATGAAGATGGGGTACACGCGCAACGCGCGTATACTAAATCTAGTGAATATAAATATTTGTTTTCATAAATTTGAATTATCATTTCGCTAAACTAAATACTAAAATCTTAAAAAATTCAGTTAGTGTTGTTTTTCACAAATTCACTTTCTGACTCATATTCCAAACTAATATCATATTTTAAAACTAACATCACACCTCCAATTACTTTCTAAGTGGTATAATTTGCATATTAACATTGCGAACTATCCTTCTATAATTAAAATATTTTAAAGTTGGAATATGCTTCTGTTAACATTTTAAATTCAAATATTATTCTTACTTACTATTTATTTTACCCCCATTATATTTTCTGTCTGACAAAGTTGGATAGATCCTTCTAAAAAAAGATTTGGATAGTTCTTAGGATTTTTCTTACTGATTATTGGACAAGTATAATTGGAGAGATAAAAAGCTTCTCTACTTTAGAAAAACTAGTATAAATAAATGGTGATTGTTTCACATCCAAGGATGTGACCTAATGGTTACTAAAGTGGGAGAATCATGAGGTTCTTAGGTTCAAATTTTTGCAGAAGCAAAAAGTACTTGGCCATTTCTTTTTATCCGTCTAAGTGTTGATATGTATAATTAGCTGGTACCTCTATTGATGGAAGGTCGCGGATATCCGATAAAATAGTCAAGAAGGTAATTGGTTTAGGAGAAAACTAAATTTGATTAAGTTTTCCTATAGCTACTACTAAAATTTGAACTCAATCGACACCCAAGAGGTGACCTAGTTGTCAATAAAGTGTGTAGACATGTGATTTTTGACCCTCTCCAAGATTTTTCATATTTTAGCATGTAAATATTTAATTTAGGCCTAATATAGCTACTTCAACTATTTTTGACTTCTTTTACTTTATTTCGTCACAAGAAAATAAAAATTACAAAAATATTTTAGTTTGCGTATCCTTCATAAAATTAAATATAAAAATATACAAAAATAGTACCTTATCTTTATTTTTATATATAATCTTGAAAACACAAAAAATAGTTTCATGTTTTAATATAGTTTAGTTCAATTAATTAAAAATTAATTTTATATTTTTATATTATAATTGTATATAATTTTAGAATGAGGAATTAGTTTTGGGTTGGTTTATCTCGTTGTTATGAATTTTGTAATCCTTTTTTTTTAGTCTTTGGACCAATTTCATAGCCCATAATTTCCAAACCCATAACTCTTAGGCTCATACCCCTAACCTAATTCATACCCCTATATAATAGGACCTGCACCTAAAATATAAGGACTAACCTAAAATGCACCAGCCGTTTCATGACAAGAGAATCCTCCATCATCTCTTTTCTAAAAAAAAAGACCCCTAACCTCCTTGAGAAAATCGGCCGCAACTCCAACACTTGTAGCACAGTCAGCTGCCCCTAACTTCCCCAAAATAATTATCTCACTCACTTGAACATAAAATCTCACACACACACACTTGGAAGAAAGAGGGAAAATTCTAAAAAGTGATGGAGTGCACAAATGACTAATAATGTTCATGACAAGGAAATTCTGTATCATTCCAATATGTCAGCCTTGAGGATTTTCCGTCAAACAAGTGAAAATAGATTCTCGGTAGATCATTGTTCGGTTTAGCTGAGGTTTCATTTGAAGCTGCATATTGGGGTTTCCGGTCCAAGGTTCAAAATATATTTCGAAGTTGTTATTCGAGTTTGCTAACGACGTACCATGGTTCTTGATTCGATAATATTATTTAATCAAAGATTAAGAAGAGATTTCGGCTCCATTTGAGGTCCATTCTTTCCCATATTATTTTCCTTTTTCTCAATTTTTTATGTGTTGGTCTATATTTATTTGCGCACCATGCGTTAGTCATTGCTTTATGACTGGTTTTGATTTCTCCTTTTAGATTTGTTTGAGCTGAATTTTTTATTTGAGTTTTTAAGTACAAGCAATTTGTGAATTCTTGTCTTGTACGAATACATAAGTCAAATGGAAATGATAGATGCTCGTAGGGAACAATTGTGATTAAACAGGATTGGTTTGTCTTTGCTTGCTTTAATTGAAACCTTTGTGGTATGTTTGTTGATTTGAAGGAATTAATCTAGTTATTGCTTTTATTAAATTAGTTGTCTGAGTCTGATTTCCAGTGTTAGCATGCCAAACTAAAATTAGACTACTACACTTCGATCTTAATGATTTGGAATGGTGAATTAAGTTATGGGGTCAGTATTTGAAAAGATGAAAATCTTGTCAATTGAAGTTAAATAAAATTCAAGCTTTTAGTCATGGTTTATGCGTAAATTGGGTTTGGTACTAAGTTTAATTGTGCTTTATTTGCTTGAATTATTAGGAGCATGTTTAGGCCGACCACATTTGGGTAGGCCATATTAGGACGTTTATGCATTTTATTTCGAGGTGAGAGGTCGTGCCATTTAGTAATTCAAACGCGCTAGTTGCTTTAGGCGTGTTATTTTAATAATTTACCTTCCTAAACTCGGGTGCGCATTTATGTGACCCAAATCCAAATCTCAACAACGTTAGATAAAATGTGTTGCGGACTGCGGGTGCATTTATGTGACATGGTTCAAGACACATTTTAAATGACGTTGCAATCTTCCTTTAAAAATGAATAGAAGCGGTTAAAAATTTAAAATTGAACTATAGGCTAAAACATGTGTTAAAATCAGATAATATGCCAATTATAATAGTTGAGCGACCGTGCTAGAACCACGGAACTCGGGAATGCCTAACACCTTCTCCCGGGTTAACAGAATTCCTTACCCGGATTTCTGTGTTCGCGGACTATAAGACAGAGTCAATCCTTTCCTCAATTCGGGATTTGAACCGGTGACTTGGGACACCATAAATTATCCCAAGTGACGACTCTAAATTTTTAATAAAATAATCCCGTTTCGATTGTCACTTTAAGTTGGAAAAAACTCCCTTTATACCCTTTTCAGCGGTGTAGGTAAAAAAGAGGTGTGACAGCTTTGGCGACTCTGCTGGGGAATCGAACCCAAAATCTCTGGTTCAGGGTTCAGAATTCGAGCTTAGATGAATTGTTGTATTTGGCTTTATCTGTTATATGATTTTATTACATGCTTGGGCCTAATGTATTAAATGAGGCTTTTACCGCTTTGATATTATCTGAACTGTATATAAACTGCTACGAAACCCTTCTCTTCTCATCTTCGGGGATGTGCTCGCTGGTCGAGACTCTCTATTCTGTTAGTGTCATACCTTGAAATAAGAAAGAAGCTCGGACAAGTTACTAAGCCGGATGGCCTTTTGGTTCCCGATACGTAGCCCCCTCCTCGGCTCGAGTTGTCCGCTCGGGTACACAGTCTAGAACACATACCCAGGTTTTGAACTTAGAATAACTCAGCCTCATGCCAGATCCCTAGTAGGAACGTTTGTTTGCATCATGTGCATTTGACTTTGGAGACTCAACATAGGGGTTGGGTTCGTCTAGGACAGGTGTACCCAAATTAAAAGACCATCCTGATGCATCTTACGTGCTACTTGCGTATCTATCTGTTTCGGCTTGCATGTTGACTGGCTTCTAGAATAGGGAAAGAAAATGAAAAAAAGAGAGAAAAAGGAAAAAAATCAAAAAAAAAAAAAGAAGAAAAAGAAAAGAGAGTGAGATGTAAGTATTTGAAATATCCTGAAACTCTGCCGAAATTTTGAAAAATAGAAGAAGAAAAGTCATTTCAAAATAAGTCATTTTTTTCCTATTCGTCGAAATTGGGCGAACTACACGGGTCTGATTTTCACCGGATGTGAGATATGTAGGCAAACCTCATCGGTTCCGGCCCATAATTTTTAAAAAAATCTAAAAATATTTTCCTTTACTTCCCCTCTAGAAAAGTCTTTTTTTGAGACTCCAATTTTCAAAAAATCCAAAAATATTTTTCATTACTTGCTTCTTTAGAAAACCTTTCTTTTAGACCCTAATTGTTTTTTTAAAAAATATACAAAAATAATTTTTAAATTTCTTCCAAAAATCCAAAAACATTTTCATTCATCTTTCAAAATTGAAAAGAAAATTCAAAATTCAAAAATATTTTCTTTTTTTAGAAGTATTTCTTTCATAAATTCAAAATAAAATTCCAAAAATATTTTCATTCTTCCTTAGAAGTTTTTCTTTCGAAATTCCAGAAAAACAAATTCAAATTCAAAAAAAATCTTTCTTCTTTAGAAGTCTTTCTTTGCAAAAATGCTGAAGAAAAATCAAAATCCAAAAATATTCTCTTTCTTCTTTATAAGTCTTTCTTTCGAAAAAATAAAAATAAAAAATTCAAAAAAAAAAGTTAGTTTATTTACTTTATTCATGATTTTCCGGAACTACGCAAGATCTGATTCACGTTTCCACATGATACGTAGGCAACCCACTTCAGGTTCGATCACCATTAAAAAGAAATGAAAAAAAATGGAAAATGAAAAAAAAATGTTGATAATAATAAGGACCGACTGAGTCCATTCTAACATGTTTTTTTTTGAATTGTGAAGAAAGTTGAGGTGGTTGGTTTGTGGTAAGCTGGAAACACAAGATCCAAGGAAAAATGATAACTGACATCGAAGCTGTTACAAGTGCTCAAGAGACTCAGGGTCAGAGGGTTCAACAAGAGTCTACGGTATTTGAGAAAAATAGAATACTGAAACAGCAAATGACCAAAATGTGTCAAGCATGGGCCAGTGGTCAAGGACAACCTCGTCATGAGTCACAATTTTCTACACAACAAGAGCAGTACCACTCTTCTGAGTACCACTCGTACTCGTTTGATCTTCCTACAAACATTGAGAACCCTGCCCGAAAGATGGTACAGGAAGAAATGACCCAAAGAGTGAAAAGCTTATAACAACGGTTGCAAAACATGCAAGGGTTACCGGTCAAAAGAGTGTTGCCTTCAAAGATCTATGTATGTTCCCCGATGTCCACTTGCCGCCTGGTTTCAAGACTCCCAAATTTGAAAAGTATGATGGACATGGAGATCCCATAGCCCACCTGAAAAGGTATTGCAATCAACTAAGAGGTGCAGGAAGAAATGAAGAATTGTTGATGGCTTATTATGGGGAAAACCTTACGCGAGTAGCCTCAGAATGGTTTATGGATCAAGACACGTTGGTATGTCTGGGATGACATGGCACAAGCCTTTGTCAAACAGTTCCAATACAATATTGACATTGCCCCAGACCGAAATCCCCTTTCAAACTTGAAGAAGAAACCAACTGAAAGTTTCAGGGAATATGCCATTAAATGGAGAGAGCAAGCAGCTAGAGTTAAGCCACCCATGGACGACCACGAGCTAATCACTGTCTTCCTTCATGCTCAAGAGCCAGATTATTTTCAAAACATGATGTCCGCAATGGGCAAATCCTTTTCGGAAGCAATCAAAATGGGAGAAATGGTAGAGAGTGGTTTTAATATAGGCAAAATTATAAGTCAAGCAGTTTTTAAAGCCGCAACTCAGGCTGTCCGGGTTGAGTCTGATAATTTTAGCGACACAAATGAGAAGGTTGAAGAAATCATGATGACATCAGGGTCGAGAAGAGGTCCCAGGAGAACATCTCGAAGGTATGAGCAACCTCCTTAAGTTTTCCATGACTCCCCTGAGCAGTATTATCCACCTCAAAACCCTCAATACTCTGTCGCTCCACCTCAGTATGTTGTCCAACCACCAAAACACCCCAGAAGGCAAGCACGAGCATCACAAAATCTCCAACAGCCTCCACAAAATTTTCAAATGCCTTATAACCCACATCCAAACCAGGGGTATAGAAGGGAACAAAGGCTGAAAGATACTTTTACACCAATAGGAGAGTCCTATGCAAGCTTGTTTGAGAAATTAAAGTAGTATGACATGATAGCACATATTCCTCCAAATCATGTGGACCCACGTGCAAGAAGCTTTGACCCTTATAAAAGGTGTGAATACCATTCCAATGCCTAGGGGCACAATGTTGAAAGCTGTCGGGATTTGAAAAGAGAAATAGAAAGGATGATTCAGGAAAACTTGATTGTGATCCAAGACAGTGACACCCAGAAATTGCGCAGAATCCTTTACCTGTACATGATGATACACACTTTGTAGGGATGGTGCGTGGTGACAGGGAGTATGAGAATCCTCTCGGGAATTTGCTAACTGAAGTTAATGATTTTGAAATTGGAGAAGGCTCTGCTGATTCTGATGAGCAAATTTGTGGCTAAATATCAAGCATAACAATTGAAAAGTCATTCCCTCCTCACTAGGAAGGAATCTTGGTAGCTTGTTTTGATGTTTTTTCTATTATCTGGGTTATTTTAGGGTTGTGATCCAGATTTTATTTGTTTTGTTGAGTCAAATCCTTCTATCCCTCCATTCTGTTTGTGTGAGTCTTGTCTTTCTGTTCTGTTGCTATTTTCATTAGCTGGGTTATTTATGGTTGTAACTTGTATTTTAGGTTGTTTGTCTTGTTGTTTACTCAATGAAATACAGTTTGTCCTTTTGTGTCATTCCATGTTTAGTTCTTTTCTCGCTAGTTTTAATGACATGACATGCATGCCGAATTTTGGCCAGATCTTAGGAACTGATTTAATCTGAAATTCGATAACTAAAAAATAATACTTTTGAGGACGAATAAAGAGTTGGAATACTTAGGAACTAAGGTCGAGTAAAATTCACCTTCAAATCATTGTGAAGATCGGGCTTGACGATGTTTAATCAATTGAAGTTTGTTGGAAAGTTTGTCACTAAGGGATGAAAAAATGTCTTGTAACTGCGGCACACCAAGAAGACAAACATGTTCGTCAATGTTGTGATCGCGAAAAGATACCATGTTTGACGTTCTTGAAGTTGGGAGACCCTTTTTCTTCTACCCAAACACTTTATATCCTTTGCTACCCCTTTTGAGCCTGTGTTATTTTTCTTTGACTACCCTCTTTTGGAATCAAGTTTAGAAAAAAAAAGAAAAAGGAAAAAAATCCATGTCCCAAGAGTACAAACTGGGGCAATTCTTAGAAAGTTCAGAAAAAAAAGAATTGTCAAAGGTCCATGCCTTCAAAAATAGAAGCTGGGGCAAACAAAAGAAAAAAAAGAAAAAAGAAAAGAGAAAAAAAAAGAGAAAAAAAAAGAGGAAAAAGGAAAAGAGAAACAGAAAGAAAGATGAAAAATAGTTTAGGTCAGATGTTTGAACTACGTTCGACCTAATTCCTTAAAAAGGATACGTAGGCAGCCTCACGGTTCGGTCCAACCAAATAAGAATTCAAAAAAAAAGAAAAAAGAAAAAAAATCCCAAAAAATCCCCAATAGTTGAAAATGGGCACAGATTTTATTTCACTTTTGAAAGAGTCGATTCCAAGAGTTGTAAGTCCACAACTCCCTTTACTTTGAGTTTATTTTGAGCCTTCATGACGTCCTTTCTTTCCAACCCTATCCAAAATCCTTCCAAATAAAGACCTCCCGATATGCCTTCAATAATGCCAAGAGAAGCATGCAATGAGCAACGGTTGTCACATGACGTAGAACATCGTCGGGTTTCTCACAAAAAGGGAAAGAAAAAGAAAAGAAAAATGAGAGTCTTATTAGTGAAAACCCTCATGGGCATTGTAAGACGACGGTAAGCAGAGATGAATAAATGAGAGAGACTTGTTGGTGAAAACCCCTCGGGGCACCACTAGTCGAAAGTAAGTCGCGAAGCTGATGCAGAGAATTGGCACGAACAAGCCCGACTTCAAAGCTCATAAGAATGGCAAAAGGGAAGATTGGATTAGTTAGATTGTCACGACCCAATTCCCGAACCCGGTCGTGATGGCGCCTCTCGTGAAGACAAGGCCAGCCAGACCAAAACGGGACACCTCTTTAAGTAGTTAATTATCATAAACAGTAATAAACATAATATAATATCCATAGGTTGCGAAAACTTTAACGATAACAATAGTGGAAACCATCTCGACACAGCCCAAACCGGGGTGTCACAAGTCATGAGCTACTACAGAATTTGCTATAGGTCTACAAAGTACGGAATCCGATACAATAGTCTGAAGAAAACATAAATGATAGAGGATAAGATAGACAAGGGGCTACGGACATCAACAACTACCTCGTAACTCCAAATCACTGCCTAGCCTGGAAGGAATCAGCGCTCAGGTGCGGACTCTGCTATGCCTGAATCTGCACACACAGTGCAGGGAGTAATGTGAGTACTCCGACTCAGTGAATAATAATTATAAATAATGGTTGAAAGTATGAAAACACGTAAAGGCACAAAGCAATTCCATATCAAGCAGTAAAATCACTTAAAGCAACAAATCAGTGAAGAAATCAAATGATATTCCTTTTTGAAACAAGTAAAACAGGTAATTTAATAGGTAAATAACAAGTAGAAATCCGCCCCTCGGGCACAATATCAATCGCTCATAATAGTATCAGCCCCTTGGGCTCACTCTCACCACAGTATCAGCTCCTCGGGCTCAGTATTAATCACTCAAAACAGTATCAGCCCCTTGGGCTCACTCTCAGCACAGTATCAGCCCCTCAGGCTCAATATCAATCACTCAAAACAGTATAAGCCCCTCGGGCTCACTCTCAGATCATAATGGGTACCCGCGCTCACTGTGGGTGTGCAGACTCCGAAGGGGCCCATTACGGCCCAAACGATATATCAAGCCACCTCGTGGCATCATCACTAGGCACTCGGCCTCACATCACTCGGCACTCGGCCTCACATCACTCAAGCCACCTCGTGGCATATAAAGTATCTCAGGCTCTCGGCCTCATATCACTCAGCATATCCTCACATATGGCCCTCGGCCTCACTCAGTCCAAAAATCATCACAAGCCCCTTGAGCATTAGTAAAATAGTAGTTCTCTGCCCAAAACATGATGTAGAAATATCATTTAAGTTTCAAATCTGAGTAAAAGTGGCTGAGTTTGTAAAACAGTAGATATCAACGGGATTGAGTTCAAATAATAAGTCAAGCAGTGAGGAAACAGTGATAAAAATCCCCGAAGGGTTCAAATAGTTGGCACGAAGCCCAAATATGGCAATCAGCCCAAATCATGATGATAACAAATGAATTTCAGTCAAATACGCGGTAAAATCATCAATCGGGATGGACCAAGTCAAAATCCCCAGTAGTAAAAGACCCCACGCTCATCATCCAGCGTGTATCTTGCCTCAATATAGCACTACGATGTGCAATCCGAGGTTTCAAACCCTCAGGACATCATTTACAATCAGTACTCACCTCAAACCGGCTAATTCTCTAGCTCACGACGCCTTTGCCTCTAGAATTGGCCTCCACGCGCGCCGAATCTATCCAAAATCAGAACGAATACATCACAATATGCCAAGGGAACAAATCCCAAGCGAAAACATTTGAAAAATATCAAAAATCCCAAAATTAGCAAAACCCGAGCCCCGGGCCCATGTCTCAGAATCGGGTAAAATTTACATTTTCAGAATCCTCATACCTTCACGAGTCTAACCATACCAAAATTATCCAATTCCGATACCATTTGGTCCTTCAAATCATCATTTTATATTTTTGAAAGGTTTCCCAATTTTCTTCCCAAATCATGAATTAAATGATGAATTCGATGATAGATTCACGTACTCTAGCCAAATCTGAGTTAGAATCACTTACCCCGATGAATTTCTTGAAAAACCTTCGAAAAATCGCCAAAATCCGAGCTCTCTAGGTCAAAATATCAAATAAAACCCAAAATCTCGTATTTATACGGTACCCCTCAGATTTCAGCCTCCGCGTATCGCACCAAAATGACCGCGGGCCGCACAAGCCAGTGTAGTCCGCGCAAAAACAACCGCGGCCGCACAAGCCTTCCTTTGCAGTGATAGACTTTCGTTTTGGCCATAACTTTCTCTACTGATGTCCAAATTATGATATCTTTACATTTCTGGAAACTAGACACGAAGGGCCACAACTTTTGTTTTTGAATCACCTCAAAAGTCCTTGTAGATCAAAAGATATGAGCTTCCGACGTTAGACCAACGAGAAGGTTCTTCACCACGGCCGCGCTCCCTTTTGTGCGGTCCGCGCGACACCTACCGTGGCCGCGCCCACTTTCGTGCGGTCCGCACAGCACTCACCGCGGGCGCACTCAGTTTTGTGTGGACGGCGTGGGTGAGTTCCGGGGCCTGCAACCCTTCTGGACCTGCTACGGCTATGATTTTCGCACTAAAACATCCCGAAACCCCCGAAACTTCAAACTAATTGTACCAACACATCCCATGACATCGTTCAAACTTGTTCAACACTTCGGAACGCTTACAACAACATCAAATCACCAATTTAACATAGGATTCAAGCCTAAGAACTCTTAAATTATGCTTTCGATCAAAAGGTCTATCAAATCTCGTCCGAATGACTTGCAATTTTGCACACACATCCCAAATGACACAACGAAGCTACTACAACTCTCGAAATTCTATTCTGACCCCTATATCAAAATCTCGCCTATCAACCAGAATTTGCCAAAATATCAATTTCGCCAATTCAAGCCTAAATCTTCTCTACAACTCCAAAACCCATTCCGATCGCGCTCCTAAGTCACAAATCACCTCCCGAAGCTAACCGAACCATCAGAACTCAGTTCCAAGCCTTCTAGCACATAATTCAACATCCGGTTGACTTTTCCAACTTAAGCCTTCTTAAAAGAGACTAAGTGTCTCATTTCTTACCAAATCATCTCCAGACTCGAACTAATCAACCCGATCACATAAAACACGAAAAACGAAGCGTAAAGAAGCTGAAATGGGGAAAATGGAGCGGTAATTCATGAGACGACTGGCCGGATCATCACATAGATAGATCAGGCCATTGAGTCCAAAATGCATATCATGACCATTAAGGCCAGTTATTGAAAAAAAAGTAGAAAACTCTTGCTTCTGTCCTTCCAACATGGGGCATTTCTTGTTAATATTGTTTTTTTACAGCATTGTGGCCTTCCCTCTGAGTCAGTCCTTGTCAAAACAAGCAAGAAAAGATTTCAAAATCTGCTACTAGTTTTTCAGTTGCACAAAGTAAATTTGGCCAGTACACTCGGTTGTTACTGTCAACGTGCCTTGAGGATTCATGCAAAGGCTTCCCCAAAAGACTCTTGTCAGCCTATTTGGCGTAAGCAAATATAACTTGTGATTCTCTCTGACAAACAAATTTCTCAAAAGCAGGAAGTCATTCAAGATATCAGAAAAGGTCACCTAAGAAAAGATCTCCAGTTGGGATAAGGCTGTTTGAGCTGCAAATACAAATGGTACTGGTATGAAACAATCAGAGTTAGTGTAGAACAAAAGTCTTTTGAGACTGACTCAAGCTGCCCAAGACTCAAGGCCACAAACCGGCCACTATTTTCAAAACTGACAAATTTTTCTTTGTACGAAACAGGAACAAAGCGGTGCAAGGAAAGTTATTCAAAAAGAGAAAAAAATGAAAAAAAAACAAACAAAAAAAGAGAAGAAAAATAAAAGACGAGAAGAGCCGACAAAGAGAAGTTTCTCAAATCTTTGCCTTTATTTGTCTTGCTATTGTGTATAAAATCTTCCCATTGATCTTCATATTTTTCCTCCTAGGATAAAAAGTTCTAGTCTGATGGATTTTCCTCCCAATAAAAATCTTAGTCTGATGAATTTTTCTCCTAAGATAGAAGACCTAGTCTGATGAACTTTCTCCTAGGATCAAAATCTTAGTCTGATGAATTTTTCTCCTAAGATAGAAGCCCTAGTCTGATGAACTTTCTCCTAGGATAGAAATCTTAGTCTGATGAATTTTTCTCTTAAGATAGAAAACCTAGTCTGATGAACTTTCTCCTAGGATAAATGTCTTAGTCTGATGAATTTTTCTCCTAAGATACAAAACCTAGTCTGACGAATTTTCTCCTAGGATAAACGTCTTAGTCTGATGAATCTTTCTCCTAAGATAACAAAAAGAGGACCTAGTCTGATGAACTTTCTCCTTGGATCAAAATCTTAGTCTGATGAATCTTTCTCCTAAGATAACAAAAAGAGGACCTAGTCTGATGAACTTTCTCCTAAGATCAAAATCTTAGTCTGATGAATCTTTCTCCTAAGATAACAAAAAGAGGACCTAGTCCGATGAACTTTCTCCTAGGATCAAAATCTTAGTCTGCTGAATTTTCTCCTAGGATAAACGTCTTAGTCGGATGAATCTTTCTCCTAAGATACCAAAAAAAAACAAAAAAAAAAGAGAAAAAGGACCTAGTCTATTGAATCTTTCTCCTAAGATAGAAAACCTAGTCTGACGAATTTTCTCCTAGGATATTTTGAAAAAAAAAGGAGTCTGAATTTGAAAAGAAGTGGGGGTCATTTTTTAGTTTTCTTAAGATTATCAATGTTTAGTTTTTCTGAAATCAGGAGACCCCGCCTGGAGAACAGGGTCAGTTTTTACTTTAGTCAAACTTAGTTTATAATTTTCCTAGTCTATTCTTTAGTTTACTCTCATCATTACATCAATAGTACAAGTGGTTTACAATTTTGCTAACAACTCACAAATCTTCCTAGTGCAAACTAGGGCAGAAAAAATTTTCTTTTGTTTTGTCTGTTTTGTTGTAATTAGGCGCCCGCCTGGAGAACAAGGGAACACATTTTAAAGTTCAGCAATCAGGCACCCACCTGAATAACAAGGGATTATAGTTCAAGTTTCAGTTTTCAAAGTTCTTACTGATGTTTGGTAACATGCCAAACCAGGGCAGACGTTTTCTTTGTTTTGTTTATTTTGTGGTAACTAGGCGCCCACCTGGAGAACAAGGGAATACATTTTTCAAGTTCAGCAATCAGGCGCCCACCTAGAGAACAAGGGAATACATTTAAAGTTCAGCAATCAGGTGCCCACCTGGAGAACAAGGGAACAGTTCAAGTTCCAAGGGAAGACAACTCAAGTTTCAAGGGAAAGCAGTTTCGAAGGAAGACAACTCAAGTTTCAAGGGAAACCAGTTTCGAAGGAAAACAGTTCAAGTTTCGAGAAAATGCAGTTGTAAGTTTCAAAGGAAGACAGTTCAAGTTTCAGCAATCAGGCGCCCACCTGGAGAACAAGGGAAAACAATTTGAGTTTCAAGGGAAAGCAGTTCAAGTCTCAAACGAAAACAGTTCAAGTTAGAAGTAGCAGAAGCTCGCGTCAAAAAGGTGAGTCAACAGACGAGATGATCAATGGAAGTAATCTCAGTCCAGAATTTAAAAAAAAAACAAAACAAAAAATAAATAATAAGAAAAGAAAAAGGAAAAAAAAGGGAGTGAAGCCAAAATACAGAAGCTGAAACAAGAGGCGGATTGCTCAAGACATGACTGAGGTCACAAGCACTGCATGTCTGATCTTGATCCAAAAAGCTAAAGAAGAACGGGCTAGCGCCTGCAGCTAACAAGCGCCGAGGTTCAAATCAAAAGTCTGCATGAAGAACCATTCAAGACTCAAGATCAAGCTTCAGAAGACTTATAGATAGGAATCTTGTAACTCGTGGTTGACAGGCTTAGCTAGTCTTTTTCATGTTTTGATTTTTGATGTAATAACGAGACCGCGGACCGGAACCTCGGCGGAACGGCACCTCAACCGGCTCTCCACCTCGGTATACTCCATCATCTTACTCACCTCTGAACTACACGTAGCCTGATTCCTTTATAGCCAAGGATATGTAGGCAGCTCAGATACCAGAGCTCGGTCACATTCCCCTCTCTCTTAGTTTTAGTCTCTCCAAATAAGGGTCGGGTCAAAAAATCTGTCTAGTCGTTCTTTGTCTGAAAATACTTCGTCTCTCCAGTCAAAGAGGGGCAGCTGTAGACATGTGATTTTTGACCCTCCCCAAGATTTTCCATATTTTACCCTGTAAATATTTAATTTAGGCCTAATATATCTATTTCAACTATTTTTGACTTCTTTTACTTTATTTTGTCACAAGAAAATAAAAATTACAAAAATATTTTAGTTTGCGTATCCTTAATAAAATTAAATATAAAAATATACAAAAATAGTACCTTATCTTTATTTTTATATATAATCTTGAAAACACAAAAAATAGTTTCATGTTTTAATATAGTTTAGTTCAATTAATTAAAAATTAGTTTAATATTTTTATATTATAATTGTATATAATTTTAGAAGGAGGAATTAGTTTTGGGTTGGTTTATCCCGTCGTTATGAATCTTGTAGTCCATTTTTTTAGTCTTTGGCCCAATTTCATAGCCTATAATTTCCAAACTCATAACTCCTAGGCTCATACCCCTAACCTAATCCCTACTCCTATATAATAGGACCTACACCTAAAATATAAGGACTGACCTAAAATGCACCAGCCGTTTCATGACAAGAGGATCCTCCATCATCTCTTTTCTAAAAAAAACTAAAAAAAAGACCCCTAACCTCCTTGAGAAAATCGGCCGCAACTTCAACACTTCTAGCACAATCGGCTGCCCCTAACTTTCCCAAAATAATTATCTCACTCACTTGAACATAAAATCTCACACACACACACTTGGAAGAAAGAGGGAAAATTCCAAAAAGTGATGGAGTGCACATATGACTAATAATGTTCATGGCAAGGAAATTCTGTATCATTCCAATATGTCAGCCTTGAGGATTTTCCGTCAAACATGTGAAAACAGATTCTCGGTAGATCATTGTTCGGGTTAGCTGAGGTTTCATTTGAAGCTGCATATTGGGGTTTCCGATCCAAGGGTCAAAATATATTTCGAAGTTGTTGTTCGAGTTTGCTATCGACGTGCCATGGTTCTTGATTCGATAATATTATTTAATCAAAGATTAAGAAGAGATTTCGGCTCAATTTGAGGTCCATTCTTTCCCATATTATTTTCTTTTTTCTCAATTTTTTTTATGTGTTGGTCTATATTTATTTGCGCACCATGCGTTAGTCATTGCTTTGTGACCAGTTTTGATTTCTCCTTTTAGATCTATTTGAGCTGAATTTTTTATTTGAGTTTTTAAGTACAAGCAATTTGTGAATTCTTGTCTTGTAAATACATATGGATACATAAGTCAAATGGAAACGATAGATGCTCGTAGGGAACAATTGTGATTAAACAGGATTGGTTTGTCTTTGCTTGCTTTAATTGAAGTCGTTGTGGTATGTTTGTTGATTTGAAGGAATTAATCTAGTTATTGCTTTTATTAAATTAGTTGCCTGAGTCTGATTTCCAGTGTTAGCATGCCAAACTAAAATGAGGCTACTACACTTCGATCTTAATGATTTTGGAATGGTGAATTGGGTTATGGGGTCAGTATTTGAAAAGATGAGAATCTTGTCAATTGAAGTTAAATAAAATTCAAGCTTTTATTCATGGTTTATGCGTAAATTGGGTTTGGTACTAAGTTTAATTGTGCTTTTTTGCTTGAATTATTAGGAGCATGTTTAGGCCGACCACATTTGGGTAGGCCATATTAGGACGTTTATGCATTTTATTTCGAGGTGAGAGGTCGTGCCATTTAGTAATTCAAACATGCTAGTTTTTTTAGGCGCGTTATTTTAATAATTTACCTTCCTAAACTCGGGTGTGCATTTATGTGGCCCAAATCCAAATCTCAACAACGTTAGATAAAATGTGTTGCGGACTGCGGGTGCATTTATGTGACGTGGTTCAAGACGCATTTTAAATGACGTTACAATCTTCCTTTAAAAATGAATAGAAGCGGTTAAAAAGTTAAAATTGAACTATAGGCTCAAACATGTGTTAAAATCAGATAATAGACCAATTATAACAGTTGAGCGACTGTGCTAGAACCACGGAACTCGGGAATGCCTAACACCTTCTCCCGGGTTAACAGAATTCCTTACCCGAATTTCTATGTTCGCGGACTATAAAACAAAGTCAATCCTTTCCTCAATTCGGGATTTGAACCGATGACTTGGGACACCATAAATTATCCCAAGTGGCGACTCTGAATTTTTAATAAAATAATCCCGTTTCGATTGTCACTTTAAGTTGGAAAAAAACTCCCTTTATACCTTTTCCAAGAGTGTAGGTAAAAAGGAGGTGTGGCAAAGTGGATTGTACTGAGATATGTTTAGTTAGATACAGTTAGATATTGATTAGTCAGATACTGTTATATTAGTTCTTAGTTAGCTAAGTTAATTTTATTTTCCTTTTTTTTCCACGTGTACATATATATACAGGTTGTAATAGTGAAAATAATAATGAGAGTCATTTTTCACAATTATATTTCTTCTGCTCTCCTCCCAGATGTTTCTCTTCTTTCTTTGGAACATTCCAGATCTACCATTGAAGCTCTTGCAATAACTTCATCTTAGCTCAGAGTAAGAATCTTAATATGGTATCAGAGCCGGCGTGATATCCTCGGCGAAGATCTGTCGGAGTTTCTCTTCTTCAAGACCTCTTTCTCTCCGTCATCTGCTGGGTTTTGGTTTTGTGATTTTGACCTACAGATTTTGTGCGAAGTGAAGGCATTATATGCACGATTGGACAGTTTATTCAACGATTTGCTTAGGAAATTAACCAATTTCATCATCTAGGGCTTTTCTCATGGCTATCGATCAGAACGAAGAACTCACACCCAGTACGAGTAGGAGCGATCAACCTGTCATCGATGTGAGTAGTCCTCTATACATTCATCCTTCAGATAGTCCTAGAGTGATTGTAGTACCAGTTCCTTTTGATGGAATTTGGTATAGGTCATTGAGAAGGAGTGTATTGAGAGCCTTGTCAGTCAAAAATAAATTAGGGTTCGTAAATAGAGATTGTAGGAAGCCTCCTCCCAATTCTCCACAATTTCGTCAATGGGAAAGGTGTGACGATATGGTAACTTCCTGGATTCTAAATTCCCTGTCGAAGGAAATTTCTGATAGTGTTGAATATGTTAGCAATTCAGTAGAATTATGGAGAGAATTGGAAGATCGATATGATCAAACGAATGGTGCAAAGCTGTATCAAATTCAAAAGGAGATTAATGATCTGGTTCAAGGGTCCTTGGACATTACTGCCTACTACACGTGAATGAAAAGGCTATGGGAAGAATTAAGCAATCTCAGTGCAAAGTTTCAGTGCACTTATGTTTGTACGTGTGGGTCAAAGGACAATATGCATAAGGCAGAATAGGACATGCGACTTATTCAATTTCTAATGGGCTTGAATGAAGTGTACACAACAAAGCGAGGAAGCATTTTAATGATGAAACCTTTACCATCATTGGCACAAGCCTTCTCTCTACTAGTACAAGAGGAAAAGCAAAGGGAGTTCAAGCCAAACAATCAACTGAGCCTGGAGTCTACCTCACTTCATGTGAACACTGCACCTTCACAACATCAGAATCCTTTTGGATCTCGGAACTTCAAGACACATTATACAGGTAACTCAGGCCAATTCAAAGGCCGACCATTCTGTAACTACTGCAAGAGGCCAGGCCATACAAAGGACAAGTGTTACAAATTACATGGATATCCCCAGAGCAATTCTTATAACAATCAAAACTCAAATCGCACTAATACTCAACAGTTCAATCAGGGAAACAACTCAGGTCAAACTCAAGGTCCCAAATTCAACAAAGGTAAAGGAACTGTAGCAAATGTGCATGGAACCCCTGCTGATCTGATGCAGGAAAAGGAATATGATCCAATCCTACACAGTGAGAATCAGAATGTAAGCTTGACAAAAGAGCAATATGGGCAGATAATGAACCTACTGCAACATTTTCAGACAGGAGGATCTCCCAGCAATGCCAACATTACCAGTGGTGCTGCTAACTTTGCAGGTATTGTGGTCTGCACTTCTTCTATTGATTTTGACAAACCATCGTGCAAATGTTTCGAATCTAAGACTGACTTTTGGATCATAGACTCAGGAGCCTCTAATCACATGACCTTCAATAAAAGTGCTCTTAGTAACATAACAACATTACCATACCCTGTGTTAATAAGCCTATCAAATGGATACAAGGTGAAAGTGCTTCAATTTGGGGATGTGATACTTAACTCTAAAATTACCCTACACAAAGTCCTCTATGTCCCATCCTTTAAGTACAACCTAATTTTTGTCAATTCTCTTGCAACACATCTCATGTGTATTGTATTTTTCACTAATACACTATGTCTATTGTAGGCCCCTTCAGTGAAGAGGCCTCAGGTGATTGGTAGTAGCAGAGAGGGATTATACTACCTCTGTTCCAGGTGTCTGAAGGGTAAAAGTTCTGTTTCAGCTACTAGTCTTCCAATTTCTTGTTGCAATTGTTCTGTTTCTGTTGGTACAAATAGTAGAGTCTTCAGTAGTCCTCTTCATTCACAGTCTTATTCAATAGATGTAAATACTTCCATTCACAATAATAAGAGTGACTCTTTGAATGTTTTAGATAAACATAATGCAGATACTTCGTGGCATAATAGGCTTAGCCATGTTCCCTTTGCCAAAATGATAAAAATATCCTCAATACATGTGAACTTCTCACCCAAACAATCTTTCATTTGCTCCATTTGTCCCATGGCTAGACAAGCCAGACTTCTATTTCCAGAAAGAACCAGCACTTACCCACATTTTCCAATTAATACATGTTGATATATGGGACCCCTATCATGTTGCTACACACAATAATTACAAGTATTTTCTTACCATGGTGGATGATTTCAGTAGGTACACTTGGACTCATCTATTGAGCAACAAAAGCAATGCCCTACAAACACTTAAAGCTTTCATAAATATGATTGAGAACCAATTCAACACCACTGTGAAAACCATCAGATCTGATAATGGACTGGAGTTTACTAGTCATGAAGCCACTTCCTTCTATCAAACCAAAGGAATCATTCACCAGAAAACTTGCCCTTATACTCCATAACAAAATGGGGTAGTAGAATGGAAACACAAGTATCTCTTTGAAACTGCTAGGGCATTTATGTTTCAATCCAAACTCCCAACTAACTATTGGGGAGAATGTATTTTGATAGCAACTTACCTAATTAACAGACTACCTACTGCCTACCTGAACAACAAGTGTCCTTTTGAAATTTTATACCACAAGAAGCCCAACTACTCTCATTTGAGGAGTTTTGGATGCCTCTGTTATCCTACTGTACCTAAGGTGCACAGAGACAAATTTGAACCCAGAACTGCTCCTCATGTTTTTGTGGGCTATCCTTTTGGGACAAAGGGTTACAAAGTGTTAAGCCTAGCCATTAAAAAGATTCATGTCTCTAGAGATGTAGTATTTCATGAAAGTGCTTTTCCCTTCTCTTTAAAGTCTAATAATGTCTCTCTGTATAATAGTCTCAGATCAGTCTCTCTTCCTGTCCACTCTGAGAATAGCAGTCCACACTATAATGCTCAAAATCCTACAAGTATCACATCTCCAGATGTGCCTCAATCCCCTGTATCCTCACCTGTTAATGATACTATAATGCATACATCAAACATTCAGTCTTTTCATCATTCTCCTATCCCTGCAACTTTGCATGAGTTTCTCAGCCCTCATTCACCAACATGTACTCAATCTGATTCACCTCCTGTAAGAAGAACCAGTAGAACTCATAAGACCCTACATACATTCAGGATTACATCTATACTCTACCTAAAATATCACATCCTGATGTTCATCAGGATTCACCTTCTTTGTGTGCACTCTTCTCCAATCATAGTTATGTTACACCTGATGTCCTATATCCTGAAAGTCAGCACTTGGTGACAAATGCTTGTCATGATAGTGAGTCATCTTCATATGGAGAGGCAACTCTCAATCTTGCATGGCAAGCAACCATGACCTAGGAGTTTGAGGCTCTCTATGCAAATAACACTTAGGACTTAGTCCCTTTGCCAACTGGAAAGGAGGCAATAGGCTGCAAGTGGGTCTGTAAAATTAAACACAAAGAAGATGGTAGCATAAAGAGATTTAAGACTAGATTAGTGGTAAAGGGGTATACCCAACAAGCAGGGATTAACTATACAGAGACCTTCTCCTTTGTTGTCAAGATGACAACAGTTAGAGTTTTGGTCATTGTTGCTGTGAAGAAAGGCTGGGATATCTTTCAGCTTGATGTAAATAATGCATTCCTTCATGGTGACTTATATGAAGAAGTGTATATGGAGGTGCCACCAGGTCCCTTAGTTGACCAGACTGGTCCATAAAAGCGGTTTGCAAACTCAACAAATCATTGTATGAGCTGAAGCAAGCTAGCAGGCAATGGTATGCTAAGCTGACTGAAGCCCTATCATCAATGGGGTATAAACACTCTGAGAATGATTATTCACTCTTCTCCAAGAAGACTTCTTCTCATATTATTTTTATAGCTATCTATGTTGATGATGTCATCATCACTGGTACTGATTCAGTTGAGATAGCCAATTTAAAATCATTCCTTGATAAGCAATTCAAAATCAAGGATCTGGGGAAACTCCATTACTTCTTGGTACTAGAGGTTCTCTACAAATCAGATGGTATCATCATGTCTCAAAGGAAATACCCTAGATTTGCTAAAGGAATATGATTGTTTTGCCTACAGCAGTTTGTCCTCTCCTTTTGATCCTGCTATGAAGTTGAAAGCTGATGAGGGGACTCCTCTTCCAGATCCTACATATTACAGAAAATTAGTGGCCAAACTGAATTTTCTCACCAACACACGACTTGATATAGCCTACAGTGTGCAGCTTCTCAGCCAGTTCATGCAAGCACCCAGAGATACACATTTGACAGCAGCATTTCATCTCCTCAGGTATCTCAAGACTGATCCCACACTTGGCATATTCTTTTCCAAAAACACTGATTGTTCCATCAGTGCCTATTGTGACTCTGACTGGGCATCATGCTCTAACTCTAGAAAGTCTGTCATTGGGTACATTGTTTTGGTTGGAGACAGTCACATCAGTTGGAAATCAATGAAGCAAGAAACCATTTCCTTATCCTCAGCTGAGGCAGAGTACAGGTCCCTCAGGAAGGTGGTAGGAGAACTGGTATGGTTGAACAGGTTATTTGAAGAGTTTACTCTTTCATAATCCAGCCCCATTGCTGTCTTTTGTGACAGCCAATCTGCCATTCACATTGCTCACAATCCAGTTTTCCATGAACGGACAAAACATATCAAAGTTGACTATCACTTTGTACAAAACAAACTTCAGGAAGGCTTGATTTCTCTCCACCTTGTGTCCACCACTGACCAATTAGCTGACATCCTCACCAAGGCACTCACTGGGGTTAAACATCATGTTGTGCTTGGCAAGTTGGCTGTGAGATCCTCCCATTCAACTTGAGGGGGGGGGTATTGAGATATGTTTAGTTAGATATTGATTAGTTAAATACAGTTAGATATTGATTAGTTAGATACTGTTATATTAGCTCTTAGTTAGCTAAGTTAATTTTATTTTCCTTTTTTTCCCACGTGTACATATATATATATATATATATACAGGTTGTAATAGTGAAAATCATAATGAGAGCCATTTTTCACAATTATATTTCTTCTGCTCTCCTCCCAGATATTTCTCTTCTTTCTTTGGAACATTCCAGATCCACCATTGAAGCTCTTGCAAGAGCTTCATCTTAACTCAGAGTAAGAATCTCAATAAGAATCATGAGGTCTTAGGTTCAAATCTCAGCGGAGGCAAAAATTCTACGGTAATTTCTTTTCATCTGTTCAAGCCTTCCCTTCTAGAGCACCCCTAAATTAATCGAGTTGCCATAAGCTGGCGGAATACCACAGTTAAAAAAATGAATCAAATCTAAAACTAACATAATAACTAACTAAAAGCACACATTAGATGTTCAAATTAATAGCACTAAAAATTCAAAAATAATGGCAAAAACATAAATCATGTTTCTATGATACAATACTATCAAATATATAAATAATATTATTTTTTAACAAATAAAAGTACCTCTTTTGAAGAAAATTCCAAATTTCACAAAGTTTCCAAAACTTTAATTTCACGAACTTTCAACCAAAAATCTTGATTTACACCTCCGCTACGTTGCGAATGTTAGTTGATTTATTAAGAAGTTGAAGATTTGGGGCATTGGGAGGGTCGTTTCGCCGGTAAAGATAGCGCCTTGGGGTAGGTGGACGTCGAGCTCTGAACTCATGGAGAATTTTAATTTTCTGAGTACATCGCCGAAATAAAAAGAGACCTTAAGTTAACTAATTTTCCATCAATTCTTTTTTAGGTTTCTTTATCCCAGCCATGATGTATGCTATTTGCGGATGACATAGTAATTATTGACAAGATGCAAGATGGTGTGAACGCTAGGTTGGAAGTTTGGAGACAGACACTGGAGTCTAAAGATTTCAAGTTAGTAGGTCAAAAACTGAACACTTTAAGTGGGAGGCATGAGGCAGAAGTGGAAGTGAAGATTGATACTCAAGTCATTCCCAAAAGAGATAGTTTCAAGTATCTTAGGTCTATAATCCAAGGCAATGGGAGATTGACAAGGATGTTACTCATCGCATTGGAGCGGGGTAGATAAGATGAAGGCTAGCTTGGAGCAGATGAAGGCTAGCTTCGGGGGCTTTTGTGCGATAAGAATGCGCTGCCTACACTTAAGGGCAAGTTCAACAGGGTGATAATTAGATCAACTATATTATATGAAGCTGAGTGTTGGCCCGTCAAGAAGTCACATGTCAGAAGATGAAAGTACGTAACTGATATGAGGATGTTGAGATGGATGTGCAGACATACCAGAAAAGACAAGATTAGGAATAAAGTTATTAGGGATCGGACAAGGTGGGAGTGGCTTCTGTGGAGGACAAGTTACGGGAATCGAGGTTGTGATGGTTCGAGCATGTGAATAGTAGAGACATAGATGCCCCGGTCAGGAGGTGCGAGATGTTGATCATGGCGGGCATGAGGAAGGGCGTGGTAGGCCAAAGAAGCGTTGAGGAGAGGTGATTAGGCAGGACATGTCATTGTTTCACCTTACCGAGGACATGACTCGCGATAGGAAGGTGTGGATGTTGATGATGATAAAGGTGGTAGGTTGACAGGTAATTGTGAGTTTCTCTTATGTTTACCAGTAGTACTAGTACTATTCTTGTTGCTCTTATTCCTAGTTCTTCATTACTTGTTATGTCATTCGCTTTCATTACCATATTACATTACTGCTGCTATTGCTTGTTGCTTTTACTATTCCTTAAGACGAGGGTCTATCGGAAACAACTTCTCTGCCATTATAGGATAGGGATAAGGTTGCATACACACTACCCTCCCCAGACCCCATGTATTATGGGATTAAGCTAGATTTTTTGTTGTTGTTGTTGTTGTTGTTATCCATGCCATGGGATAGGGTGGTGACTACATTATTAATTTTAGGTCTTAATTTTGATATTTCATTTATCAATATTTTTAAAGATTTTTTTTGACATAATTAGAAATTAGATTAAAAGTACTCCACCTCTTCGTCGACATGCCTGCTTGCCGTAGGGGAATTTCATCTTCACAGTGTTCTTGTGCTATGCAAAATTCATGTGGTGTCCCTATACTAGTGGATTTGAGTTGTTTAGAGAAAGGCTATACAGTTAATTCCACAAGCCAACCTGATTATCACCGCTTAATTCTTTGCATTACCAAAATTTTCCTCCGCATCTAAACAACTTTTGATGTGCATAAATAAGCTCCAATCACTTAGTGCTGTTTAAAGAGAGGGATGCGGAGGGTAGTGCCATCTGCTGTGTAACTCTTAAGCCTAAGGGACTAAGGCCTAAGGGAATTAAGGGGCTTGGGCTGTTGGGCTTAGGATTATTAGGCTGGAAAATAGAAATAAGAAGTGGGCTTAGACTTAAATAGTTTGGTATTTCGGTATACCGAAATATCGAAACCTTAATATCGAGGACTGTACCGAAATACCAAATAACCAAAAAATTGGTAGCGAATTATATTGAAATACCGAATAAACCGATACCACAATACTGAATTAATTTGGTCCGGTTCGGAATTCGATTTTTCGGATTTTATGCTCACCCATACAAAAAATTGCCTTGAAAAAAATTTGGTTTTTCGCGTATTTGAAGGTTTTATCATTTTTTAAATTGGGGCTTTCTTAATGGATGAGCCTGTAACTTCAATTTTGAGCTACTTTTTAATAGGCTTCTGATTTATTTCAATTTTTTCCTGCATTTACATGAAAAAAGATGACTTAGTCCTTCATTGTTTGGAAATTTTTGTATTAAGACTTCTTATTTCCCATGCCGAATTTTAGCTTCACAAAAAACTATGAGATTTTAAGTTATTTCAGTTGAGATTGGCTTTACTATCACGTAAAAAAATGTAAGAGAAAAGAACACCTACGGTGAATACTAGTTCTGAACTGCATAGATTGTGCTAAGTTTGTAGTAGTTATAGTACTATTGTCCAATTAATTAATCCACAGAACGTGCTTATTTGTAGTTCGGAGGGGACAATATAGTGCAAATACAATCCAGTTGAAGACGTGAGGCTTACAATGCAATGCATGATGCTATCATGAAAGGATGCATGTCTACCATTATGGGATGGCTTTTAACACTCCTTCAGAATGATATTGCTTCAGTAATTCAGTTAGTAGCCATGTTGTTGAAAAAGTAAAAGTTTGCTCATGTTTAACTTATGCTTGGAATTACAAATTTGTTTGAGGGTGTCATTTTCAAGTTTATTTTTATCTTACTCTTACAATTCCATTCCAACACATGTGATATTTGTTGACACATGTGCCCGTATAAGATGACCTAATCCACTTTTACAGCGACAGCACAAAAGTAGCCGTGTTGCGTCTCTATATAATCTCTGTTTTCCTTTTTTTACTGTGTTTCATTTTTCAATATACTCCATCACCTCAGCTAAAGAAATTCACTTACTCAAATAACTTTCATCTCCCTCGTTACACTATCAAAATTCCTTTTGCGAAAATTACAACTTCCAAATATAAAATTGAAGTATTTTAGCCATCTGAATCGATAAACTTAGAAAATAAAAGCTCGAAGATTATCGCGTCCTAGATGACCAAATGCCGACTACAAAACTTTTAAAGTAAAATTCTAAAAATTCACTGTAAAAGGGTCTCGGAAAATCTGGTACAAAGAAATTGATCAATTAGATGCACATTATCTCAAGTGCTTAAAAATTAAAACGAAAATTTCTAGTAACTAACTAACATGTGACTTAGATATTTCAACTAGAATACCATTCAGATCCAAAATAAGAGGCTTTTTACTTGGTTTGATTCTTAGTCATAGATCAATCGCTTCTTATAATACTATCATAATGCATAAATGTCATATAAATGTTAAGCATTTGATTGTAGTAGAGATCTAAAGGTAGTATGCATACTTTTGATATTTAGCTCATACTAGGAGTAGAATTATTGTAAGCTGATGTCCATCATTTAGCTCCTATATGTTCCTAAATCAGCCACAACTCTGAAATCACAAATAACAAATAATCACTCGGCTAAAAAAAGAAAAGAAAATTAACTATTTCCTATTTCTTGCATAAAAATAGTCTTGAAATCATATTATTACATCTAATAGGATATTTGCTGGTTATCTGTATCATATAAAGTGTCACGACCCAATTCTCACTATAAGCTGTGATGGCGCCCGCTCGAGCCACCTTGGCCCCCATCCAACTGCACAACCAAGTCTATAAACATAATACGGACCTTGTGATAAATGATGAAAAGCGCATATTTTTGAGTATATTTGCATATTAATTCTTGTGTGAGTCGCGAGAGTTTACGTTCGAAGTGAAATATGCTCATTATGTGTAGGAACGAGTTTGGATGATAAATGATCAAAATATGACAATTGACACAAAAAGAAATAGATGGAAAGAACGGTGAGCTCGTTTATTATATTCTCGTGCGTGGCACGAAAACGGATGCGAAAAAGGAGAAAGTGAAGGCACAAAACAACGAAGTGAAGCAAAGGCATGGAATGCTTCGCGAAATGGAAGAATTTAAAAAGCTGAATTCGCTTCCATGGGTGCGCAACGCGCGAAGGGTGGCGCGGATTCTAGCTTCTCCTATCCGAAATTGGATTGAAAAATTCTGTCCCCCCCCCCTCCCCAAATCAACCCTAAGTGATATAAATATATTCCAAAACGCAAACTTTGGAGAATGAGACACTACTTTAGGGTTACACAACACCTTTGGAGGCAAGAATACACTAGGAGCAAGGACGGAGATTCAACCACGAGTTTTTTCTGTCTTCTTCCTGTTTTCTATTGTTGGTTATGAATTTTAGTATTGTATTTTCATGTACTACTATGATTAGCTAATTTATTATTTAGGGTTTTGATGGAACTTTTTGGAGGATGAATTTTTGTTAAGTTTAAATATAATTTAGCCTTTGAATTTCTTTACTTGTTTAACTACGTGCTTATTTCTGTTGATTGAATGGCCATCAATTGACTGTGCCTATTTATTATGTATTGCTTGGAAATGGTACATATTTAGGTAGTTGTTGAACAACGTCACTCCTAACGTATATAAGGAATCAATACAACAGGTTTAAAGGTGGGTTTAGGAATAACAAAGCCTTGACATGGTCATAGTGAGGGGCAAGATTGTGCCAGCTAGCATAGTTTGGGAGAATATGTCTAAGAATTTTCATATTTATAACTTAGAAATTGTTCGAACTTGTCTTCTTGGTGATAGTACACGGTTGTAGCTAAACCTTACTTCTCTGTGGAATTCGACTCCGGACTTCTAGACCGGATTATATTTGCAGCGATCGCTTATCCTTTATAGGACTAGAGTTGGGCGTGATCACCTATCACGACCCGGATTTCCCACCTTCGGGAGTCGTGATAGCGCCTTCTAATAAGAGCTAGGAAAGCCAGACCTTACTACTTATTTCACTTTCATATTACCTCTTTTTAGCAAACATAAGGCGATAACATAATAATAACGGAACTTAAATAATTAAGCGGAAGTTAACAATTTAATATCTGAAGCCTACATCCATTACAACTTTTAAAACCTCAAATACCCAAAACATGGAGTCACAGTGTCACTGACTATCTAAGATTTACTACATACAAGGTCTAAAGTAATAATAGTACACTATTTCTGAATAGAGGGAAGTGAAACAGATAATAGAGATAGAGGGAGACGCCAGGGCCTGCGGTCGCTTGCAGATCAACCTTGGGTCTCCGAGTGGATTGAAGGAAGCACTCTAACTACTGTCCGAAAGCTGCTCTAGGATCTGCACACACTGCAGAGTGTAGTATCAGCACAACCGACCCATATCCTGGTAACTGCGTAGCCTAACCTCGGCGAAGTAGTGACGAGCCTAGGACCAGACTACCAAATAAACCTGTGCAGTTATATGATATACAGCAGAAAGTAAAGCAAAAATAAACAAGTAAAGATGGGAGGGGAAAACATGCTTCGAGGAATAACAGGTAA
Source organism: Nicotiana sylvestris (assembly GCF_000393655.2). NCBI lineage: Eukaryota > Viridiplantae > Streptophyta > Magnoliopsida > Solanales > Solanaceae > Nicotiana > Nicotiana sylvestris. The sequence goes on from NC_091067.1 coordinate 36,909,591, forward strand.
GAATAGATTATCAAAAGAACTATAAAGAAATCAAAATCCAACCACTAACAAAAGTAAGAAAAATAAAGGCAGATTTCACTTTCTTTTCACATCTTGTGGTAGGCGTACTACCCACTCCCCTTTCGTTATATCTTGTGGTAGGCGTACCACCCGCTCCCATTCATTATATTGTTGCGGCGTGCAACCCAATCCACATATAATATTGTTGCGGCATGCAAACCGATCCATATATAATACTATTGCGGCGTGCAACCGAACCATATATAATACTGTTGCGGCGTGCAACTCGAACCATATATAATACTGTTGCGGTGTGCAACCCGATCCATAAATAATATTATTGCGGCGTGCAACCCGATCCATATATAATACTGTTGCGGCGTACAACCCGATCCATATATAATATTTGCAATTATAACGAGAGTCCCGACAAGGGATCAATAAGGTCTACACTATCTCGGCAAAGGAGAAATAGCTATAACCAAACTTGTTCCGATATCTAACTACCTAAACTATAACCAAACTTGTTCCGACACCTAACTACCTCAACTATAATTAAACTTGTTACAACACCTAACTACCTCAACTATAACCAAACTCGTTACAACATCTAACTACTTTAGCTATAACTAAACTTATTACAACAACTAACACAAGGGATCATCAACCTAAGCATCCGTAATATCAACTAAGAACACAATGCAAGGGAACCACAACTCAAAAATAGCCCGGCAAGGGGGAAACATAATGATCTCTTCTCTTTCTCACTTTTACTTCACAATTCACTTCACAACTCGAGCCAATGCTCTAGAGTTTCAATAATCACTTATATTTTCACAATTCATTATAGAATTGGAGCCATCGCTCTTGAATGTTCATAAGTCACAATTCTTTCCACAACTTTACACAACAAATAGAAATCTTCACCAAGGCATGAATAATACAACGAAATCATGAAAATCACGGTATAAGACTCACGGTCATGCTTCACACCAACGTATAGATACTCGTCACCATGCCTATACGTCGTACTCAACAAGAAACAAATATTAAATAGGACACAACTCCTAATCCCTCAAGCTAAGGTTAGACCAAACACTTACCTCGAACTTCCACTACCAACTCAAGCCTCGAACACCGCTTTTCCTCTCGAATTTGGCTCCAAAACAATTGTATCTATACATAAATTACTTCATAACATCAATAAATTCTAAACAATTCGAATCCAATGCCTAATTATAGTTTTCCAATCATTCTTTCCAAAAACCCAAAAATCAACCCCGGGCCCGCTTGGTCAAAATATGAGGTTCGGACAAAAATCAAATTACCCATTCACCCACGAGCCCAAATATATAATCATTTCCAAAATTCGACCCCAAAACGAGGTCTAAATCACAATTAATCAAAAAGCCCTAACTCTACCCAAATCCCAAATTTTCTACCCTTAATCACATGTTTTAGGCCTAGAAATCTAATAGATGTTGATGAAAATGGAAGAAAACAAGTTAAAGATTACTTACCCAAGAGATTATGGTGAAGGATTACTTCAAAAATCGCCTAACAGCTTTGGAGGAGAAGAGGTTTAGTGAAATTTTAAGAAATCCCAAAAGTGTTCTGTTTTTTACTTTTAAAAATTACTGGGCGATTTTACTCTATGTGATCGCGACAAACCCCTTGCGTTTGCGATAGGTAAGACTTGTTAGGCCTTCGTATTCGCGTTAACGGGCTCGCGATCGCGAAGCTTTAGCTTCTCGAGCCCTCGCATTCGCATCCACCAGGCCGCGTTCGCTTAAGGTAACTACCCCTACCCGTTCCCGGGCCATTTGGCCTTCGCGTTCGCGTGGCCGGGAACACGTTCGCAAAGGTATAGCCCCCCGTTGCCTCGCGTTCGCGTAGAAGGAAATTCCTTCAGCAACAAACTACACATCGCATTTGTGACGGCCATCCCGCGAACGCGAAGAAGGAAATACCAGAACACCTGAACAGCTTTTTCTGCAATTTTTCTTAAGTTCAAAACCTCCCGAAACACATCCGCAACACACCCGAGCCCTCGGGGCTCCTAACCAAACATAGGTACTAACTCAAAAACATCATACAAACTTATTTGTGCGATCAAATCGCCAAAATAACCTCAAAAATAATGAATCAAACCTCAAAATCAAGAACTTTTTTTCAAACTTCATCAAGTTTCAAATTTAGCAATTCAAGTCCGAATCACGTCAAACGACGTCTGTTTTTAACCAAATTTTACAGAAATGACTTAAACCTTATATAAGACCTGTACCGGGCACCGGAACCAAAATATGGGCCCGATACCATCGCTTGCTAATCAGATTTCATTTCAAATTTCCTTAAACGTTTTTAGAAAACAATTTTTACTTAAAAATTCATTTCTCTAGCTTCCTACCTCGGAATTCAATTCCGGGCATACGCCCAAGTCCCATATTTTCCTACGGACCCTCTGAGACCGTTGAATCACTGGTCCGGGTCTGTTTACCCAAAAATATTTACCGAAGTCAATTTAACTCATTTATATCCATATTTCATCATTTTTCACAGAACTTCATATTTAAGCTTTCCAACTTTGCACCCAGACTGCGCACACATATCGATGTGACTCTAAATGAGGTTTTCAAGGCCTCGGAGACATAGAATTCAATTAAAATCAAGTGATAACCTTTTGGGTCGTCACATTCTCCACCTCTAAAACAACCGTTCGTCCTCGAATGGACAGAAGAAGGAAGTACTTGAGTCGGGGAAAAGATGGAGATAATGGCTCCGCAAATCGGACTCGGACTCCAAGGTCGATGCCTCAGGGGGCTGACCTCTCCACTGGACACGAACAAAAGGAAAACTCTTCGACCTCAACTGACGAACCTGCCGGTCTAGAATGGCTATCGGCTCCTCCTCGTACGACAAGTCCTTGCCCAACTGGACAGTGCTGAAATCTATCATGTGGGATGGATTGCCGTGATACTTTCGAAGCATGGACACATGAAACACTGGATGCACGGCTGATAAGCTCGGCGGAAATGCAAGTCTATAAGCCACCTCTCCCACTCGATCAAGAATCTCAAACGGACCAATGAACCTAGGGCTAAGCTTGCCCTTTTTCCCAAATCTCATCACGCCCTTCATAGGCAACACTCGGAGTAATACCCGCTCACCAACCATAAAAGCCACATCTGGAACCTTGCAATCAGCATAACTCTTTTGCTAGGACTGAGCTGAACCTGATAGTTCTTTTCATGAATCTTCAACTACCTTGAAGCATAGGCAATGACCTTGCCATCCTGCATCAACACTGCACCAAGTCCAATACGGGAAGCATCACAATAAACTGTATAAGGCCCTGAACCTGTGGGCAAAACCAACACCGGTGCCTTAGTCAGAGTTGTCTTGAGCTTCTGAAAGCTCGCCTCACACTCGTCTGACCATCAATACACATTCTCATCGACCCATCCTTCTTCTTAACAAACAATACTGGCGCACCCCAAGGCGAAACACTGGGTCTAATGAAACCCTTCTTAAGTAAGTCTTGCAATTTTTCCTTCAACTCTTTCAACTCCGGCGGGGCCATACGATATGGCGTGATAGAAATGGGTTGAGTGCCCAGAGCCAAATCAACGCAAAAGTCAATATCCATGTCGGGGGGCATACTCGGCAGATCTGAATAAAAAACTTCAGGAAACTCACGAACAACGGGCACAGAATCAATAGAGGGAACCTCATCACTAGAATTACGAACATACGCCAAATAAGCCAAACACACCTTCTCGACGCCGAGCTTTCACATACGAAATAACACTGCGGGTAGAATGAATAGGAGTCTCATCTACTCTAAACGGGCCAAATCCGGTAAGGCTAAGGTCATAGTCTTGGCATGACAGTCCAGGATAGCGTGGTTAGGTAATATCCAGTCCATCCCTAATATGATGTCAAAATCAACCATATCCAGAAGAAGCAAATCTACACGAGTCTCAAGACCTCCAATCACAACTATACATGATCAATAAACATGATCCACTATAATATAATCACCCACCGGTGTAGACACATAAACAAGGGCACTCAAAGAACCACTAGGCATGACCAGATACAGTGCAAAATAAACGGAAGCTTCTCTGCTACAAAACAGAACAGTACCTGCACCTCCACCTCTAATACCTTTACCTCTACCTCTAATACCTCTACCTCCATCTCCAGCTAACTAAGCGGGCTGGAAGAGTCCCATAATGAACCTCCTCACTCTCTCTCACAGTGGGAAGTATGATAAGAGCATGACGAGCCAAGTCGATGAATTTGATCTCGTGCTGAGTAATAGCCATAGAATCCCGCTGGAGACGCTCAAACTGCCTCCGATAGGCCTCTCTTTGAGTGATGGGGAGAAACTTCTCCAGAAATAGCTGCGTGAACTGTTCTCAAGTCGAAGCTGATGACCCAACTAGTATAGTCAATCAATAGTCCCTCCAACAGGTCTTGGTGGATCAAGACAAGCGAAGAGTAGCAAAATTGACCCCATCGGTCTCCACGATCCCTATGTTCCTGAGAACATTATGACAGCCGTCTAGAAAATCTTGGGGATCCTCAGAAGATGCACTGCTGAAAGTAGTAGTGAAGAGCTTGGTGAAACTTATCCAACCTCCACAAAGCATCCGAAGACGTAGTTGATCTATCATCGGTCCGTGCTACTGTTCGGCTTAAGAAGCGGTATATGACTTCGCCATTCACAAAAGGACAAGAATAGGGGTTTCAATTTAACACGGAAGGAACAAAATCGCATGACAGGAAAGAATGAATGTGAAATTCTTCCTAACTCTGTAGCCTCTGAGATAAATACAGACGTCTCCGTACCGATCCCTCAGACTCTACTAAGCTTGTCTGTGAAATATGAGACCCATGTAACCTAGAGCTCTGATACCAACTTATCACGACCCGGATTTCCCACCCTCAGGAGTCGTGATGGCGCCTGCTAATTAGAGCTAGGCAAACCAGACCTTACTACTTACTTCACTTTCATATTACCTCTTTTTAGCAAACATAAGGCGATAAAAAAATAACAACGAAACTTAAATAATTAAGCGGAAGTTAACAATTAAATATCTGAAGCCTACATCCATTACAACTTTTAAAACCTCAAATACACAAAACCTGGTGTCACAGTGTCACGGACTATCTAAAATTTACTACATGAAGTAATAACAGAACACTATTTCTGAATAGAGGGAAGTGAAACAAGAAATAGAGATAGAGGGAGACGCCAGGGCCTGGGGTCTCCAGTAGGTCTACCTTGTGTCTCCGAGTGGACAAAAGGAAGCACTCCAACTATTGTTCAAAAGCTGCTCCGGGATCTGCACACACTGCAGAGTGTAGTATTAGCACAACCGACCCCATGTGCTTGTAAGTGCCTAGTCTAACCTCAGCGAAGTAGTGACGAGTCTAGAACCAGACTACCAAATAAACCTGTGCAATTATATGATATACAACGGAAAGTAAAGCAGAAATAAACAAGTAAAAATGGGAGGGGAAAACATGCTTCGGGGAATAACAGGTAAGAACAGATTATCAAAAGAACTATAAAGAAATCAAAATCCAACCACTAACAAGAGTAAAAAAAAAATAAAGGTAGATTTCACTTTCTTTTCACATCTTATGGTAGGCGTACTACCCGCTCCCCTTTCGTTATATCTTGTGGTAGGCGTACCATCCGCTCCCATTTCATTATATTGTTGCGGCGTGCAACCCGATCAACATATAATATTGTTGCGGCGTGCAACCCGATCCATATATAATACTGTTGCGGCGTTCAACCCGATCCATATATAATACTGTTGTGGCGTGCAATCCAATCCATATATAATACTATTGCGGGATGCAACCCGATCCATGTATAATATTGTTGCGGCGTGCAACCCGATCCATGTATAATATTGTTGCGGCGTGCAACCCGATCCATATATAATACTGTTGCGGCATGCAACCCGATCCATATATAATATTTGCATTTATAACAAGAGTCCCGACAAGGGATCAATAAGGTCTACACTATCTCGGCAAAGGAGAAACAACTATAACCAAACTTGTTCCAACATCTAACTACCTCAACTGTAACCAAACTTGTTCCGACACCTAACTACCTCAACTATAATTAAACTTGTTGCAACACCTAACTACCTCAGCTATAACCAAACTCGTTACAACACCTAACTACTTTAGCTATAGCTAAACTTATTACAACACCTAACACAAGGGATCATCAACCTAAGCATCCGTAATATCAACTAAGAACACAATGCAAGGGAACCACAACTCAACAAAAGCCCGGCAAGGGAGCAACATAATGATCTCTTCTCTTTCTCACTTTTACTTCACAATTCACTTCACAACTCGAGCTAATGCTCTAAAGTTTCAATTATCACTTATATTTTCACAATTCTTTCCACAACTTTACACAATAAACAGAAATCTTCACCAAGGCATGAATAATACAACAAAATCATGAAAATCACGGTATAAGACTCACGGTCATGCTTCACACCAACGTATAGATACTCGTCACCATGCCTATACGCGGTACTCAACAAGAAACAAATAGCAAATAGGACACAACTCCTAATCCCTCAAGCTAAGGTTAGACCAAACACTTACCTCGAACTTCCACGACCAACTCAAGCTTCGAATACCGCTTTTCCTATCGAATTTGGCTCCAAATCAATTGCATCTATACATAAATGACTTCATAACATCAATAAATGCTAAACAATTCGAATCCAATGCCTAATTATAGCTTTCCAATCATTCTTCCTAAAAACCCAAAAATTGACCCCGGGCCTGCTTGGTCAAAATACGAGGTTCGGACCAAAATCAAATTACCCATTCACCCACGAGCCCAAATATATAATCATTTCCAAAATTCGACCCCAAAACGAGGTCTAAATCACAATTAATCAAAAAGCCCTAACTCTACCCAAATCCCAAATTTTCTACCCTTAATCACATGTTTTAGGCCTAGAAAACTAATAGATGTTGATGAAAAAGAAAGAAAACAAGTTAAAGATTACTTAACCAAGAGATTATGGTGAAGTATTACTTTAAAAGTCGCCTAAGAGCTTTGGAGGAGAAGAGGTTTTGTGAAATTTTAAGAAATCCCGAAAGTGTTCTGTTTTTGTCTTTTAAAAATCACTGGGCGATTTTACTCTAAGCAATCGCGACAGACCCCTCGCGTTCACGATGGGTCAGGCTTGTTAGGCCTTCGCACGCGTTAACGGGCTCACGATCGCGAAGCTTTAGCTTCTCGAGCCTTCGCGTTCGCGTCCACCAGGCCGCGTTCGTGTAAGGTAACTACCCCTCCCCCTGCCCAGTCCATTTAGCCTTTGCGTTCGCGTGGCCAGGAACGCGCTCGCGAAGGTATAGCCCCCCGCTACCTCGCGTTCACGTAGAAGGAAATTCCTTCAGCAACAAACTACACATCACGTTCATGAGGGCCATCCTACGAACGCGAAGAAGGAAATACTAGAACACCAGAACAGCTTTTTCTGCAATTTTTCTTAAGTTCAAAACCTCCTGAAACTCATCCGCAACACACCCGAGCCCTCAGGGCTCCTAACCAAACATAGGTACTAACTCAACAACATCATACGAACTTATCCGTACGATCAAATCGCCAAAATAACCTCAAAAACAATGAATCAAACCTCAAAATCAAGAACTTTTTCTCAAACTTCATCAAGTTTCGAATTTAGCAATTCAAGTCCGAATCACGTCAAACGACGTCTGTTTTTTAACCAAATTTTACATGAATGACTTAAAACATATATAAGACCTGTACCGCGCACCGGAACTAAAATACGGGCCCGATACTATCGCTTTCTAATCAGATTTCATTTCAAATGTTCTCAAACATTTTCAGAAAACAATATTTACTTAAAAATTCATTTCTCAAGCTTGGGACCTCGGAATTCAATTCCGGGCATATGCCCAAGTCCCATATTTTCTTATGGACCTTCCGGGACCGTCGAATCACGGGTCCGGGTCTGTTTATCCAAAATTGTTGACCGAAGTCAATTTAACTTATTTTATAACCATATCGATATGACTCTAAATGAGGTTTTCAAGGCCTCGGAGACACAGAATTCAATTAAAAGCAAGTGATGACCCTTTGGGTCGTCACATTCTCTACCTCTAAAACAACCGTTCATTCTCGAACGAACAGAAGAAGGAAGTACCTGAGTCGGGGAAAAGATGGGGATAATGGCTCCGCATATCGGACTCGGACTCCCAGGTCGATGCCTCAGGGGGCTGACCTCTCCACTGGACACGAACAGAAGGAAAACTCTTCAACATCAACTGACGAACATGCCAGTCTAGAATGGCTACCGGCTCTTCCTCTTACGACAAGTCCTTGTCCAACTAGACAGTGCTGAAATCTAACACGTGGGATGGATCGCCGTGATACTTCTGAAGCATGGACACATGAAACACTGGTTGCACGGCTGATAAGCTTGGCGGCAATGCAAGTCTATAATCCACCTCTCCCACTCGATCAAGAATCTCAAACGGACCAATGAACCTAGGGCTAAGCTTTCCCTTTTTACCAAATATCATCATGCCCTTCATAAGCGACACTCGGAGTAATACCCGCTCACCAACGATAAAAGCCATATCTCGAACCTTGTGGTCAGCATAAATCTTTTGCCTGGACTGAGCTGTACGAAGTCTATCCTAAATAATCCTGACCTTGTCCAAGGCCTCCTGAACCAGATCTGTACCCAGCAACCGAGCCTTTCCCGGCTCAAACCATCCAATCGAAGATCGACACCGCCTACCATATAAAGCCTCATAAGGAGCTATCTGAATACTCGACTGGTAGCTATTGTTGTAGGCAAACTCTGCTAATGGCAAAAACTGATCCCACGAGCCTCCAAAGTCAATGACACAAGCTCAGAGCATATCCTCCAAAATCTGAATAGTCCACTCGGATTGCCCGTCCGTCTGAGGATGAAATGTTGTACTCAACTCAACTTGGGTGCCCAACTCTCGCTGAACTACTCGCCATAAACGCGAGGTAAACTACGTACCTCGGTCTGAAATGATAGATACAGGCACACCATGAAGACGAACAATCTCCCAGATATAGATCTCAGCTAACCTCTTGGATGAATAGGAGACTTCCATAGGAATGAAATGCGCTAACTTGGGCAGCCTATCAATAATGACCCATACTGCATCGAATTTCCTTCAAATCTGCGGGAGTCCAACAACGAATCCCATAGTGATCCGCTCCCACTTCCACTCGGGAAGCTCAATCCTCTAAAGCAATCCATCAGGCCTCCAATGCTCATACTTAACTTGCTGACAATTCAAACACCGAGCCACATATGCAATGATATCATTCTTCATTCTATGCCACCAATAGTGATGCCGCAAATCCTGATACATCTTCGTGGCTCCCAGATGAATAGAATACCGGGAGCTATGGGCCTCCTCTAAGATCAACTCTCGAAGCCCGTCCACGTTAGGCACAAAATTTCGACCCTACAATCTCAAAAGTCCATCATCATCTAAGGTAACCTGCTTGGCACTTCCGCATTGCACCGTGTGTCTAAGGACACACAAATGGGGATCATCATACTGCCGATCAAGGATACGCTCTAATAAAGAAGAACGAGCGACCGTGCAAGCTAATAAACGACTAGGCTCAGAAATATCGAACCTCACAAACCGATTGGCCAAAGTCTAAACATCCAAAGCAAGCGGTCTCTCACCGACCGGAATATAAGCAAGACTGCCCATACTGGCTGACTTTCTACTCAAAGCATCAGCCACCACATTGGCCTTTCCCGGGTGATATAAAATAGTGATATCATAATCCTTCAGCATCTCCAACCACCTCCTATACCTCAAATTCAACTCCTTTTGCTTGAACAAATACTGAAGACTCTTATGATCCGTGAACAACTCACATACCACGCCCTACAGATAATGCCTCCAAATATTCAATGCGTGAACAATGGCCAACAACTCCAAATCATGAACCAGATAGTTCTTTTCATGAATCTTCAACTGCCTCAAAGCATAGGCAATGACCTTGCCATCCTGCATCAACACTGCACTAAGTCCAATACGAGAAGCATCACAATAAACTGTATAAGGCCCTGAACCTGTGGGCAAAACCAACACCGGTGTCGTAGTCAGAGCTGTCTTGAGCTTCTGAAAGCTCGCCTCACACTCGTCTGACCATCTGAACTGGGCACCCTTATGGGTCAACCTGGTCATCGGGGCTGCGATAGATGAGAAACCCTCCACGAACCGACGATAGTAGAAATATATATAAATATCATCAATGAAGACATCGGATGCCCTAATCCTCAACTGATGGTAGCCAGATCTCAAGTCAATCTTTGAAAATACCTTTGCACCTTGAAATTGATCGAACAAATCATCAATCCTCGGCAATGGATACTTATTCTTGATTGTAACTGTGTTCAACTGCCGGTAATCAATACAAATTCTCATCGACCCATCCTTCTTCTTAACAAACAACACCGGCGCACCCCAAGGCGAAACACTGGGTCTAATAAAACCCTTCTTAAGCAAGTCTTGCAACTGTTCCTTCAACTCTTTCAACTTCGGCGGGGCCATACGATATGGCGGGATAGAAATGGGCTAAGTGCCCGGAGCCAAATCAATGCAAAAGTCAATATCCTTGTCGGGGGCATACCCGACAGATCTGAAGGAAAAATCTCAGGAAACTCACGAACAACGGGCATAGAATCAATAGAGGGAACCTCAGCACTAGAATCACGAATATACGCCAAATAGGCCAAACACCCTTTCTCGACCATACACCGAGCCTTCACATACAAAATAACACTGCGGGTAGAATGACCAGGAGTTCCTCTCCACTCTAAATAGGGCAAATCCAGTAAGGCTAAGGTCACGGTCTTCGCATGACAGTCCAGGATAGCGTGGTAAGGTGATATCCAGTCCATCCCTAATATGACATCAAAATCAACCATATCTAGAAGAAGCAAATCTATAGGAGTCTCAAGACCTCCAATCACAACTATACATGATCAATGAACACGATCCACTACAATATAATCACCCACCGGCGTAGACACATAAACAGGGGCACTCAAAGAACCACTAGGCATGACCAGATGCAGTGCAAAATAAACCGAAGCTTCTCTGCTACAAACCAGAACAGTACCTGCAACTCTACCTCTAATACCTTTACCTCCACCTCTAATACCTCTACTTCCACCTCCAACCAACTGAGCGGGCAGGACGAGTCCCTTAATAAACCTCATCACTCTCTCTCATAGTGGGAAGTATGATAAGAGCATGACGAGCCAAGTCAATGAATTTGATCTCGTGCTGAGTAATATCCATAGAACCCTACTAGAGACGCTCAAACTACCTCCGGTAGGCATCTCTCTGAGTGATGGGGAGAAACTTCTCCAGAAATAGCTGTGTGAACTGTTCTCAAGTTGAAGCTGATGACCCAACTAGTATAGTCAATCAATAGTCCCTCCAACAGGTCTTGGCGGATCCAAACAAGCGAAGAATAGCAAAATCAACCCCATCGGTCTCCACGATCCCATGTTCCTGAGAACCTCATGACAGCCGTCTAGAAAATCTTGGGGATCCTCAGAAGATGCACCGCTGAAAGTAGTAATGAAGAGCTTGGTGAAACTTATCCAACCTCCACAAAGCCTCCGAAGATGTAGCTGATTTATCACCAGTCCGTGCTGTTGTTCGGTGAAGAAGCGGTACATGAATTCGCCATTCGCGAAAGGACAAGAGTAGGGGTTGAAATTTAGCACGGAAGGAAAGAAATCGCATGACAGGAAAGAATGAATGTGAAATTCTTCCTAACTCTATAGCCTCTGGGGGATAATTACAGACGTCTCTGTACCGATCCATCAGACTCTACTAAGCTTGTCTGTGAACTGTGAGACCCATATAACCTAGAGCTCTGATACCAACTTATCACAACCCGTATTTCCCACCCTCGAGAGTCATGATGGCGCCTGCTAATTAGAGCTAGGCAAGCCATACCTTACTACTTACTTCATTTTCATATTACCTCTTTTTAGCAAACATAAGGCGATAACAAAATTAACAATGGAACTTAAATAATTTTAAATATTTGAAGCCTACATCCATTACAACTTTTAAAACCTCAAATACCCAAAATCTGGTGTCACAGACTATCTAAGATTTACTACATACAAGGTCTGAAGTAATAACAATACAATGTTTCTGAATAAAGGGAAGTGAAACAGGAAATAGAGATAGAGGGAGACGCCAGGGCCTGCGGTCGCCTGCAGGTCTACCTTGGGTCTCCGAGTGGACTAAAGGAAGCACTCCAACTACTGGTCGAAAGCTGCTCCGGGATCTGCACACACTGCAGAGTGTAGTATCAGCATAACTGACCCCATGTGCTGGTAAGTGCCTAGCCTAACCTCGGCGAAGTAGTGACGAGACTAGGACCAAACTACCAAATAAACTTGTGCATTTATATGATATACAGCGGAAAGTAAAGCAGAAATAAACAAGTAAAGATGGGAGGGGAAAACGTGCTTCGAGGAATAACAGGTAAGAACAGATTATCAAAAGAACTATAAAGAGATCAAAATCCAACCACTAACAAGAGTAAGAAAAATAAAGGCAGATTTCACTTTCTTTTCACATCTTGTAGTAGGCGTACTACCCGCTCCCCTTTCGTTATATCTTGTGGTAAGCGTACCACCCGCTCCCATTTCATTATATTGTTGCAACATGCAACTCGATCCACATATAATATTGTTGCGGCGTGCAACCCGATCCACATATAATATTGTTGTAGCGTGCAACCCGATCCATATATAATACTGTTGCGGCGTGCAACCCGATCCATATATAATTCTGTTGCGGCATGCAACCCGATCCATATATAATACTATTGCGGTGTGCAACCCGATCCATATATAATATTGTTGCGGCGTGCAACTCTATTCATGTATAATACTGTTGCGGCGTACAACCCGATCCATATATAATATTTGTAATTATAACAAGAGTCCCGACAAGGGATTAATAAGGTCTACACTATCTCGGAAAAGGAGAAACATCTATAACCAAACTTGTTCTGACATCTAACTACCTCAAATTATACAACTGGAGCCATCGCTCTTGAATGTTCATAAGTCACAATTCTTTCCACAACTTTACACAACAAATAGAAATCTTCACTAAGGCATGAATAATACAACGAAATCATGAAAATCATGGTATAAGACTCACGGGCATGCTTCACACCAACGTATAGATACTCGTCACCATGCCTATACATCGTACTCAACAAGAAACAAATAGCAAATAGGACACAACTCCTAATCCCTCCAGCTAAGGTTAGACCAAACACTTACCTCGAACTTCTACGACCAACTCAAGCCTCGAACATCGCTTTTCCTCTCGAATTTGGCATCAAATCAATTGTATCTATACATAAATGACTTCATAACATCAATAAATGCTAAACAATTCGAATCAAATGCCTAATTATAGCTTTTCCAATCATTCTTCCCAAAAACCCAAAAATTAACCTCGGGCCCGCTTGGTCAGAATACGAGGTTTGGACCAAAATCAAATTACCCATTCACCAAAATTCGACCCCAAAACGAGGTCTAAATCGCAATTAAAAAGCCCTAACTCTACCCAAATCCCAAATTTTCTACCCTTAATCACATGTTTTAGGCCTATAAATCTAATAGATGTTGATGAAAATGGAAGAAAACAAGTTAAAGATTACTTACCCAAGAGATTATGGTGAAGGATTACTTCAAAAATCGCCTAAGAGCTTTGGAGGAGAAGAGGTTTTGTGAAATTTTAAGAAATCCCGAAAGTGTTCTGTTTTTGGCTTTAAAAAATCACTGGGCGATTTTACTCTACGCGATCGCGACAGACCCCTCGCATTCGCGATAAGTCAGGCTTGTTAGGCCTTCACGTTCGCATTAACGGGCTCGCGATCATGAAGCTTTAGCTTCTCGAGCCCTCGCGTTCGCGTTCACCAGGCCGCGTTCGCATAAGGTAACTACCCCTCCCCCTGCCCAGGCCATTTGGCCTTCACGTTCGCGTGGCTAGGAACATGTTCGCGAAGGTATAGCCCCCCGCTACCTCGCGTTCGCGACCTAGTATATGCATTCGCGTAGAAGGAAATTCCTTCAGCAACAAACTACACATCGCGTTCGCGAGGGCCATCCCGCAAACGCGAAGAAGGAAATACCAGAACACCTGAACAGCTTTTTCAGCAATTTTTCTTAAGTTCAAAACCTCCCGAAACACATCCGCAACACACTCGAGCCCTCGGGGCTCCTAACCAAACATAGGTACTAACTCAACAACATCATACGAACTTATCCGTGCGATCAAATCGCCAAAATAACCTCAAAAACAATGAATCAAACCTCAAAATCAAGAACTTTTTCTCAAACTTCATCAAGTTTCGAATTTAGCAATTCAAGTCCGAATCACGTCAAACGACGTCTGTTATTAACCAAATTTTATAGGAATGACTTAAACCATATATAAGACCTGTACTGGGCACCGAAACTAAAATACGGGACTGATACCGTTGCTTTCTAATTAGATTTCATTTCAAATTTCCTTAAACATTTTCAGAAAACAATGTTTACTTAAAATTCATTTCTCGGGCTTGGGACCTCGGAATTCAATTCCGGGCATACGCCCAAGTCCCATATTTTCCTACGAACCCTCCGGGACCGTCGAATCACGGGTCCGGATCCATTTATCCAAAAATCTTGACAGAAGTCAATTTAACTCATTTTATATCCATATTGCATCATTTTTCACAGAACTTCATATTTAAGCTTTCCGGCTTTGCGCCCGGACTGCGCACGCATATCGATGTAACTCTAAATGAGGTTTTCAAGGCCTCGGAGATACAGAATTCAATTAAAAGCAAGTGATGACCCTTTGGGTCATCACATCACCTGCTTGAACCCTCGGAACACGTAAAACAACATTGAAACTAAGAATCACACCCCAAAACCAAATTGAATCAACTTTTGAACTTCAAACTTTTCAACTTGCTTCGAACGCGTCGAATCATATTTAGACTACTCGGAATGACACTAAATTTTGCGTACAAGTTATAAATCACCATACAGACCTATTCCCAAGCTCGAAATCCCAAACAGACCTCGATACACCAAAGTCTAATTCAAACCAAATTTAAAGAACTAGAAAACTTTCAATGTGCCAACTTTAAACATTAAGCGCCGACATTCTCTCGGATCACCCGAAACCCGATCCGTAATATACACCCAAGTCCAAAATCATCATACGAACCTATTGGAACCATCAAATTTTGGTTCCGAGGGTATTTACAAAAAAGTTGGCTCAAGTCAAACTTGTCTATCTTAAGCCATTACTAAGGAACTAAGTGTTCCAATTTCAACCCGAACCTTTCCAAACCTAAACCAACCATCCTCACAAGTCATAAAATAGTAAAAGCATATACAGGGAATCTTAATTATGGAAACGGGAACCTAGAAATCAAAATGATCGGCCTGGTCATTATATGAAGAGAATATGCAAGGCCTTTTGGAATCTTTTTAACTCGATCCCTAGTTAATTTTGTAGCCAAAAAAAGTATTACATATTATGAATAAATACGCCAATTCACTAAAATCAGGGACGTATATAGGACTGACAATAAAAATTATGTTATAATAATAAAAGAAGAAGAACATTGCATAGAAAAGTAGAGAGAGAATTCTTATTGCTTTGGGATGAATTACAATTGAATAGAACCCCTCTATTTATAGGGAAAGAGTGACTTAGCCACCAAGTAAAATCCCTAAAATCTCTCTAAAACATAGACATTCACCATAAATAAAATTCGATTTATAACACTCCCCCTTGAATGTCTATTCAACAGATAATGTGCCTCGTTAAAACCTTAACTAAAATAAAACCTAGTGGGAAAAAAATTCTAGAGAAGGAAAAAGAGTACACATGTTTAGAAATACGCCTTTTGGTTGCCTCATTAAAAACCTTGCAAAGAAAAGCCAGTGGGACAAAACCTAGTAAAGGAAAAAGAGTGCAACGCGCATTAGCTCCCCCTAGTGAGAGCACCAATTTACATTTTTAAGCCTTTGCATTCCAATCTTGTGCACCATCTTCAAATGATCGTTGGTAGAGATTCAACAAACAAATCAGCCATATTAACTTGAACGAATTTGTTTCACCTTGAAATCATCATCCCTAATAGATGTATTGCCTTCATATGATCTTGTTGGAATCGTCATTTCAATATCTTCACATAGAGGTGAAAACTCTTATTATCATATTATCATACTTATAGTTATAACAAGATACATTTGTGCACAAATTGCACTAAGGAAGTGGTACTTCAAGATCAAGAATTGTATATGCTTCAAGCAATTTAAATCCTTTAGGGATTGTCATATAATAGACTTTAATTAGATACATATCAAGTTTTCATGTCATGCTAGACAAATAAGATATCGAAAACTTATTGCACATATCATTGACTTTATACTTTCAAGTGTTTGAACAATATGTCCAAAACTACATCTCTTTCATATGAAACCAATTCTACTTGAATTGTTCCTCTTCCATTTTGGCTAATATTTTTGTGTCTGTATTCGGCATACTTAAGATCCTCGTCTATGCTTAGCGCTATGATAGATGTCATCGACAAACATTTTATATCGGTTCCAGCCTCCTTTTTTCATATAGACATAACATAGAGAGATCTCTTCATTCATATATTCAGGTACCTGAATCTCTCATGAGATTTTATGAAGTATTATGTCATGTGATCTTCTAGATCACTTGCCTCTTTATTATAATCATTTTGATCATTTGCTCATCTTCTTTCTCAAGAATTTTATTTGAAACCAATTGGTCTATACACTTAAAACGTACTATAGACTTTGTCCTTCTAGGACTTAATAGGAGCATTGGCAACGAGAATATAGTTACTTTCTTTGGGTCAGCAAATGCGTCTGGCATGCTTTGCAACATATTACAAATGAATTATCTTTTTATGAACTTCAAGTTCATATTATCTTATCCGAGGATCTAAATGTACAAATGATAATTCATTCCACGTAACTTTTTCTCAACTGTTTATCATCTCTCTCCCTCATGTTAGAAAAACTAATTTATTTTTCTCAATTTTGAAAATCCATCTTTGTGCGTTATGGTGCTAATCAAAATACATATTGCACATTAATAATAATACGATAGAATTATTTGGTTCCTGACCCTGAAGCACTTGTGAGGGGAGAATGTAATATAATTTCGTATATAATGTATATTAAACTGATATAGATAATTTTGTTCTCATGAGCAATAATTTAACTATTAAGTGGAGGCACTCAATAAATCATCTTGTTAAACCAGTTGTGATGTAAACCAACTTATCAAGATAAACTATCTTGAATAAAAAAAATTGGAAATTATGCTCTAAATTAAATTGTTGGGCAAGTTACCTCGCAAATACCAGGTTGCGGGTTAATAATAATCGCACATATAACCATCTCATAGATGTATCTTATGTGGTATACATGGCAGGTGAATGTCCCCATATTCACCTTTGATATTTCCAGCATTCGTAGGATTCATTCTCCATATTAGTTGGTATATTAGTTAATGAGAACAAGCAACATAAGAGAATTCGTAAAGAAATTTCTAGTTCTTTAATATTTACCCATGTGAATTCTCTTTTATTTTTGCACATCATCCTTAAATTGATGTCTAAACCAATTATGCCAATTGGAGAAATTATCAATAATGATAAACTTCAGGTTTACACCATGACACATGAAATTATCAATAAACTCCAAGTTTATTATGATATGAGCTTTATATCAATAAACATCCACTTTATTGTGGTATTCTTGTATTTGTATAGTACAAACTGGAGAATAACGCGGGTAACTCTTCACATATATATTACCCCGATATAAGTTGTAGTAATAGAAGATATTAAATCTTTCCTTTATTTATAGTCTCAATATAACCAACCGCTTTCGCGAATACTTTAGAAACTCAATTAAGTTTCTTTGAGATTTACTACATCACAATGCATTATTGATAATCAATTTTATTCCTCTAAAATAGTAATAATTGGCTCTTCCAAAGCTCTCAATTAATTTGGTACTACCACATATTCATCAACATCCATATGGTGAATATCTCTTTTAAAGAGAAAGTAATACCATTATAGTCATGGTCAGAATTCTATACAAGATATGTTCCTTGCATTGTTGTTGCCCTTTAATAATCACATCGTCAAAATATTTTGGCGTACAATAGGTATGTAACCAATGACCATTCATGCCACAATAATAACATTATTTTCTTATTTCCTCTCAAACATCATTCTAGAGGTGAGTGTGGTATATTCACTACCACTAGCACGTTCATATTTTTCCAAGAATTAATATGTATTCATAAATCACATGTTGTCACATTCACATTATGAATGGATCATAATCATTTATATGTGCGTTTACAAAAGCTCATGTCAAATCGATGACAAATATTACTTTCACAGAGTGAAAGACTATTTTGAGAATCCATAATGGTGACGATTATAATTTCGTCTATTACCACGTCCACATTCATTGATACCTTCACGCTAATAATTTTATCTTCTTTCAGACTTATTACATATTGCTACCACATTCTCTTAAGGGAATGAGAATGAAGCAAATTCAACGGGACGAGTTTGCACTTCTTTGCTCGCAATCATACATGAATTTGATCATGGCAAGACATAAAAATTTTACCACTTTGGGTGGTTATGATTTCTTTCAAACTCCATTAGAGTTACAATCAAAAATTATCATCTTTGCTTGTATTTATAATCAAATTATAGAATCTCAAGAATTTAAAAGAGAAAAATAAAGTAACATACTTACCTTAAATCCAGAATTTAATCATGAAGGAAGTTCATGGAACAATTGACAATCATTATGCTCAATCCCAAAGCTTCTACTCAATTGGTTAGAGTCTCGCAGGGGCGGCCCAAGGGTCAAGCCACTAAAGCAAAGGCTTTAGGCCCCCAAATTTTGAAGGCCCCAAATTTTTCTTTTTGTTTTCTACTCGTATTTGTATTGAGCCCCCGACTAATCTAGATTCGTATCGCATAAGGCCTAGTAAAAGAGAGAATACGTTTTAACAGGATTTATTTTAACCACATGACTCGAACCCAATATAAGGTAAGTTAGATCATATACATCTCACAACAATCTTTAGATGTAGGGTCTAAATATATTGGGTATGTTAAAATTAAAAAAATAAATTATTTTATAAAAAGTAAATATAACTTTTAATTTAGTATTGATGTAACCGTTTAAGCAAAAATTGGAGAAAGAGAATCACTCCCCCTAAACCGTCGTCGCGAATATAAAACTTTTCATTATTTAAATTTGACGATTGACATCATTAGTGAGGTACCTATATTATTATTCTCCTTTTACATTTCTCACTAAAAACGTGCAATTCAATAGTCCAAGTCTTATTTTTTATCTTTCTCATCAGAAAATGGGTACTACATTCTTATATTCTCTTCTTGATTTCTACAAAAAAACTTAAGTTCTCGATAAGTTATATTGTTCTCTGTAGAAAAAAAAAGAGTTTTATTTTTTCTATAAAAAACAAGAGTTGAAGAGTACCATTGAATAAAATTATATTGCGCACTCTTTTTTTTCCTTTTTTCCCCCTCAGGTTTCAAGCATTTCAACAAGTATATTAGAACATCAAAAATTATTTTGATATCAAGTTATAAACTTCTTGAATCTAGTTCAATTATCTAAGATCAATAATATCTTAGGAGAGATTATATTATTTATAAAAGAAACTATTAATAACTTTACATCTTAAAAAAATAGAAAAATAGACTTCCATTAAAAATATAGATGAATTGTTGTTCCTTTTGATAGGCACCGGATTAAAAATTGGCTTTAGGCCACCAATCTTCTTGGGCTACCCCTGGAGTCTCGTGCTGATAACGTGTTATAAAACAATAAAAAAAAAGAACATTGCATAGAAAAGTAGAGAGAGAATTCTTATTGCTTTGGGATGAATTACAATGGAATATAACCAAGGAAAGAGTGACTTAGTCATCAAGTAAAATCCCTAAAATCTCTCTAAAATATAGACATTCACTATAAATAAAATTCTATTTATAACAAAATAGTAATTGTCACATTACTCAACCAAGAAATTGCCTTAATCCATTTATTTTGTTGAGTAGCGGTCGTGGGTTCAATTCTACCTAACCACAATTTTTAGTAATAGAAGCTCTAGCAAATATTTGGCAAAAATATGATCTAGTTATGGTTTGAACTTTTGATAGAGAAAAGTTAGGAACTCAACAATCATGCCAACTTACAATACCCATCAACTAATGTCACTTTTTTAATCTTATTCAATCTGTGATCTATTTGCACGTGCACCCGTCCCTAACTAAAATTACAATAAATGATAAATGTGAACCCTAATTATAAAAATACAACAGAATCAATACTAAAAATCTTAAAGGTTAGAACTTATAAATCTCGAATCCTCAACTTTAAGAGTAGATGTTACTAAGGGTCGGATTGCGGGTTATCATCTGTGCTCTACTCCAAGTTGATCTCAGCCATTGCCCTTCATTAAAGTGAATTCAATCCTAGCCGTCCACGTAACTAGTTTATGTACAATTTCCTTCCACTTTTAAGTACCTAACCCAATTCAAATTTCCTTTAATTCTTGATATTACTGAAAGCAAGACAGGGGAGTTTCGTTTTTGCTGGAAATAGAGTGACTATTCATGTCAGGTTCTTTCTTAATCCAAATTCAATTTCTTAGAACTCGAAATACTTGTTATTTGTGTGTTTTTTCTAGTGGCAATTGGAAATAGTAACTTGCGTACAATCTGTTTGTGAAATTTCCCAAGTGAACTTTTGGGGTGGGTAAGGTACTGAGAATTGACCCATTAGAGCGTTAAAGGAAGGCCTAACTTGATCTCTTTGAGTAAAATATTGTAAGATCCATGTACTAGGGTTGAATAAGTGTACCAAATAAGGGATTAGTAATACCCTAATGCATGCATTATTTTCTCTAATGCATCCTACCAAATCTTATTCAATCTATGTATTACTAATAGAAGTCTTAGTTATACAACATATTTGTTATTATCCTACATCTATATTTATATTATTATAAAAGTATAAATATAATGTCGGTTTACCAAAATACCCTTAAAATATTAAATATAATAACTCCTAAAGAAAAGCCATAATTGAAATTCCAATGTCGGCCCTCTAATCCTATTAACCATAGGACACAACACGTTAAACTTAACTTAAAAATTTCTATGTGCATGAATAGACTAAATCTATCCTAAGAACACATTAAACTTAAAAACTCCTATATACATGAACAGATCCACAGGTCCCTAAACCTATCCTAGAAACACATGAAACTTAAAAATTGCTATATTTGACAACACCCAATTATATTGTCCGAATCTTAAACTAATACCAATACCTTTTGGAATCCATTCCTATTATAAATTTAATAATTTGATATATATATCTATACTATATTAAAAACACGAAGCCCCTTAGCGAAATGTCGTTCACTTTTTTTACCCTTTAAAAATAAATTTCATATTGGACAAAATCGTAATTAAATTAATTTCTTAATATTTAGGAGATTGAAATTAACTAAAAGTTTACTTACTAAATCTTTTTTTTTTATTTGAACTATTATATAGTACGTCCTAATATTAATGGCTTTAAAGTCAATTAAAAATTTACCTTATATAAACTATCTTATTATTTGAACAAACTGGTAAATTCGATACTAATAAATGTAATCGGCCAATAGTTAAATGTTTTAAAAATAAAATAAATTGACAAAAGTACGTCAAATTATCAAAGACAACATATGGACAAACAATTTCGTAGTGAAGATGAAATTGGATACAACATCTTGGATTTAAAATTTATGCAAAGTTTACCTTCATGTATGCTACTTGAATGCTTTCCCCCCCTTTTTTTACAGTAATATTCATTGACAGTTCAAATAACTTGACACTATTAAAATAAAAAATAATATTGTAAGTAATTTAATTTTCTCTAATAACTGAAATTCTAACATCAACTAGAGATTTGCTTACTCAATGTTTTTGTTGGAAATATTATGTAGAAAATCCTAATATTTAGATTTATTATTTACACAAATAGATAAATCTGTTAATAGCAAATCCATAGGAACGAAGTAAGAATGTTGATATTGTTTATCGCAGATTGAATTATTTTTTGTCATAGAATTCTAACCAATTAATTCTATATAATTATTTATCTTAGTAATAAAATAGAGAAAGACTAAGTAAAAAATTATAACTAAAGTCGATAATATTGGGTGGACTCCTTTAATTTTCTTGTTCTTAGTTATAGATTTATAACCGTTCATGGAATTAAAATCAGTCAGTTATATATGCATTTTAACTATCGTACTTAACAAAAAAAAGTAGAGAAATATTTTTCGTAAAAATGATATTTGATTCTTTAAGTATACAGTACTATGTCCATTACCTTTTAATCAAACTATCCTTCTATAAAATTTATTACCAAATTATAAATATGCATTCTAATAAATATTAAAATTAGACATAAATTATCCCAATATCCATAACTTTTATACCTTTTTAACTCAACATCAAATTTTAGAAATGATTTTTGAATGACACTAAACAATTGCACGTCAAGTATACATAGTTTAAGAATATTTATATAATTCTTAAAACATTTATACTTATTGGTATGGGGTACATGCGCAAAGCGCGTACTCTAAATATAGTTATTATAAAAGCATGAATATAATATCGTTTTACAAAAATAACCTTATAATATTAAGCATAATAATTCATAATAAAAAAGACATAACCGAAATTTTAGATATCAGCCTTACAATCCTATTAGTTTTAGGACATAATACTACACGTTAGGAATCCTACATGATTACCTTTAGGAATCCTATTACTATAATTACTTTCGGGCTATCTAATTCATATAAAATTAAACAAGTAAATATCTTTAGTTATGTAATCCTATTGCTTTTAGGATGTACTTCTTAAAAATTCCTATTACGAATATAATTCAAAAACGTATTATACTGTCCTATTACAATTTAATTTGAGAATGTATTATATTGTCCAAATTCATTTAGAAAAAGGAGAGCTTATATTATTATAAAAGCATAAATACAATATTAATATACCAAAATAGCCCTAAAATATTAAGCGGAAGAACTCATAGGGAAAGAACATAACTGCAATAACCTAATTTTTGGACTACAATACCTTCTTTGCTAATTTTAATATTTAAAATTTTAAAAATAAAAAAAAATTATTCAATTTTTATTAAAAATATGTAAGAAGGTTTAATAAAATCAATTTCAGAAGAATCCTCCGTATTGGCAATACTTTACCACTCCATAATGTTTAATACCAAAAAAAGTAATATTAGATGGACTTCATAAAGGGTTGAAATTGAGAAAAAAATATGCCCACGATAGTATATTTTCATATTGTATTTGAACTATTTTCTACTCAAATAATACCTTTTTAATCAATTTTTCGTGTAATATTGAAAAATATTCAATTATTAAACAACAACTAAAAAAATATTTAAGAATATAAATGTGTGAGAAAGAGAAAAAAATAGTTAGTAAGAGTCAATATCACTAATGATTTTACAAACATAAAGATCTAAAAGTGAAATGTCATATCAATATTTTACTCTTTAAAAATAAAATTTACAGTGTATGCAATTATAATTAAGATTAAATATTCAAAACAAGAGATGAACTAATATTAAGATCTGAATCAACATAGAATAAATTATTTTTTATATTTCCAATAATTAAATCTTTTAATTAATTATTTAGCAAGTGAATCTAATTCAATTATATTTTAAATTCATCATATGAGTAAAACTTTTATTCAAGTTAAAAAACATTTTAGGATACATAAATTTATTCCATAAAATGAGCGTTAAAACACAAACTAAAAATGTAAGTCTATTATTAAGAATCAAAATGCTATACAAGCGTCTGCGGAAGCACAACCAAAGCTAAATCATAATCAATAACAAGTTTTTCAAGACTATATTATAAAGAGTCAACTCTGGTATAACGAGATTATTTTTTATAGATGCCTCCGGCAGAATCAAAATAATATTTCTATATCATACATTACTTGCAAATATCATACAAGAGGCATGATATTGTTAGCAATAATAGCAAGTGATGTACCATATATAATTTTATTGTGAGGCAACTCACTTTAGATTTGATATACCTATTCAAACAACTTAAATAAGCATCACAAATATATTAAAGCAGAACAATGGTGCTATATTTATAAGGAAAGCAAAATTGATAATATTGGATGAAGCACTTATGGCAAAGTGTCAAACGATCGAAATAATTGCCTAGAGTTCTTATTAATGAACCATTTGGTGGAAAAATTAATGGTTTGGGAGGTGATTTCTGTCAAGTACTATCAGTAGTTCCAAAATCTATAAAATATTGTAAAAGCTAGCATGCCAAAGTTATACTTCTCGCTTCAAATGAAAAAAATTCAACTTACTAGAAATATAAAGTAAGAACAGATCCAGTATTCAGTGTCTTCTTGCTTCGTGTCGGAAACGAATAAGAGTATCCAATAAAAGATGATTTGGTTTTTCTTGAACACTTGGTTATCAATCTCAATGGTAATAGTGTCACGACCCGGATTTTTCCACCCTCGGGAGTCGTGATGGCGCCTACTAATGAGAGTTAGGCAAGTCAACCCTTAACTACCTTTTTCATTATCACATTACTTCTTTTATCAATTATCAGTGATAGCATGAGAACAGCAGAATTAAATAAGTAAGCGGAAGACTTAAATTAAATAAGCTGAACAATAATGCGAAAGTCAACATACGCTTCTACCCAAGAACTGGTGTCACATCACTCACGAACTACTAAGAGTACTAAATACAATCGTTTGAAAGAAATATAGCACTGTTTGTCTCGAATACATGAGATAACAGAATGAAATATAGGATAGAGGAGATGTCGGGCCTGCGGACGCCTGCAAGACTACCTCGGTGTCTCGGTGGACTGAAAGCTGGCTCCCGCGCTACTGCTGCTGTCCAATACCTGGATCTGTGCAAAAGAGCACAGAGTGTAGTATCAACATAATCGACCCCATGTGCTGGCAAGTGCCTAGCCTAACTTCGTCGAAGTAGTGACGAGGCTAGGACCAGACTACCAAATAACCTGTGCAGTTCAAATGTATGTACAGCGGAAAAGAAATACAGAAAAATAACTAGTCAATGTGGGAGGGGGAAACATGCTGTGGGGAAAATAATAGTTCCGAATAGAAAGGCATAAAGTAAGGAAAGAAACAACATAGCTAGAATATCAACAAGGAAGCAGAAACCAACAATTGCACAGCATCACCCTTCGTGCTTTTACTCTCGTTCTCACCAAATCAATCGTATCATAATAATGTGCACGAC
This sequence comes from Nicotiana sylvestris, assembly GCF_000393655.2. NCBI lineage: Eukaryota > Viridiplantae > Streptophyta > Magnoliopsida > Solanales > Solanaceae > Nicotiana > Nicotiana sylvestris. The sequence goes on from NC_091067.1 coordinate 36,935,195, forward strand.
ATCACCCTTCGTGCTTTTACTCTCTTTCCTCACCACATAGTTAATGAATATCGGTACGGAATGGTACATCGTACGGCACGGCATCACCCTTCGTGCTTTACACTCTTTCCTCACAATAGCAAACAATGCACGGCATCACTATTCGTTCTTTAACACTCTTCCTCACCCAAACAACAATCACAAACAAAGGGGAAAGAGAGTAGACAAATAATGGTAGAAATCCCGGCAAGGGAATACAACTAAATCCCGGCAAGGGAACAATATCAATAAATCTCAATATCCCGGCAAGGGAGATAATCAACAAAGCAACAAACATCCCGGCAAGGGAACAATTCAATAACTCTTTCTCTTTCTTTCACTTCTTACTTTATAACTCACTTTACCACTTGAGTCAATGCTCCAAAGGATTCAATTACCTCATATACTTTTACCATTCATATTATAACTCGAGTCAATGCTCCTCGAAGTTCAAAGATCACAATTTCTTTCACATGCTTTTTACAACATATAGGAATCATCATTAAGGCATGAAAGATACAACAAAAATCAGAATATCCGCAATATAAAGACTCACGGTCATGCTAGACACTAACGTATAGATACTCGTCACCATGCCTATACGTTGTACTCGACAATTAGCACGTAGCAAATAAGACTCAACTCCTAATCCCTCAAGCTAAGGTTAGACCAAACACTTACCTAAAACTTTCACGGCCAAATCAATCCTCAATTACTGCTTTTTCTCTCGAATTTGGCTCCAAATCGATTGTATCTATACAATAATGACTTCAATACATCAATAAATGCTAAACAATGCGAACCCAATGCCTAATTATAGCTTTCCAAGCATTCTTCCCAAAATCCCAAAAATCGATCCTAGGTCCGCTTGGTCATAACACGAGATTCAGACCAAAATCAAATCACCCATTCACCCACGAGCCTGAATATATAATTTGTTTTCAAATTCGGCCCCAAAACGAGGTCTAAATCAAGAAAAATCAAAACGCCCTAACTCTACCCAATTTCCTAATTTCTACCCTTAATTACATATTTTAGGCCTAGATTTTCAATAGATGTTGATGAAAAATGAAGTAAACGAGTTAAATATTACTAACCCAAGACGTTACAGTGAAGAATTGCTTCAAAGATCGCCTAATAGTTTTGGAGAAGAAGAGATTTTGTGAAATTTTGAGAAATCCCGTAAGTGTTCTGTTTTTGTCTTTTAAAAATCACTGGGCGATTTTATTCTACGCGTTCGCGACAGACCCTTCGCGTTTGCGATGGGTCAGGCTGGTTAGCCTTTGCATTCGCGTTAACAGGCTCGTGTTCGCGTCTACAGGTCGCGTTCGCGTAAGGTAACTACCCCTCCCTCTGCCCAGTCCCATTTGGCCTTCGCGTTCGCGTGGCCAGGAACGCGTTCGCGAAGGTATAGCCCCCCGCTACCTCGCGTTAGCAATCTGGGCTACGCGTTCGCGTAGAAGGAAGTTCCTTTAGCAACATTTTACACATCGCGTTCGCGAGGGCCATCCCGCGAACGCAAAGAAGAAAATATCAGAACACCTGAACTACTTTTTCTACAATTTTTCTTAAGTTCGAAACCTTCCGAAACACAACCAAGCCCTCGGGGCTCCTAACCTAACACATGTACTAACTCAGCAACATCATACGAACTTATCCGTGCAATCAAATCGCCAAAGTAACCTTAAAAACAACGAATCAAACCTAAAAATCAAGAAGTTTTCCAAATACCTCATCAAGTTTCAAATTTAGGATTTCAAGTCCGAAACACGTCAAACGACGTCCGATTTTAACCAAACTTTACAGAAACATCTTAAATCATATATAAGACCTGTACCGGGCGCCGGAACCAAAATATGGGCCCGATACTAATACGTTCTAATCAAATTTCATTTCAATTTTCCTTAATAATTTCAGAAAAACAATTTCCTTTAAAAATTCATTTCTCGGGCTCGGGACCTTGGAATTCGATTCCGGGCATACGCCCAAGTCCCATATTTTCCTACGGACCTTCCAAGACCGTCAAATCACAGGTCCGGGTCCGTTTACCCAAAATATTGACCGAAGTCAAATTTATTCATTTTAAACTCAAAACTTAGTATTTTTCACAAAATTTCATATTTAAGCTTTCCGGCTACGCGCCCCGACTGCGCACACAAATCAAGGTGACTCTAAATGAGGTTTTCAAGGCCTCGAAAGCACAGAATGGGTAATAAAGCAGGTGATGACCCTTTAGATCGTCACATTCTCCACCTCTAAAACAATCGTTCGTCCTCGAACGGACAGAAGAAGGAAGTACCTGAGTCGGGGAATAGATGAGGATAACGGCTCTGCATATCGTACTCAGACTCCCAGGTCGATGCCCAGGAGGCTGACCTCTCCACTGAACACGAACAGAAGGAAAACTCTTGGATCTCAACTAACGAACCTGCTGGTCTAGAATAGCTACCGGCTCTTCCTCATAGGACAAGTCCTTGTCCAACTAGACAGTGCTGAAATCTAACACGTGGGATAGATCGCCGTGATACCTCCGAAGCATGGACACATGAAAAACTGGATGCATGGCTGATAAGCTCGGCGGCAATGCAAGTCTATAAGCCATCTCTCCCACTCGATCAAGAATCTCAAACATACCAATGAGCCTAGGGCTAAGCTTGCCCTTCTTCCCAAATCTCATCACGCCCTTCATAGGCGACACTCGGAACAATACCCGTTCACCAACCATAAAAGCCACATCTCGAACCTTGCGATCTGCATTGATCTTTTGCCTGGACTGAGCTGTATGCAGTCTATCCTGAATGATCCTGACCTTGTCCAAGGCCTCCTAAACCAGATCCGTACCCAACAACCGAGCCTCTCCCGGCTCAAACCATCCAACCGGAGATCGACACCGCCTACCATATAAAGCCTCATAAGGAGCCATCTGGATACTCGACTGGTAACTTTTGTTGTAGGCAAACTCTGCTAAAGGAAAAAACTGATCCCACGAACCTCCAAAGTCAATAACACAAGCTTGGAGCATATCCTCCAATATCTGAATAGTCCGCTCGGACTGCCCATCCGTCTGAGGATGAAATATTGTACTCAACTCAACCTAGGTGCCTAACTCTCGCTGAACTGCTCTCCAAAAATGCGAGGTGAACTGCGTACCTCGGTCCGAAATGATAGAGATCGGCACACCATGAAGACGAACAATCTCCCGGATATAGATCTCCGCTAACCTCTCGGACGAATAGGAGACTATCATAGGAATGAAATGCGCTGACTTGGTCAGCCTATCAACAATGACCCAAACTACGTCGAACTTCTTCCGAATTAGCGGAAGTCCAGTATAGAAGTCCATAGTGATCCGCTCTCACTTCCACTCGGGAAGCTCAATCCCCTGAAATAAACCACCAGGCCTCTGATGCTCGTACTTAACCTGCTGACAATTCAAACACTGTGCCACATATGCCACAATATCCTTCTTCATTCTACGTCACCAATAATGCTGTCGCAAATCCTGATACATCTTTGCGGTGCTCGGATGAATAGAGTACCGGGAACTATGGGCCTCCTCTAAAATCAATTCCCGAAGCCCATCCACATTAGGCACACAAACTCGACCCTGCAATCTCAAAACTCCATCAGCATCTAAGGTAACCTGCTTGGCACCTCCACGTTGCACCGTGTCTCTAAGGACACACAAATGGGGATCATCAAACTGTCGATCACGAATACACTCCAATAACGAAGAACGAGCGACCATGCAAGCTAATACTCGACTAGGCTCAGAAATATCCAACCTCACAAATTGATTGGCCAAAGCCTGAACATCCAAAGCAAGCGACCTCTCACCGACTGGAATATAAGCAAGACTGCCCATACTGGCTGACTTTCTACTCAAAGCATCGGCCACCACATTGGCCTTTCCCGGGTGATATAAGATAGTGATATCATAATCCTTCAACAACTCCAACCACCTCCTCTGCCTCAAATTCAACTCCTTTTGCTTGAACAAATACTGAAGACTTTTGTGATCAGTGAACACCTCACATGCTACGCCATACAGATAATGCCTCCAAATCTTCAGTGTGTGAACAATGGCTGCCAACTCCAAATCATGCATTGGATAGTTCTTCTCATGAATCTTCAACTGCCTCGAAGCATAGGCAATGACCTTGCCATCCTGCATCAACACTGCACCAAGCCCAATACGGGAAGCATCACAATAGACTGTAAGGCCCTGAACCTATGGGAAATACTAACACCGGTGTCGTAGTCAGCGCTGTCTTGAGCCTCTGAAAGCTCGCCTCACACTCGTCTGACCATCTGAACTGGGCACCCTTTTGGGTAAACCTGGTCATCGGGGCTGCCATAGATGAAAACCCCTCCACGAACTGATGATAGTAACCTGCCAATCCCAAGAAACTCCGAATCTCTGTAGCTGATGCTGGTCTAGGACAATTCTTGACTGCCTCAATCTTCTTCGGATCAACCTGAATACCCTCTGCTGACACAACATGACGCAGGAATGCAACTGAACTCAACCAGAACTCACACTTTGAGAACTTAGCATATAACTGACTATCCTTCAGAGCCTGAAGAATCACTCTGAGATGTTGCTCGTGCTCCTCCTGGCTACGGGAATATATCAAAATATCATCAATAAAGACGATCACGAACGAGTCCAAATAAGGCCTGAACACTCGGTTCATCAAATCCATAAAGGTTGTTGGGGCATTTGTCAACCCGAACATAACCAAGAACTCATAATGCTCGTACCGAGTGCGGAAAGCTGTCTTAGGGACATCGAATACCCTAATCCTCAACTGATGGTAGCTAGATCTCAAGTCAATCTTTGAAAATACCTTGGCACCCTGAAGCTGATCGAATAAATCATCAATCCTCGGTAGTGGATACGTATTCTTGATAGTGACCTTGTTCAACTACTGGTAATCAATACACATTCTCATCGAACCATCCTTTTTCTTAACAAAAAAAACCGGCGCACCCCAAGGCGAAACATTGGGTCTAATGAAACCCTTCTCAAGCAAGTCCTGCAACTGCTCCTTCAACTCTTTCAACTCTGGCGGGGCCATGCGATACGGCAGAATAGAAATGGGCTGAGTGCCCGGAGCCAAATCAATGCAGAAGTCAATATCCATATCGGGGGGCATCCCCGACAGGTCTGAAGGAAATATCTCAGGAACTCGTGAACAACAGGCACAGAATCAATAGAGGGAACCTCAGCACTAGAATTGCAAACATACGCCAAATAGGCCAAACACCACTTCTCGACCATATGTCGAGCCTTCACATACGAGATAACACTGCGGGTAGAATGACCAGGAGTCCCTCTCCACTCTAAACGGGGCAAATCCGGTAAGGCTAAGGTCACAATCTTGGCATGACAGTCCAAGATAGCGTGGTAAGGTGATAACCAGTCAATCCCCAATATAACATCGAAATCAACCATGTCTAGAAGCAACAAATCCACGCGAGTCTCAAGACCCCCAATCAAAACTACACAAGAGCAATGGACTCGATCTACCACAATAGAATCACCCACCAGTGTAGACACATAAACAGGAATAATCAGTGAATCACTAGGCATAACCAGATACGGTGCAAAATAAGATGACACATACGAATACATAAACCCCGGATCGAATAACACTGAAGCATCTCTATCACAAACCAGAATAGTACCTGTAATAACTGCATCTGAAGCCTCAGCCTTGAGCCTAGATGGAAGGGCGTAACATCGGGGTTGGGCCCCACCACCCTTAACTACCTCTCTGGGATGGCCTGCTGCTGGCTGGCCTCCACCTCTGGCGGCCTGAGCTCCACCTCTAGGACCTCTACCTCCACCTCTAGCACCTCTACCCCCACCTTTAACTGGATGGGCGGGCTGTGGAACACCTGGTGCCTGTACCATAGCATGAGAACCCTAATGTTGAGAGCTACCCAGTGCTCGAGGGCAAAACCTAGCAATGTGACCCGGATCACCACAAGTGTAACAAGCCCTCAGCTGCTGAGACTGTTGGCCCTGTCGACCTGAATGACCACCTCAGAAACTCTAAAGCAGCGGTGCGCTGATGGGAGCTGGTGGTGCACTATAAGGCTGCTGATCAAAATAATGCGTCTGAGAACCACGACCACCTGAAGTGCCATGGGAGACTTGGAGAGCTGACTGAAAGGGCCTAGGAGGATGGCCTCTACCATATGAATCTCTACCTCCAGATGAGGTACCACTAAATCTGCCTGAATGACGGAGTCTCTTATCCGACCCATGACCACATACTTGTGACAGAACCATCTCAACTCTGCGGGCCACATTGGCCGCCTCCTGAAAGGTGATCTCACTCCCGGCCTCCTTGGCCATCTGAAGACGAATTGGCTGAATAAGACCATCAATAAACCTCCTCACCCTCTATCTCTCTCGGTGGGAAGTATGACAAGAGCATGGCGAGCTAGATCGATGAACCTGGTCTCATACTGGGTGACCGTCATAGAACCTTGCTGGAGGCGCTCAAACTGCCTCCGAAAGGCCTCTCTCTGAGCCACGGGGAGAAATTTCTCCAAAACAATGCTGTGAACTGCTCCCAAGTCAAAGATGGCGAACTGGCTGGTCTAGCTAAGAAATAATCCCTCCACCAAGTCTTGGCGGATCCAGACAGACGAAAGGTAGCAAAATCAACTCCATTGGTCTCAATGATCCCTATGTTCCGAAGAACCTCATGACAACTGTCTAGATAATCCTGGGGATCCTTAGTAGATGCACCGATGAATGTAGAAGTGAAGAGCTTGGTGAACCTATCCAGCCTCCACAAAGCATCGACGGACATAGCCGCTCCATCGTCGGTCTGAGCTACTACACCCGGATGAAGTGCCACAGCTGGTTGAACCGCTGGAACCTGAACCTGGGGAGCTACCTGCTCTAGAGTGCGCATAGCAGGAGTTTGAGCCCCTCCTCCAGCCTGAGAAGTGGCTGGTGCTACAAGAAGCAAACCTGCTCGGGTGACACTCTCCATGAGGCCCACCAATCGGACCAGAGCGTCCTGAAGAACTGGGGTGGCAATGAACCCCTCTAGTACCTGAGCTGGGCCCACCAGAACTGTTGGGGCCGGAACCTCCTCCTCAAAATCAACCTGAGTCTCCGCCACTGGTGTTGCTGCTCGGGGCTAAGCTCTGCCCCTACCTCGCCCTCGCCCTATGCCCATAGTGGGAGCTGTTGTTGGGAGCTCGGGCTGCTGAGCGGTAGATGAGGAAGCGCGTGTTCTTGCCATCTGCGAAAAAACACAGTAGAAATCTAATTAGCATTTGAGGAACAAATCCGCACGACAAGAAAGAACAAATGTGAAATATTCCTAACTTTGTAGCCTCTAGGGGATAAATACAGACGTCTCCGTACCGATCCCTCAGACTCTACTGAACTTGTCCGTGAGTTATGAGACCTATGTAACCTAGATCTCTGATACCAACTTGTCACGACCCGGATTGTCCCACCCTCGGGAGTCGTGATGGAACCTACTAATGAGAGCTAGGCAAGCCAACCCTTAACTACCTTTTTCATTATCACATTACTTCTTTTATCAATTATCAGTGATAGAATTAGAACAACAGAATTAAATAAGTAAGCGGAAGACTTAAATTAAATAAGCTGAACAATAATGCGAAAGTCAACATACGCTTCTACCCAAGAACTGGTGTCACATCACTCACGAACTACTAAGAGTACTAAATACAATCGTTTGAAATAAATATAACACTGTTTGTCTCGAATACATGAGATAACATAATGAAATATAGGATAGAGGAGACGTCGGGCCTGCGGACGCCTGCAAGACTACCTCGGTGTCTCGGTGGACTGAAAGCTGGCTCCCGCGCTACTGCTGCTGTCCAATACCTGGATTTGTGCAAAAGAGCACAGAGTGTAGTATCAGCATAACCGACCCCATGTGCTGGCAAGTGCCTAGCCTAACTTCGTCGAAGTAGTGACGAGGCTAGGACCAGTCTACCAAATAACCTGTGCAGTTCAAATGTATGTACAACGGAAAAGAAATACAAAACAATAACCAGTCAATGTGGGAGGGGGAAACATGCTGTGGGGAAAATAATAGTTCCGAATAGAAAGGCATCAAGTAAGGAAAGAAACAACATAGCTAGAATATCAACAAGGAAGCAGAAATCCACAATTGCACAGCATTACCCTTCGTGCTTTTACTCTCAGCCTCACCAAAACAATATTTTATGATAAAAATGTGCACGGCATCACCCTTCGTGCTTTTACTCTCGTTCTCACCAAATCAATCGTATCATAATAATGTGCACGACATCACCCTTCGTGCTTTTACTCTCTTTCCTCACCACATAGTCAATGAATATCGGTTTTCCGCCCCGCGAGGGTACAAGGGAGTTTTTTCCAATTAAAGGACGATCGAAACGGGATTTATTTATTTATTTCAGAGTCGCCACTTGGGAGATTTAGGGTGTCCCAAGTCACCAGTTTTAATCCCGAATCGAGGAAAAGAATGACTCTGTATTACAGTCCGTGAACCGGAAATCCGGATAAGGAATTCTGTTAACCCGGGAGAAGGTATTAGGCATTCCCGAATTCCGTGGTTCTAGCACGGTCGCTCAACTGTCATATTCGGCTTATTTATCTGATTTTAATACAAATATGAACTTATGTGCCAATTTTAACTTTTTACCGCTTTATTATTATTATTTTAAAGGGATGTGAACATTGTTTAAAACATGTCTTTGGATTACGTCACATGAAATGCACCCGCAATCCGAAACACATTTTTATTCAATGTTTTGGGATTTGGATTTGGGTCGCATGAAATGCACACCCGAGTTTAAGAAGGTAAGCTTATTAAAATGCGCGCCTAAAGCAATTAACGTATTATTATTTTTGGGTAAGGCCGTGGAATTTTGCTAAACGGCTCATCCCAAAGTCTATTTAATTTTAATTAAACATTTATCGAGGGCCCCACAATTTTGTATTTTTATTCGGCAAGGCTCGTCTCATTTATTTTAAAAGACAATACTAAAATGCCTACATTATTCTCTATTAAATTTGTCTCTACAAAATAAAATAAAAAAATGTCTTAATTTATTTACATGCTGAAATTAACCAATAATATTTAATTAAACACCATTCCTCCAAGTTCCAAAATGGTCTATTTTGATAAACTAACGTGTTTTTGAGACATGATAATCATCCAACAATACCGAATTAACTAGATGAAGTTACTACACCATTTATTTATTTTTAGGCAATATATAGATAGTTTGTCCGTTAAGCTATCATCCGATGTTTCACTATGTATATTAAACAACTACATGATTCTGATTAGAGTAAGCTAAACAATTTATATATACAAATAAAATTTAGAATATAATTAAAATAAATCTGAAACTTCAACTCTTCATTTTCGTATCCATGCTACATGTTTCAGTTTACAATAACCAGCGTGTCAGTTGTGTACCTGATATTGGAAGCAAAAGAAAATGAAGATGAGAATCAGCAGCAGTAATAACAATACAGCACAGCAACAACAGCCCAGCAACAGTAACAACCCAAGAAAAGAGTTTGCAAACCGGTGGAATAGTAATCCCAAAACAAAAGCTTCAAGCTTCGATCAAACAACAACAATTAATGCTAATTTCAAACAATGAAAGAAAGCAGAAGATTTTTTCTTTAGTTTTTTTTTATTTGAAAGTTTAAATATTTTTCGGAATTTTCTTTCTCTCTTAAATATTCAGCTCTTTTTTTCTCTCTCTTATTCTCCCTGTCCGTTTTTTTTCTGTTCTGTTACTCTTTTTCAGATTAGTTCCTCTCTGTTATTCTTTCTATCTGTGTGTCTGATTTCAAGACCTCTATATATATCACATCCCATAAATCTTTTAATCAATTAAAATCAACCCATTTTCTCCTACCAAACCCATTATCTTCTCACTCATCCCCATTACATTAAATAAATATATCAACCTCACCCCATTATATTTTGTCCCCCATGCTTTCACTAAACAAATACAAGATTCCTCCCCACTAAATTTTGTCTTGTCCCCCCTTTATATTAAACAATTATATCAAACACCACCCCATTATATTTTGTCCCCCATGCTTAACATAAACAAATGCAATAATGTTCAATTACCAAACTACCCCTCCGACCTTATTGCAATTACCATTTTACCCCTAAATGTGATGCAATTTACAAAACTACCCCCGTCAGCTCTAAACAATCAATTAATCAAAGCTTAACCAAAATATAGCCAAGATGACCAATTTCTCAACAATCTTCAACAACAAATCGTATGAACACGATGAACAACACAACTCAAAATTAATGGAATGAATTAACCATATCGGGAACCAATCCTGGTTAATTTAGACCATCAATGGATGAGCAAGGATACAACAATACCAACAACAAAATACATGATTCAAACTAAATCAACAAATCAAAAACAAACATAAACTCACATTAAATCACTGGATTAAACATGAACTTCAAACAAAGATGAACATGGACTAAATCTATTTTTAAACAATAAACATGACGGATTCAAACGATTCAAACAACATTAATAATTTATGGAAAATACATAACAACACATGAAACAAATTGAAGAAATAATTAATTAAATTTCAACTTGAATCTACCAAACATCAAACTAACAATTCTTTTTTACGAAATAAATAAGATTAACATGACATAAACATGAAAAACAACTGATTAAATTTCCATTTGAAATCTGAAAATTAAATCAACAAAACACATGAACAAACCAAAAAAATTAATTCAAACGATAGACATGAACAAAACAAACATTTGCCGATTTTAGATTCGAGAATATCAAAACAAAATACGGACAAAAATGGAACTCAAAACCCAACTAACCGAAAATGACCCACGACGAACGGAAATGGAAAACTCGGACAGAAAACTCGACATACAGGATCTCGACTCGACGAAAAACCCTCGAACTTTGCCGGACTTTAACCGGACTGCCTTACGTCGTCAACAACAGTACGATGGTGAGCAACAAACATGACTCATGGAGTCGTCAATGACAGTACGCAGCAGTGAAGTATCTGAAGCAGACGCAGCTTGACGCAGAAACAGGAGCAGTGAAGCGAAGCGCCGCGTCCATGGCTGGAGCTCGGGAGCTCGACCACCCAACTCGAAGTCGACGAAACGAAGAAGATGAAGCAGAAAGATCGATCATGGGGCAGTTGCGGGCAGCATGGAGGAACTGGAAGGAGGGGTCGTTTGCAGTGGGGTTTCCACCATGGGAGGGCAGCTATGGCGATGGGTTGACGCGGGGGAGGCAGCCATAGTCGAGCAAGCTTTGAGCTTGACGAAAGAGATGAAGCTATGGTAGCGACGGTGTTATGGTGGGTCGTTGGAGATCGAGGGACTTGTGTCGTTTGGTCGAGGAAGAAGAAGGCAGAAGCAGCTGGTTGAGGGCATCCATGGACGACGTTTGGTGGTTCTTAGTTTTTTGGAGAAGATGGAGAGTGGGGGGCGGGTAGTTTTCTTTAGGTTTTAGGGTTTGGTTTTTTGTTTTGTTTTTTGCAAGATAGGGGTGTTTGGACTTTGGACGGATGTTTTTTGTTAATGGGGCAGACCGGGTCGACCCGGTTTGAAGTGGACCGGGTCATAGGGAAGGTTGGGCAATTATTTGGGCCTGTGGTTTGAAAATTGAAGAAGTGACCCAATCCGATTTTTCTTTGTATTTTTGTTCTCTTTTCTTCTTTTATTTTTCTAAAACTAAATTATAAAAGTACTTAAACTATTATTTAGAACTAAATTAAGTTATAAAAGCGCAAATTAACTCCCAATAACAATTAACGCACAATTAAGTAATAATTAAGCATAAAATTGTTCATTTGGACATTAAATGCTAAAAATGCAAAAGATGCCTATTTTTGTAATTTTTAATTTTTGTAAAACAAATTTAATTACTAACAATTGTAGAATTAAATCTTACATGCAAAATGCGACTTATTTTTGTATTTTTTTATTAATTTAACAAATAAACAAGCACAGACAAATACAAATAATTATCCAAAAATCTCACAAAATTGCACACCAAGGAAAATCATTTTATTTTGAATTTTTTGGGAGTAATTCTCATATAGGGCAAAAATCACGTGCTTACACTCACCATATAGTTAATGAATATCGGTACGGAATGGTACATCGTACGGCACGACATCACCCTTCGTGCTTTACACTCTTTCCTCACAATAGCAAACAATGCACGGCATCACTATTCGTTCTTTAACACTCTTCCTCACCCAAACAACAATCACAAACAAAGGGGCAAGGGAATAGACAAATAATGGTAGAAATCCCGGCAAGGGAATACAATTAAACAGCTAAATCCCGGCAAGGGAACAATATCAATAAATCTCAATATCCCGGCAAGGGAGATAATCAACAAAGCAACAAACATCCCGACAAGGGAACAATTCAATAACTCTTTCTCTTTCTTTCACTTCTTACTTTATAACTCACTTTACCACTTGAGTCAATGCTCTAAAGGGTTCAATTACCTCATATAATTTTACCATTCGTATTATAACTCGAGTCAATGCTCCTCGAAGTTCAAAGATCACAATTTCTTTCACATGCTTTTTACAACATATAGGAATCATCATTAAGGCATGAAAGATACAACAAAAATCAGAATATCCGCAATATAAAGACTCACGGTCATGCTAGACACTAACGTATAGATACTCGTCATCATGCCTATATGTTGTACTCGACAATTAGCACGTAGCAAATAAGACTCAACTCATAATCCCTCAAGCTAAGGTTAGACCAAACACTTATCTCAAACTTCCACGACCAAATCAATCCTCAATTACTGCTTTTTCTCTTGAATTTGGCTCCAAATCGATTGTATCTATACAATAATGACTTCAATACATCAATAAATGCTAAACAATGCGAACCCAATGCCTAATTATAGCTTTCCAAGCATTCTTCCCAAAATCCCAAAAATCGACCCCGGGTCTGCTTGAACAAAACACGAGGTTCGGACCAAAATAAAATCACCCATTCACTCACGAGCCCGAATATATCATTTGTTTTCAAATTCGACCCCAAAACGAGGTCTAAATCAAGAAAAATCAAAAAGCCCTAACTCTACCCAATTCCCTAATTTCTACCCTTAATTACATGTTTTAAGCCTAGATTTTCAATAGATGTTGATGAAAAATGAAGGAAACGAGTTAAAGATTACTAACCCAAGAGATTATGGTGAAGAATTGCTTCAAAGATCGCCTAAGAGTTTTGGAGAAGAAGAGGTTTTGTGAAATTTTGAGAAATCCCGTAAGTGTTCTGTTTTTGTCTTTTTAAAAATCACTGGGCGATTTTACTCTGCGCGTTTGTGACAGACCCTTCGCGTTCGCGATGGTCAGGCTGGTTAGCGTTCGCGTTCGCGTTAACGGGCTCGCGATCGCGAAGCTTTAGCTTCTCGATCCCTCGCGTTCGCATCCTACAGGTCGCGTTTGCGTAAGGTAACTACCCTTCCCCCTGCCCAGGCCCATTTGGCCTTCGCGTTCACATGGCCAGGAACTCGTTCGCGAAGGTATAGCCCCCCGCTGCCTCGCGTTCGCGACCTGGGCTACGTGTTCGCGTAGAAGGAAGTTCCTTTAGTAACATTTTACACATCGCGTTCGCGAGGGCCATCCCACGAACGCGAAGAAGGAAATACCAGAACACCTGAACTGCTTTTTCTGCAATTTTTCTTAAGTCCGAAACCTTCCGAAACACATCCAAAACACACCCGAGCCCTCGGGGCTCCTAACCAAACACATACTAACTCAGCAACATCATACGAACTTATCTGTGCGGTCAAATCGCTAAAGTAACCTTAAAAACAATGAATCAAACCTAAAAATCAAGAATTTTTCCAAATACTTCATCAAGTTTCAAATTTAGGATTTCAAGTCCGAAACACGTCAAACGACGTCCGATTTTAACCAAACTTTACAGAAACATCTTAAATCATATATAAGACCTATACCGGGCGCCGGAACCAAAATACGGGCCCGATACCAACACGTTCTAATCAAATTTCATTTCAATTTTCCTTAACAATTTCAGAAAAATAATTTCCTTTAAAAATTCATTTCTCGGGCTTGGGACCTCGGAATTCGATTCTGGGCATACGCCCAGGTCCCATATTTTCCTACGAATCCTCCGGGACACTCAAATCACCGGTCCGGGTCCGTTTACCCAAAATGTTGACCGAAGTCAAATTTATTCATTTTAAACTCAAAACTTAGCATTTTTCACAGAATTTCATATTTAAGCTTTCCGGCTACGCGCTCGGACTGCGCACGCAAATCGAGGCGACTCTAAATGAGGTTTTCGAAGCCTAGAAAGCACATAATGGGTAAGAAAGCAGGTGATGACCCTTTGGGTCGTCACAAATAGTAATGCATTTAATAAGAGAAATATTTCTATCATAAGATTAAAACGCAATTTGTGCAAATCACATGATAGAATTAAAAAGATATCTTAGCTAGCAGAAATGAATATGTGATGAACTAAATAAAAGGCTGATTGCAAAATTTTATAATAAAAATAAAATGTTTTTTCAAATTTGACTCAGCAGAAATGATACCAATAATTACTACCAAGAAGAATACTTAAATATTTTAATACCAAATGACCTTCTACCATACATGTTTGTTGTCAAGTTTAATATTTCTTACGTATGTTAGTGTCACCGTATATATAATAGACTAGGTTAAAGTTGATCTTCCATTATATAAGTTAATTTTGAAAACAAAACTTGTCCGTCATGCTACTAGAAAACGTAGATACGCCGAATAACTTATGTAATAACACACAAATGGTATATAAGAAGTTTTGACAATAACATCATACATGCAAAAATTATGATACTGGTCAATGTGCTTCTAAGTATATTCTTATCCCTCAATTCAACTTTTGTTTTCCGAAACTAAGGAATATCCTTTTAAATTTGTGTGAAAATAATTATTAGTATGTTTATGTTTTGCAAATATAACAAATAAAGTACAAGGACAAATATCCTAAATATTGGACTATATTTACAGCAATATTTTTTTGCACGAACAACTGTATGTTACACTTTCAAGAGGTATATCGAGATCGACACTTTCAAGAGGTATATCGGGTCGACCCGGTTTGAAGTGGACCGGGTCATGGGGAAGGTTGGACAATTATTTGGGCCTATGGTTTGAAAATTGAAGAAGTGGCCCAATCCGATTTTTCTTTGTATTTTTGTTCTCTTTTCTTCTTTTATTTTTCTAAAACTAAATTATAAAAGTACTTAAACTATTATTAAGAACTAAATTAAGTTATAAAAGCGCAAATTAACTCCCAATAACAATTAACGCACAATTAAGTAATAATTAAGCATAAAATTATTCATTTGGACATTAAATGCTAAAAATGCAAAAGATGCCTATTTTTGTAATTTTTAATTTTTGTAAAACAAATTTAATTACTAACAATTGTAGAATTAAATCCTACATGCAAAATGCGACATATTTTTGTATTTTTTATTAATTTAACAAATAAACAAGCACAGACAAATACAAATAATTATCCAAAAATATCACAAAATTGCACACCAAAGAAAAATCATTTTATTTTTGAATTTTTTGGGAGTAATTCTCATATAGGGCAAAAATCACGTGCTTACAGCTGCCCCTCTTTGCCCGAAGACACGAAGGGTTTTCGTGCAAAGATAAAGCGAGCGATTTTTGCCCATCCGAGTACTCCGTGTGAAGCATTTTTTGAAAAAGATTTGACCGAACCTTTGCTTCAAAGGTTTCCTACATATCCTGGGCTAAACAGGAATCAGGTCAATGTAGTTCGGGAAGTTTTGGTAGCTGGGACTACCGTGGGACTGCAATGTTACTGTTGTTGCATGCTATTACCACTGCTTACCGATCTCCTTGTTACACCGTGCTTAAAAGAAAACAAGAAGCTAGGCTAGACTACAATTTGTTCTTGTTACCTTGCTTTCTTGTCTGCTTGCATTTTTTCCGGTGCTTTTCTTTTGATGTTTTTCTTCCTTTTGACACATGCACTTGAGTTTGTGCTGGGACCTCTTGTTGCAACCTTCTGCTTCCCGGTGCTGGAGATTTTTATTTTTTCCTGCTGGGGATTCCTGTTGTAACCCTCTGTTTTATTGTCCTCTAACTTGATCTTGAAATGTATGCCTCTGTTGTATGGGCGGGCTCCCAACTTCAATACTTGAAATGAAAAACTGAAATGTATGCCTCTGTTATCTGGGCGGGCTCCCAACTTCAACGCTTGAAATGTAAAGACTGAAATGTATGCCTCTGTTCTATGGGCGGGCTCCCAACTTCAACACTTGAAATGAAAAGACTGAAATGTATGCCTCTGTTCTATGGGCGGGCTCCCAACTTCAACACTTGGAATAAAAATACTGAAATGTATGCCTCTGTTCTATGGGCGGGCTCCCAACTTCAACACTTGGAATAAAAAGACTGAAATGTATGCCTCTGTTCTATGGGCGGGCTCCCAACTTCAACACTTGGAATGAAAAGACTGAAATGTATGTCTATATTCTATGGGCGGTCTCCCAACTCCAACAACAACTTTAAAAATAAACGTCATTCCTCTCTTCAGGCGGGCTCCTGACTTCAACCAATAAATCGCCATTCTGTTATTCAGGGGGGCTCCTGACTTCAACCAATACTTGAATTGTGTGTCTCCGTTCTTCAGGCGGACTCCTGATTGCTAAATTTAAAATTGAATGTCTCTATTCTCCAGGCGGACTCCTGACTTTTGAAATTTAAACTGTATGTCTCTGTTCTTCAGGCAGACTCCTGACGTCAAACTTGAATAGTATGTCTCTGTTCTCCAGGCGGACTCCTGATTGCTAAATTTAAAATTGAATGTCTCTATTCTCCAGGCGGACTCCTGATTTCAACAACAACTTAGGAGGAAATGCCTCTCCTATGGGTAAAACTAAACTTTAGGAGGAAATGCCTCTCCTATGGGTGATACTAAACTTAGGAGGAAATTCCTCTCCTATGGGTAAAAACTAACTTATGAGGAAATGTCTCTCCTATGGGTAAAAAAAACAAACTTAGGAGGAAATGCCTCTCCTATGGGTAAAAAAACAAACTTAGGAGGAAATGCATCTCCTATGGGTAAAACTAAACTTAGGAGGAAATGCCTCTCCTATGGGTAAAAAAACAAACTTAGGAGGAAATGCATCTCCTATGGGTAAAACTAAACTTTGGAGGAAATGTCTCTCCTATGGTAAAAAAACAAACTTAGGAGGAAATGCATCTCCTATGGGTAAAACTAAACTTAGGAAGAAATGCCTCTCCTATGGGTAAAAAAAACAAACTTGGGAGGAAATGCATCTCCTATGGGTAAAACTAAACTTAGGAGGAAATGCCTCTCCTATGGATAAAACTAAACTTAGGAAGAAATGCCACTCCTATGGGTAAAAATAAACTTAGGAGGAAATGCATCTCCTATGGGTGAAACTAAAACAAACTTAGGAGGAAATGCATCTCCTAACTTCGATACTTGAAAATAAAATGTCATTCCTTTCTTTAAATTGGCGAGATTTAAACAACTTTAAAGATAAACGCCTTTCTCTGGGTAAAACAAACTTAGGAGGAAATGCATCTCCTATAGGTAAAAATAAACTTAGGAGGAAATGTCTCTCCTATGCGTGAACCATTTCCTTCTTCCTGAATTATTTACTTACCTGTGTTGTCTTCCCTCGAAACTGCTGGGGATTATTTTGATGGGGATGACTTTTCCTTTTCTTCCTTACCCACTCTGGGTTGCCCGAAACTCTGTCGAGGATGCTTCTACATCTCGATGATCCACTAGGGATAACACTGCTGTGGATAACTCTGCTGAGTAAATATGTTATCTTACTCCTTCCAAAATTACTTCCTTTTGAGTAGGATGTTTCATTCCTCTGCAAACTACTTCCCCCTTTTTCTTTTTTTCGTTTTTTTTTTGAAATGAAAAGACTGAATGTATTCCTCTGTTATATGGGCGGGCTCCCAACTTCAACCAACAAATCGCCATTCTATTCTTTAGGGGGGCTCCTGACTTCAACCAATAATGTCAAAAATAAAACGCCATTCTGTTTTTCAGGGGGCTCCTGATTACTTAAAATTTGAATTGTATTCCCTTATTCTCCAGGTGGGCTCCTGATTGCTGATACTTCCATTGTATTCCCTTATTCTCCAGGTGGGCTCCTGATTGCTGATACTTCAACTGCTCTTCCTTGTTCTCCAGGTGGACGCCTGATTGCTAATACTCCAACTGCTCTTCCTTGTTCTCCAGGTGGACGCCTGATTGCTGGGGATAATACTACTGGGGAAGTCTCTTTTCTTCCCCTCCTTCAAATTCAATTTTTTTTTGTTTTTTTTTTCAACACTGCTGGGGATAAAAGTGTTATCTTCTCGGGATAACGTTGTTGAGGATAACGCTGCTGGGGAATTTTATCCCTTCAAATCGATGTTTCATTCTTCTGAAAGCTGCTGGGGATGATAATGGCTTTTTGCTTTTCTGAGCACAAGTGTCATCCCTTTATTCTGTCTGCTGGGGAATACTTCCTCCATTGAAACTTATTATGTTGGGGCAACACTGGTTCAAACACAACTTCCTTGAGACTGGTGCTATCTTTATTCTTCCTCAAATGGGTACCTGACTTCCAGAAAATTTTCCAAATGAAAGGAAAATTTTCTTCCCCAGTTTGACAGTCTCCCTTATGGCATGCATTTCTGTCATCAATGCCATTTCCTTTACCTGTTTCAAATCAAACAAAATTTGTTAGTTTAAAACGTGGTGGTTGGTTGTGATACTCCTACTGGGATGGCTTTTCCTTTTCTCCTTCCTTGCTCTGCGCTCCACAACTTGTTGGGGATGATATTATTTGCTGGGGATAATCCCTTTCTGCTGGGGATATCCCTCTTCTTTTGTGGCATAGCTCGGAAACTGGCATTTCCCCGACCTTTTAGTCTAGTATGAATTTCCCCAAATCATGCTCACTGCTCTCCTTGCTTTGTTCAACGGGCCTTGGCCTTGAGGTTTATAACCTTTGATTTCGGCAAGGGTATCCCTCTTGACACTTGTCAATCCTTTTGTCAATTCCCTTTTGCTGGGGATATCTTTTTTTTGACACTGGCCTCGCGCTTGTTCCTTGCTGACTATACCATTTGGATGTACTAGTCAGATCTCATCTTGCATGATTGGAAAGCTGATGGCCTATTTTGAAGTCAATTCTCGCTTGTTCTGACCAGACAGACTCTACTGGGGAATTTTTCTATGAAAGGGAAAGATAAAAGGGAACAGAATAAAAAGACAAAGGCAAAATATGACTCTTTAAAAAAAGAAACTATAAATACAAACCTATTAAAAGCAGATACCGACTCTAATGGTCATGACATGCACATGTGGCCTATCCTCTGCCGTCTTTCAAGACCTTCAATTGGCAATTCCCCATTTGATTCCCAATCTTATTCGACTTGTAGTGCCCGAAGGTTTTTCACTATCAAGCCTCTCTCATTTTGGTTTTTCTCTCAGCTTTCATTGCCTTATGGTGTCCGTGAAGATTTTCACCGATAAGACTCTCTCATTTATATCACTTTCCAACTGGGGATTTGGAGTGTTGCCGGTATGACTCTCTCTGCTGGAGATTAGAGTCCTTTCTGCTGTGGAACAGAGTGTTATGTTCACCGGTAAGACTCTCATTTGTCTGACTTGGCATCTTTTGAAGACTGATCAGAAGGTCTTTCTTTGGACCATAATGTGGGTTTTTGGACAGGCTATAAAGAAAGGGTATTAAAGGCTCAAAAACAAAATAAATTTGGGGTTTTAAAATTACAACCTTCGGAACCAATTTTGCTTACCAAAAGCGCAACCCTTGTCCCAGTTTCTTGCTTGGGGATTATTTACTTATTTTTTATTATTTTTATTACACCATGACCGAGCCGTGAGGCGCCTACGTATCCTCTTTGAGGAATCAGGTCGAACGTAGTTCCCAATTCCTCTTTTTCATTTGACTTTCCTTTGTTTTTGTTTTTTTTTTGTTATCATTTTTCTTTTCTTTTCTGTTCTCTTTTTTTTTCGTTTTGTTGTTGTTTTCTTTCTTTCTCTTTTTTTTCGTTGCTACTGATTCCGAACGAGGGGTATGAAAGAAAATAAATAATGCTCAAAAAGGGGTAATGAAAGATAAAGTGTTTAGGTAGCAGAACAAAATGCCTTCGTCATTCCAGCCTTCAAAACATGCCAAGTGCAAACAACACAATTAAACAATAGATTTATAGTCTCTTCTGATGGTGCTGGACTTGACAATTATATTCAACATCTGTTTGTTCATTTGTCACTTCTAAAGCACCGTTGGGCGACACTCTCATTCTCATTATTATGAACGACCCTCATGCCAATTTGGCGAATATTTGCTTTTAACGATTTTCTTTGTGTTTAACTTGCCCTAGTTCCACATGACTCGAGCTCCGAACAATCTCAAACCGTACTTATTTCCTTTAACCGTTCTGATCACCTTTCCGGGGTTTTATGATTAACTTTTAAGATTAGGCCCGAACTGTGTGTGCATGTCATGTCACGAGAATCGGCGCTGAACAAAAAATGATAAAAGGACTAAACAAAAGAAAACTGGAAATAAAAAGGACCGGATTTTGCATTAGATTACCGGTGAAAGGGTTTGAATGACAAGACAAACAAAACAAACCAGAATAAAATTTTAAACAAACTGGACAAAACTTAAACAGACCGCTATGACGAAATGAAAAGATAAGAAGGTTTGACACAAGATAATATCCGGATTACAACCCTAAGAATAATCCAGACAACAGAAATGACAACAAAATACGCCACCACAAGCTTCTCTCTTGCTAACCAAGGAACGGAGCGTCCTCCTACTTTATCAAAATTGGCATCTTAGCCACTGAGCTTCGCATCAGTATTGTCCAGACCATTGCCAGCTTCAATATCATCAACTTTAGTCAACAAGTCCCAATAGGATTCGAGTGCTTCTGTTATCAGGCCTGATCCCCACAAAGTGTGCTTTTGGGTCTTGTATTTCCGGCTTACCACAAACTAACCACCTTAACTTTCTTTGTGATTCAAAACAAAATAGGTTAGAATGGACTCAGTCGGTCCTCAATATTAACAACATCTTTTCTTTTTTTTTTCTTTTTTTTCATTTTTTTTTGATTTTTTTTTCGATTTTTTTTCTTTTTTTTATCATTTTTTTTCTTTTCATTTTTTCCTTTCATTTTTTGTTGTGGTCGAATCTTATGGAGATTGCCTACTTATCATGACCCCGCATGAATCAGACCTTGCGTAGTTCGGACCAATAAAAGATAAACAATACTAAACTTTTTTTTTTCAATTTTCATATTAAAATAAACTAGGTTTCAAAAGTTTGAAGATGACCTCCAAACTCAAGAATCAAACAACCCACATATTCTAATCAAAAGATTTACAAACTCAAAAAATAAATGGCCAGCTTCCTTTCTCCGTTTGACAAATGCAACCGAACGGTTATTTTTTGCAAACGTGGCCCCTTCCAAATCTCACATGAATTTTGAAGCCGGGGAGGATTATTTTGACACTTTACAAACTTGACCGTTCTTTTACGAAAATAGCCTTTCGACAACTGAAAGATACTCTAAGTCTATTTCGGCAAGAACGGTTTAAGACGCGGCTGAAGCTGGCTCGACTTATTTTGACCAAAAAATTCAAATGGTATTCACCTAACCGCTGACTCTTTGTTTTTTTTTCAAATTACAATGAAAATGTGGTGTTGCAAACACGGCCCTTCAGCGCCTCGGGGACGAAGATTTTTAAGGCTGTGTGGGTCAACTGGACAAAAATCCTAAACATGACCCAAAAAGTGGTTGTTTATGCGAAGTCAGCCTTCCGGCGTCCCTTTCGGGAACATTCGGCTATTTTTGACAAAAACAGTATCACCCTGACTTATTTATGACTCTTTTTATCAAAAAAATAGAAAACTCAATATTGCAAACACGGCCTTTCAACGTCTCGGGGACGAAGATTTTTAAGGCTGTGTGGGTCAACTGGACCAAATCTTAAAAAATGACCCAAAGGTGGCTGTTTATGCAAAGTCAGCCTTCCGGCGTCCCTTTCGGGAACATTCGGCTATGTCTTGATAAAACAGCGTCACCCGACTTCTTTATGACAGAATTAAAATTTTGACATATTTTTTTTTTTTATTTATTTGTTTTTGGCTATTTTAGCAAAAGGTGGGGTTGGACCTGATGAGGGTTGCCTACGTGTCTCACATCCGGTGAGAATCAAACCCGCGTAGTTCGGGTAATCCCGAATAAAGTAAATAAACTAACCCTTTTTTTTTAAATTTTATTTTTTGAAGGAAAGACTTATAAAGAAGAAAGAAAATATTTTTGGAATTTTACTTTTAATGAAAGATATGCTTACGAAAATATTTTTTGAATTTTGAATTTTCTTTTCAATGGAAAAGAAAAAGGAAAATATTTTCGGATTTTTTTTTATTATATATATTTTTTATTTTTATTTTTAATAATTAAAAAGACTTTCTAAAGAAGTCAATAATGGAAAATATTTTTGGATTTTTTTGTTTTGAAAATTGGGGGTATAAAGAAACTTTTCTAGACTTTTTGGCAAGACAAATATTTTTTGCAACAATTAAACATATATATATATATTTTTGAAAATAAAGAAAAACTTTTTGGATATATATATATATATATATATATATATATATATATATATATATATATATATATATATTTGCAACAAATAATAAAACCACTTTCAACGCCCGACTCTTTTATTTTTTTTATTTTTTGACATTTTCATAAACAAATAAATAAAAATAAAAAATATTTTTTAAAAATAAGAATCTTTTTCATTTTCATTTTCATGGCAAGACAAACTATTTTTTTCTATATTTTTTTTTTGAACAACAAGACAGAACAACGATTTTTTTTTCTTCTATTTTTCCTTTGCTTTTAATAAAACAGACTAATAAGACATTTTTCATTTTCTCAAAATTTCGGCAGAGTTTTGACAGTATTTGAGTATTGGTTTTTTTCAAAAATAAACAATCAATTCCCTAACCGCTATTTTTTTTTTCAATTTCAAAATATTATTCCTGATATTCACAAGTCAGTCAACACACAAGTCCGAATCAAATAAATGCGCAAGTAGTAGCAAGTAAGATGCATCAGGATGGTCATTTTCATTTTTTGGTACACCTGTCCTAGACAGACCCAACCCCTGTGTTGAGCCTCCAAAGTCAAATGCACGTGATGCAAACAAACGTTCCTACTAGGGATCCGGCATGAAGCTGAGTTATTCTAGGTTCATAACCTGGGTATTTGTTCTAGACTGTGTACCCGAGCGGACAACTCGAGTCGAGGAGGGGGCTACGTACCGGGGACCCGCGGGGTCCGTCCGGCTTTGTAACTTGTCCGGCCTCTTTCTTATTTCAAGGTATGACACTAACAGAATAGGGAGTCTCGACCAGCGAGCTTCTCCCCGGAGGTAAGAAGAGAAGGGTTTCGGCACAGTTTATATACAGTTCAAATAATATCAAAGCGGTAAAAGCATCATTTAGCACATTAGGCATGTATCATGTAACAAAACCAGATAAAACCAAATATAACAATTCATCTAAGCTCGAATTTCTAACCCTGAACCAGTGGTTCTGGGTCTATTCCCCAGCAGAGTCGCCAGAGCTGTCATACCTCCTCCCCCCCCCCGCCCCGCGAGGGTACAAGGGAGTTTTTTCCAATTAAAGGACGATCGAAACGGGATTTATTTATTTATTTCAGAGTCGCCACTTGGGAGATTTAGGGTGTCCCAAGTCACCAATTTTAATCCCGAATCGAGGAAAATAATGACTCTGTATTTCAGAGTCGCCACTTGGTAAGGCCGTGGAATTTTGCTAAACGGCTCATCCCAAAGTCTAATTAATTTTAATTAAACATTTATCGAGGGCCCCACAATTTTGTATTTTTATTCGGCAAGGCTCGTCTCATTTATTTTAAAAGACAATCCTAAAATGCCTACATTATTCTCTATTAAATTTGTCTCTACAAAATAAAATAAAAAAAATGTCTTAATTTATTTACATGCTGAAATTAACCAATAATATTTAATTAAACAACATTCCTCCAAGTTCCAAAATGGTCTATTTTGATAAACTAACGTGCTTTTTGAGACATGATAATCATGCAACAATAGCGAATTAACTAGATGAAGTTACTACACCATTTATTTATTTTTAGGCAATATATAGATAGTTCGTCCGTTAAGCTATCATCCGATGTTTCACTATGTATATTAAACAACTACATGATTCTGATTAGAGTAAGCTAAACAATTTATATATACAAATAAAATTTAGAATATAATTAAAATAAATCTGAAACTTCAACTCTTCATTTTCGTATTCATGCTACATGTTTCAGTTTACAATAACCAGTGTGTCAGTTGTGTACCTGATATTGGAAGCAAAAGAAAATGAAGATGAGAATCAGCAGCAATAATAACAATACAGCACAGCAACAACAGCCCAGCAACAGTAACAACCCAGGAAAAGAGTTTGCAAACCGGTGGAATAGTAATCCCAAAACAAAAGCTTCAAGCTTCGATCAAACAACAACAATTAATGCTAATTTCAAACAATGAAAGAAAGCAGAAGATTTTTTCTTTAGTTTTTTTTTATTTGAAAGTTTAAATATTTTTCGGAATTTTCTTTCTCTCTTAAATATTCAGCTCTTTTTTTCTCTCTCTTATTCTCCCTGTCCGTTTTTTTTCTGTTCTGTTATTCTCTTTTTCAGATTAGTTCCTCTCTGTTATTCTTTCTATCTGTGTGTCTGATTTCAAGACCTCTATATATATATATATATCCCATCCCATAAATCTTTTAATCAATTAAAATCAACCCATTTTCTCCTACCAAACCCATTATCTTCTCACTCATCCCCATTACATTAAATAAATATATCAACCCCACCCCATTATATTTTGTCCCCCATGCTTTCACTAAACAAATACAAGATTCCTCCCCACTAAATTTTGTCTTGTCCCCCCTTTATATTAAACAATTATATCAAACACCACCCCATTATATTTTGTCCCCCATGCTTAACATAAACAAATGCAATAATGTTCAATTACCAAACTACCCCTCCGACCTTATTACAATTACCATTTACCCCTAAATGTGATGCAATTTACCAAACTACCCCCGTCAGCTCTAAACAATCAATTAATCAAAGCTTAACCAAAATATAGCCAAGATGACCAATTTCTCAACAATCTTCAACAACAAATCGTATGAACACGATGAACAACACAACTCAAAATTAATGGAATGAATTAACCATATCGAGAACCAATCCTGGTTAATTTAGACCATCAATGGATGAGCAAGGATACAACAATACCAACAACAAAATACATGATTCAAACTAAATCAACAAATCAAAAACGAACATAAACTCACATTAAATCACTGGATTAAACATGAACTTCAAACAAAGATGAACATGGACTAAATCTATTTTTAAACAATAAACATGACAGATTCAAACGATTCAAACAACATTAATAATTTCTGGAAAATACATAACAACACATGAAACAAATTGAAGAAATAATTAATTAAATTTCAATTTGAATCTACCAAACATCAAACTAACAATTCTTTTTTACGAAATAAATAAGATTAACATGACATAAACATGAAAAACAACTGATTAAATTTCCATTTGAAATATGAAAATTAAATCAACAAAACACATGAACAAACCAAAAAAATTAATTCAAACGATAGACATGAACAAAACAAACATTTGCCGATTTTAGATTCGAGAATATCAAAACAAAATACGGACAAAAATGGAACTCAAAACCCAACTAACCGAAAATGACCCACGACGAATGGAAATGGAAAACTCGGACAGAAAACTCGACGTACAGGATCTCGACTCGACGAAAAACCCTCGAACTTTGCCGGACTTTAACCGGACTGCCTTGCGTCGTCAACAACAGTACGATGGTGAGCAACAAACATGACTCATGGAGTCGTCAACGACAGTACACAGCAGTGAAGCATCTGAAGAAGACGCAGCTTGACGCAGAAACAGGAGCAGTGAAGCGAAGCGCCGCGTCCATGGCTGGAGCTCGGGAGCTCGACCACCCAACTCGAAGTCGACGAAACGAAGAAGATGAAGCAGAAAGATCGATCATGGGGCAGCTGCGGGCAGCATGGAGGAACTGGAAGGAGAGGTCGTTTGCAGTGGGGTTTCCACCATGGGAGGGCAGCTATGGCGATGGGTTGACGCGGGGGAGACAGCCATAGTCGAGCAAGCTTTGAGCTTGACGAAAGAGATGAAGCTATGGTAGCGACGGTGTTATGGTGGGTCGTTGGAGATCGAGGGACTTGTGTCGTTTGGTCGAGGAAGAAGAAGGCAGAAGCAGCTGGTTGAGGGCAACCATGGACGACGTTTGGTGGTTCTTAGTTTTTTGGAGAAGATGGAGAGTGGGGGGGCGGGTAGTTTTCTTTAGGTTTTAGGGTTTGGTTTTTTGTTTTGTTTTTTGCAAGATAGGGGTGTTTGGACTTTGGACAAATATTTTTTGTTAATGGGGCAGACCGGGTCGACCCGGTTTGAAGTGGACCGGGTCATAGGGAAGGTTGGGCAATTATTTGGGCCTGTGGTTTGAAAATTGAAGAAGTGGCCCAATCCGATTTTTCTTTGTATTTTTATTCTCTTTTCTTCTTTTATTTTTCTAAAACTAAATTATAAAAGTACTTAAACTATTATTAAGAACTAAATTAAGTTATAAAAGCGCAAATTAACTCCCAATAACAATTAACGCACAATTAAGTAATAATTAAGCATAAAATTGTTCATTTGGACATTAAATGCTAAAAATGCAAAAGATGCCTATTTTTGTAATTTTTAATTTTTGTAAAACAAATTTAATTACTAACAATTGTAGAATTAAATCGTACATGCAAAATGCGACATATTTTTGTATTTTTTTTATTAATTTAACAAATAAACAAGCACAGACAAATACAAATAATTATCCAAAAATATCACAAAATCTCACAAAATTGCACACCAAGGAAAATCATTTTATTTTGAATTTTTTGGGAGTAATTCTCATATAGGGCAAAAATCACGTGCTTACACTCACCATATAGTTAATGAATATCGGTACGGAATGGTACATCGTACGGCACGACATCACCCTTCGTGCTTTACACTCTTTCCTCACAATAGCAAACAATGCACGGCATCACTATTCGTTCTTTAACACTCTTCCTCACCCAAACAACAATCACAAACAAAGGGGCAAGGGAATAGACAAATAATGGTAGAAATCCCGGCAAGGGAATACAATTAAACAGCTAAATCCCGGCAAGGGAACAATATCAATAAATCTCAATATCCCGGCAAGGGAGATAATCAACAAAGCAACAAACATCCCGGCAAGGGAACAATTCAATAACTCTTTCTCTTTCTTTCACTTCTTACTTTATAACTCACTTTACCACTTGAGTCAATGCTCCAAAGGGTTAAATTATCTCATATACTTTTACCATTCGTATTATAACTCGAGTCAATGCTCCTCGAAGTTCAAAGATCACAATTTCTTTCACATGCTTTTACAACATATAAGAATCATCATTAAGGCATGAAAGATACAACAAAAATCAGAATATCCGCAATATAAAGACTCACGGTCATGCTAGACACTAACGTATAGATATTCGTCACCATGCCTATACGTTGTACTCGACAATTAGCACGTAGCAAATAAGACTCAACTCCTAATCCCTCAAGCTAAGGTTAGACCAAACACTTACCTCAAACTTCCACGACCAAATCAATCCTCAATTACTGCTTTTTCTCTCGAATTTGGCTCCAAATCGATTGTATCTAAACAATAATGACTTCAATACATCAATAAATGCTAAACAATGCGAACCCAATGCCTAATTATAGCTTTCCAAGCATTCTTCCCAAAATCCCAAAAATCGACCCCGGGTCCGCTTGGTCAAATCACGAGGTTCAGACCAAAATCAAATCACCCATTCACTCACGAGCCCGAATATATCATTTGTTTTCAAATTCGACCCCAAAACGAAGTCTAAATCAAGAAAAATCAAAAAGCCCTAACTCTACCCAATTCCCTAATTTCTACCCTTAATTACATGTTTTAAGCCTAGATTTTCAATAGATGTTGATGAAAAATGAAGGAAACGAGTTAAAGATTACTAACCCAAGAGATTATGGTGAAGAATTGCTTCAAAGATCGCCTAAGAGTTTTGGAGAAGAAGAGGTTTTGTGAAATTTTGAGAAATCCAGTAAGTGTTCTGTTTTTGTCTTTTTAAAAATCACTGGGCGATTTTACTCTACGTGTTCGTGACAAACCCTTCGCGTTCGCGATGGTCAGGCTGGTTAGCCTTCGCGTTCGCGTTAACGGGCTCGCGATCGCGAAGCTTTAGCTTCTCGAGCCCTCGCGTTCGCATCCTACAGGTCGCGTTTGCGTAAGGTAACTACCCTTCCCCCTGCCCAGGCCCATTTGGCCTTCGCGTTCACATGGCCAGGAACTCGTTCGCGAAGGTATAGCCCCCCGCTGCCTCGCGTTCGCGACCTGGGCTACGTGTTCGCGTAGAAGGAAGTTCCTTTAGTAACATTTTACACATCGCGTTCGCGAGGGCCATCCCACGAACGCGAAGAAGGAAATACCAGAACACCTGAACTGCTTTTTCTGCAATTTTTCTTAAGTCCGAAACCTTCCGAAACACATCCAAAACACACCCGAGCCCTCGGGGCTCCTAACCAAACACATACTAACTCAGCAACATCATACGAACTTATCCGTGCGATCAAATCGCCAAAGTAACCTTAAAAACAATGAATCAAACCTAAAAATCAAGAATTTTTCCAAATACTTCATCAAGTTTCAAATTTAGGATTTCAAGTCCGAAACACGTCAAACGACGTCCGATTTTAACCAAACTTTACAGAAACATCTTAAATCATATATAAGACTTATACCGGGCGCCGGAACCAAAATACGGGCCCGATACCAACACGTTCTAATCAAATTTCATTTCAATTTTCCTTAACAATTTCAGAAAAATAATTTCCTTTAAAAATTCATTTCTCGGGCTTGGGACCTCGGAATTCGATTCTGGGCATACGCCCAGGTCCCATATTTTCCTACGAATCCTCCGGGACAGTCAAATCACCGGTCCGGGTCCGTTTACCCAAAATGTTGACCGAAGTCAAATTTATTCATTTTAAACTCAAAACTTAGCATTTTTCACAGAATTTCATATTTAAGCTTTCCGGCTACGCGCTCGGACTGCGCACGCAAATCGAGGCGACTCTAAATGAGGTTTTCGAAGCCTAGAAAGCACATAATGGGTAAGAAAGCAGGTGATGACCCTTTGGGTCGTCACAAATAGTAATGCATTTAATAAGAGAAATATTTCTATCATAAGATTAAAACGCAATTTGTGCAAATCACATGATAGAATTGAAAAGATATCTTAGCTAGCAGAAATGAATATGTGATGAACTAAATAAAAGGCTGATTGCAAAATTTTATAATAAAAATAAAATATTTTTTCAAATTTGACTCAGCAGAAATGATACCAATAATTACTACCAAGAAGAATACTTAAATATTTTAATACCAAATGACCTTCTACCATACATGTTTGTTGTCAAGTTTAATATTTCTTACGTATTTTAGCGTCACCGTATATATAATAGACTAGGTTAAAGTTGATCTTCCATTATATAAGTTAATTTTGAAAACAAAACTTGTCCGTCATGCTACTAGAAAACTTAGATACGCCGAATAACTTATGTAATAACACACAAATGGTATATAAGAAGTTTTGACAATAACATCATACATGCAAAAATTATGATACTGGTCAATGTGCTTCTAAGTATATTCTTATCCCTCAATTCAACTTTTGTTTTCCGAAACTAAGGAATATCCTTTTAAATTTGTGTGAAAATAATTATTAGTATGTTTATGTTTTGCAAATATAACAAATAAAGCACAAGGACAAATATCCTAAATATTGGACTATATTTACAGCAATATTTTTTTGCACGAACAACTGTATGTTACACTTTCAAGAGGTATATCGAGATCGACAACAAGAATTTTGGTTAAGGTAGAGCAACCAAAGCATTAGGAGAAAACATACACAAAAAAATATTATCCACAAAGAAGTGTTCGTTAATATACTAGCACATTAAATACTTTTAAACTATAATAGTACATAATATCTAACTAACATGATAAAATTGATCATTTGTGTAAGTTTTGATGATGTCCTTTTATTTTAAATTCATGTATTATGTATAATAATATTTTTCGGCATTTAGATGATTGTTATATTATTATATATAAAATTTGTCTCTTTAATTAAATTTTATTGTTCCTTCATATAAATAAATATTTAAACAATCACGTGTCATTATTAACGTGCAACGCACGTTCATAGATACTAGTATAACTAATACATAGCAAGATATGATATTAGCAATACCAAGGCTATTAATGCATGCATTAGCATAGTTAAAGATAAAATTATCCTTAAAGTCCCTTAAAGCTAAAGAATATGGAGCAATGCATTTTAATTTTTAATACGCCACACCAAACAACCAAACAGTGGATAAGAAACAATCTCTGCATAACTAATGCTTGCATTACTAATCCATGCATTACTAATACACCTTATTTAATACTATTATTATACACCTTACCAAACAACCTCTAACTAAAATATTGTAAGATCCATGTGCTGGGGTTAATTTTGGCAAATGGCTGTTGAAATAGGAAGTTCTAACTGTTAAATGTATAAAATAGGAAAAATATGTACAATTGGGATGCTTTAGAAATGGATGTCTTTAATATATTTATGGATGAGGAAATCTGGTGCTAAAATTGTGGGATTGTATGTACCCAATGGAATAGTGGAGGTGCGTGCAGACTATCCCTGACAATAGTGTCAAAAAAATTATCAGATTGACGAATTGTTTGGGAGCAAATATATGCAATATCTATTATACTAACCATGGTCAAGACCTTGCTTTAGTTAATTAAATCAAATCATTGATTTTAAAATGAGACCTACATCATCTATATAAGTAAGAAATTAGGGAAATGGAGAGGAGCCAGATCCATCTTTTACCTATTACATGAGATTATTACTTAGTTGTTTTTTAGGCTGCCAAATTAGGCTTTATTACAAACAGTTACCTTTAGTCTAATGGAATAAAAGTTTTACACTATCAGAGGGTGGAAATTAAACTTCAACATGAATACTTCTCAAAGCATTAAAACACAGCAAGCAGTACTACTCAAAAATTTGCACTAAGAAATCAGTAGCAATGGCTCTTTTATGTTGATTCAAAAAAAGAAGAATATATGTGTCACCCATCCAAGTAAAAACTTGAGGAAATGGAGACAGTGTGATATGTAGAAGAGCCGGATCCATCTATTACCTATCACAATGGGTGATGGAGTAGACGTTTTACATTAATAGTGCGCCAAAGTTGAACTCCAACATTAATACTTCCCAAAACATTAAAACAGAGCACGGAATACTACTCAAATATATGCAATATGAACCAGGGGTAATGCCTCCTTTATGTTGATCATAGTATATAGCCTTGTAAATTTGATCCTGAGAGAAGTACATCAATGAAGCTACCTAAGTTCAAGATAGAACAACAAAATCATCTCTATCACTATTAAGAGATTTCCACTGCAACATTTTAAGCCAACCTGTTTTACTTTTTTCAATTTAATTAAACTTGTGATGTCTTTTGTCAAAGTTTCACCTTCTTTTTTCCACTCATGGCTTCTTTCAAGATTGTCAGCCATGGCATTTCTCTCTAAACAATTTTAGGTCTACTCAGAAATTTACAAAAAGATAGATATTCTCTCAGTATAAGAGAGTCACTTCTACGATGACAAATATTGATGCAATTCATGGTGAATAATAGATAGCTAACTCAACATAATTAGTAACAAGTTAGAAATATCCAAATAGAATTTGACGTTTTGAATAGTTTATTTTGTCAAAGATCCAAAATATAAAAGCCAAGGACAACTTTGTTTTGAACTTGAGTGAATATAAGTTTCAGGCAAAAGAGATCTGAAAAGTGCATGTGATAGATGTGATCACTGATAAGGATACTATAGACTGTAAATTAAGTGGAAGGAAAAGAATGCATGAAGATAGGCTACTGATCATGCTGTACAAACAGGGATTACACTATTTGGTTGCAGATAGTCTATCAAAACAAAAAAAAAAAGGCGACTTGGGATTTCTTGTTACTACAATATGAAGTATTTCATGTTCTTATAAGTTATTATGTGGAAGGTTAACTGCTAAACAACAATATAACAACTATGCACACGATTATTTTGAGATTTGAGAATGTTCATGAAGGTATATATTAAGAGCTAAATATCTATGCTTTTGCAAAGCTTGCATAATGAGAAAAAAAGGATAAGACAATATAATATGGCTCGACTTAAGACCTACGGTGTGTTGGTATGGTGGAATACATTCTCATCTAATTTTTCCATGTTTGGTTGCCTTAAATATTTTCCCTAAGAACATATTATCCTCTAATTTCTAAAAATATAACTTCTCAACTAGCAAGAGGAGGGAATTCATTATCCAAAACTTTTCCATGCCATTTCCAAATGATGATTCCCCCCCACCCCCCACCCCCACCCCCCACCCCCACACACACAAAAGTTAGTTAATTTGTCACGTTATAGTTTCTGAGATTATTTTCTGCTTAATTACCCAACACCAAAAAGAATATGTGAGAAAATCACTTATTTATGTTTTCCTGCATACCAAATACACCCCCTTGTTTCTGCTAGTGCTTTGGATGTCTGCAGGAAAACATTACAATTGTATCATATATACATGTCCAACTACGATGATTTCACAGTATTGCTATCGTCCTCCTTCTGCTGTAATTGTCAATTGATTGTTAGAGACTTTGGAGAGAGAAGATGATGTGCTAGACGTGTGTGTCCTTATTACAAAAGCTGGTCGATTAGGTCTAGGAAGACTCATACCATCCCCTCCCAGCATTACAATGACATCTGATATGTTAGGACGATTATTTGGATCTTCTTGTACACACAAGAGTGCAACATTAATGCACTTTACCACTTCATCTCTGTTGCATGGTTCAAGTAATGATTTCTCTATTAACTGTATTGCATTATCATCTATCCACAATTTCCATGCCTGTGAAAACTTTCTATCAGAGAATCAAAGCTAATAAAAAGATATACATATTAAGTCATGGGAAGTTTCTTCACTTACATAGCATAGCAAGTTTAAGGCTTCTTCTGATTGATAATATCCATTGTTCTTCCTTCCACTGACTATCTCAAGTACGACTACCCCGAAACTGAATACATCTGACTTGATGGAAAACAATCCATTCAGTGCATATTCAGGTGACATATAGCCACTGGATTGCACCAGGTGAACAAAGTGTTAAGCATGAGAATTTTACCAAAACCGAAAAAATAACCAAACACCCATTATTAGGATCATTTGGAAGAAATAAACGATAGGAAGGGATGTAATACTTACTAGGTCCCCACCACTTTCTTCGTTTTTGCTTCAGTTCTTGTTCCTTCAACAATCCTTGCCAAACCAAAATCCGAAATCTTCGGATTCATCGCCTCATCTAACAAAATGTTACTAGTTTTTAAATCTCTATGAATGATTCGCAGTCGTGAATCGTGGTGTAGATAAGCAAGACCGCGTGCAACGCCTAATATGACGTCATAACGTTTCTTCCAATCCAAAAATGTGCTAAGTGATCCATCTTGCATAGTTACCATGTCAAAGAACTCATTGTATCAGTAAAGCTAAATCACTATATAAAACATGTGACTTAGAGAATAAAGAACTTAGTTTAGCTGACTTACCAAATATGAATGTGTCTAAACTTTTATTCGGCATGTATTCATAAAGTAATATTTGTTCCGTCGTATTGATGCAATAGCCTAATAGCCTCACCAAATTTCGGTGCTGAAGTTTTGCAATTAAAGTTACTTCATTCTTAAGTTCATCTATGCCTTGTCCTGAATGAGTAGATAACCTTTTCACTGCAATTTCTTTTTCTCCTGGAAACATACCCTGCCAAATGTTTTTCGTCTCATTACTATAGGTCAATGTGGCCGTACCAGTTCACAGAGGTGTCAGACTGAAATTTTCACCTTGTAAACAGGACCAAATCCTCCTTCTCCGACCTTATTTGCATCTGAAAAGTTGTCTGTAGCTGCCAAAATGGTCTCCAAATGAAAGTATGGAACATCTATTACTTCATTGTTTTCGTTCCTCAATACTTTTGCTTCTCCATTAAATTCGTGCCAGTGAGATATTTGTATCCCTTGATTACCTTTTCTTCTATCTGCAATAGAAAGGACAAAAAAAGACAAAGGAAAACAAAGTAACCCCAATGTGATTGAGAAAGTCACTTGAAATTAAATAAATAAAAATATAACAGAAAATATTTTCCAGAGTGGGATTCATTCAGCAAGTACCTGCTCCTTTTGCCATTCTTCTTCTATAATAAATGTAGCT
The DNA here is from genome assembly GCF_000393655.2 of Nicotiana sylvestris. Lineage (NCBI taxonomy): Eukaryota > Viridiplantae > Streptophyta > Magnoliopsida > Solanales > Solanaceae > Nicotiana > Nicotiana sylvestris. The sequence continues at coordinate 36,969,944 of NC_091067.1, forward strand.
AAAGCTGCCTATGATTAGAACCATAAAAGCTGTTATGGATGAAAGGATAAGTTTTAGCTGCATCGATTTCTTAGCTTTAGTTTGAGCTGAAAGTAGAGAGCCAAAAACAAGTTAGATACTTTTAACTCTATCTTGAAGGACTTGATGCAAATATTCAGTGTACCTCAGAACCTATCATTATCGTTTTAAGAATTTATTTCAAGCTTAATTTTTACTTGCTCAACAAAGAAATAGGAAAATAAGAATCATTGTGTAATGGATCCATATTTACTAAATGTATAGATAAGATGATATTCAACCAACCTGAGGAAGTACAACTGAATGTTTCTCAATCTTTAGGGAAAACAAGGATTGAACAAAATGGAAAAAAAGAAAAGGGAGGTTTCGGACTGCTATTACAAAATAGCTAATGAAAAGAAAAAATGACAGTTCTAGCATACCCTGCCACTAGAGACTCCTGCTATTTATAACCAAGATATTCCCCTCATCCCACCAATACTTTAATAGCTTTTCTCAACCTTGATCCCACATCATACATTGGTTTTGCCTCATTTTAACAACTAACCCAAATACCTTAGCTTTTAGCCCAGTAGAGTAATGGGCCTATTCATAACACATTGTTATTAAGTGCTAATGTTAATTACAAGGAATTCCATCCGCAACAAAGTGCAACCATTATGAGATAAAGAATTAAGCTTAGTTATTCTATGTTATTCTAACCTTGAGGTGAGCCAAGTTTGACAAAGATAATCCTTCCTGTTTCATTTTTGCTGAGCAGTTGCAGATTGAAGAGATCCCCTGTCCAAATTGAACAGGTACGGGAACCATCATAAGTATAAGCAGTGCAAGAGCAATTGTCGAAACAAGTCGACCTACACTGTGAGGCTTCCTCAACAGTGATATTAGTATCTGGAGAAGCAGGTAAACTCATGCTTGAATTCATCCAGAAACTATCATTGTCTACAGTAAAGGCGATGCATTGTAGCTCAACATTTCTTACACAGCCACCCGAATAATCATTCAAATTCCATTCTCTATCTGATCTTGGCTTGAAAATACTGAAACAAGTGCAGTGTGAATTAACATTATCACAAACTCCAAATGCCCCACAATAACCATAAACCTCACATTGTTGACTAGGTCGAGCCCAAAATTCATTCCAACCAGCAGAATTATTCAGCCAAGTTAGTTGCTTAATTTGTCCTGAGACATCCATGATGAATCTTGATGTAATAGTACTACTAATATGACGGGAATATGTAAAATATGACTCGTTCTCATTGTCAATGTAGCTGTAATTGTATACTGAGTTCAACTTGTCGGGCACTGAGCTAAATCTATGGCCATTCCATGAACCAGTTGCCCAATACTCTGTAGTCCTATTCCATTTTAAAACAAGTTGGGCATTCCTTAGATCTAATTCCATGGAAAACAATCCTGGTGCCGGATTGTCAAAATCCTTCCATGAAATTAGAACCTGCTTCTGTTGTGTAATTTTGTTGTATCCAATCTTAGCACCTGTCAAAAGTGTGTCTGTCGGATTGTCAAAACTTTGCCAAAGTGTAAAGGGTGTTGATGAATTTGACACATCACTCAAAATCAAATTACCATCATCACCAAGAACTGCTATGACTGTACTATTTCGAGTGGCGTTATTTGTAGCATGTGTTGATGACCAAATTGAATTTTGATTTTTATCAAGAAGGACCAAGTTGCCTTGAATAACTGTCAACTGGGCAGTATCACTAACTGGTGTCTCCCTATTTGCTACCCAAACTACTGTTCCCTGAGAAACAATATTGTTTTTGTACCATATGCCTATGTAGTAATTGAGAGAGTTACCTGGTTCAAAGAAACCAAGCTCAAACTTCCCACCTGAAGATACAATTGTTTGACCAAATGAAAGAGATTCATTTGCAGAAATGGTGTCCCCTCCAAGTGAGATATTGCTGTTGAGACTGCAGGATAGAAAGAGCATAAATATGAGAAGTGATAAGATCTTCTTCATTTCCATGGCTGCATAATTTATTGGTAGGATCAATGATGTGATGTAGAAAGAAGAAAAAGATAAGAAGACAACATGGTACACTTCTTGTCAAAAGGAGATTTTTTCTGTGTGTGTTTTGGTAACCCGCTTCACTTTTTCTAGTTGACAGAAATAATATTCCTATGTACTATGAAGATGACCAAAATAAATTTATATTTAAAAAAAAAAACTATTAGAACAATTAATATTGAACGTGATTCTGAAAATTGATAACTTGACAATTGATACCAAAATAAATCAATAAGTCGACGGAGAATATTCTTGCTTGTATTTGCTCAGTTAATGCTTAAAAACTTGAGAAAACATGAAAATAATGTGGAGTTCCAATTATTCAATGCACTTTATTGTTTGACAAAATATATAGATGCATATATGAAGGAGGAAAAGAAAGCATATTAAGTATAAATAAGAATTAGAAAGAAATGACCTAAAAGAAAAGGAAACGAGACTTGCAATATACTATTAAAATGCAATGTCTCTTTTTTTTCAGCTGCCCTTTTTGGTCGCCTTCAATAAGTTGACATTCTTTTCGTACAAAGATTTTATATATTTTTCTCTACAACTTGAATATTTTCTAAATATAATTTAAGCCCTAGAACTAACTACTTCCAATTTTTGGGGCATAAAATAAATGTTTTATTTGCTTGGCCCTAGAGCCGTCCCTGATTGTGGGTCAACTATTGCGGTCAAATATCAACATCACCCTAGCTAACTACTATGAATTGACAAACATTATATTAAAAACTTGTATTGAATCTACTATTTCACGCGGAGTACTTTCTTTTGTTTTTTTGCTTCTAAAAAAGTTATAATAGACACATTCAGAACACTATTCAATGAACAAGTTCATTAATTTTAATACATGATCTAACAGCACTAAACATAATGAGGTACCGCAGCTTCATCAATTCTATTAACGAATTTGATGTAGCCATGATAATGGCGAATCAGTTCATTTCTTTTTACTCCTTCCTTTTTTATTCCTAGCAATATGTGTCGACCAAACTAAGCCTTGAAATTCATTGAGAAGCACCAGGTTGCCTTGATGATTGTCTAGTTATAAGTACGATAATAAATGGTTTATCCCTATTTGCTGCCCAAACTACAGTTTTCCAAGTGTTTTTGTACCATGTCTGTTATGATATACTATAAACTATGCGTTTTGTTACGGTATTTTTGTGAAAAACTTATTTATTTATTTATTCAATTTAATAAATTTTTATTTTAAATTAATCATGTATTTGTATGTGTGTCCTTTGCTTTATATAGTAGATGATTTAATATAGAGTTTAGCTTATACATGGAAGATTAAACTATCGGTTCTTAAAAGTCAAAAAGTTTATGTTCACAATCTAATTATAGAAGTAGACAAACCATCGGAATGATTGTAGCACAAGATTAAATATAATTTATCTTGATTATGGGACTTGTTTAGTTCTGACTTCTCGTGCTAGTACATTTTGTATGTATTGAAGGGATCAAGAAATTAGTATTTTATACTGACTTAATAAAATAATTCTCCAATTCATTCAATGTACTTATATTCTTAATATTGATATAATTATTATTAGTTTTGTGTGTTATTTATTGTTTTGATTTATTAAAAACGAGATTTTTGTATGGGTTAACAAGCCTGGTAAATTGAACAAAATAATATACATTGGCAAAATAATAATTAGTTGATGGAATCCATGTCTCAGTTTTGAGATTGATGATACTCCTTTATGAAAGCTTATAAATTTTCATGTGTAATTCCGACCGATGGATTTTGTATTTGACACATGGAATGAGTTAAGTGAAAGTCCAAATAAAGTAATCAATAAATTAAATTGTCAGCAATTTAATTTGATTGATTAGTATCTGAATTTTAATATGAGAAGTTAAATAAGGTTTTATGAAAGAGTTTCGAAATTGAACTAAGGATTGCGATTACAACTTTTTAGTGAAATAATTTGTAATTTATTATGGTAGATATTAATTTCAAAAGTTCAAAATTAAATAATATGGAGCCTTGTTAATAAAATTTTGTGGTCCTTACTGTGCCTAAATAATACTCCCTCTATTTCAATTTATGTGAACCTATTTGACTGAGCACAAAGTTTAAGAAAAAAAAGACTTTAAATTTGTGATGTAAAATGAGTCACATATATTTTGTGTGGCTATAAATCATTGCATAGAGGTAATTTATTTCCAAATATGAAAGAAATCATTCTTTTTGCACGAACAAAAAAGAAAATAGATTCACATAAATTTGAAACGGAGAGAGTAGGTAATAAAGAAAACATTTCCTTGGTGGAAAAAAAATCCAACAAGTTTTGGAAAAAGGGGTTTTGACCCTAACAACATGTCAATATATACATGGTTTTTTCCTCCATCGGGCTAGCGATTTTTTTGAGTGTGGTTTTCCTTGAAACTTCGTTCACACGAAGTTAGCTCTTTCGAATATTATTTAGGTAACACATGTTGTGGGAGGTCGTGATTGTAGTATTGGTAACGTTCTGATCGAGTTACTCTGCAACTAGAGACCAATGTCACGACCTAGAACCAAACCGTCGTGATGGCGCCTATCGTGGAACTAGACAGGCCAACTACTCAACCATTTTAGCACAATAAAAGCTTTTAAAAATACGGAAGCAGTTAATATTTAAGGAAAACCTTTTAAAGATAGAAATAAATTCGCAACTCAATAAGAAATCTCTCCTAAAATCGAGGTGTCATTGTGCTGAACCTTGTCCTTGAGGACAAGCAAATGAAGGTCATCATATTGGCGCTCTCTGCTGCGATCAAATAAGGAAGACAGAGAAACCACACAAGCTAGAACCCGACTGGGCTCCGAAACATCTAATCTCACGAACTGGTTGGCCAAGGCCTGGACATCAACTGCAAGATGTCTCTCACCAACATGAATGAATGCAAGGCTACCCATACTCACTGCCTTCCTACTCAATGCATTGTCCATCATATTGGCCTTCCCCTGATGATACAGAATAGTAATATCATAGTCCTTTAGCAGCTCCAACCATAACCGTTGTCTCAAATTTAGATCCTTCTGTTTGAATAAGTGCTGGAGGCTATCTGTAAATACCTCACACGACACACCATAGATATAGTGCCTCCAAATCTTCAATGCATGAACAATGGTAGCCAACTTCAAATCATGAACATGGTAGTTCTTCTCATGAGGCTTCAACTGGCGCAAAGCATAAGCAACTACTCTACCCTCCTGCATCAAAACACACCCAAATAGCCGCTGCCATAGGGTACTGAGGAATAGAAACGGGCTGAGTGTCTGGCACCAAATCAATGCCAATGTTAATATCCCTGTAGGGCTGCATGCCCGACATGTCTGCAGGAAACACATCTGAAAAATCTCGTACCACCGAAAAAGAATCAATAGTAGGGGTATCCGCACCAACATCCCTCACAAAGGCCAAATAAGATAAACACCCCTTCCTAATCATTCGTCGGGCCTTCAAATATGAAATTACTCTATTGGGAACATAGTCTAGCGAACCTCTCCACTCAATTCTTGGCAACCTTGGCATCGCCAACGTCACGGTCTTAGCGTGACAATCCAAAATAGCATGACATGGAGACAACCAATCCATACCTAAGATCACGTCAAAATCGACCATACTAATGAGCAAGAGATCAACTCTGGTCTCCAATTCCCAAATAGTCACTATGCACGACCAGTATACACAGTCCACAATAATAGCATTGCCTACCGGCGTAGATACATGAACAGATAAAACTAAGGACTCATGGGGCATATCCAGATAATGAGCAAAATACGATGATACATATGAATAAGTGGAACCAGGGTCAAATAATATAGAGGTATCCCTGCGGCATACTAAGACAGTACCTGTGATCACTGTGTCTCAAGCAATAGTATCTGTTCTGGCAGAAAGAGCATAGAATCGTCCTAGCCGCCACCTGATCGGCCTCCCCCTCTAGGGAGACCCCTAGCCGCCATAGCTCTACCCCGAGCTGGGTGGGTGGCTGGTGAAGTAACTGGTGCTGAAGTCGTAGACTAACTCCTCTGCTGAGCTGGACCTCTCGAAAGGCGGGGACAATGCCTCTTGATGTGACCCAAATCTCCATACTCAAAACAACCTCTCCCTGTGAATAGCGGTAAGTACTAAGACGGACCCTAGAACTAGAGTAACTATCAGAAGGACCCGGTACAGATAGGGGTGGGCATTCAGTTGGTTCGGTTCGGTTTGAAGAAATTCGGTTCGGTTATTCGGTTTTTGGTTTTGTAAAAGTAGTAACCGAAACCGAACTGAAATAAGTTCGGTTCAGTTCGGTTATTTTAATTTTGGTTCGGTTATTTCGGTGCGGTTTTCGGTTTGAACATTATTATATTGGACTCCTTCTATGTAATAATACGACTGGCGAATTTGGTGATTTTTCCCAAAACTTCGAAATTGTTGTAAATATTGTGTTTATAGAAAAAAATAGACTAAACTTTGCACACTTTATTGATCATAAAATTCAAACATAGTGTAAATTACAACTCTCTGTGAAATTTTTCCGGTATCTATCACATATGCTATGGAAGTTTTAATAGACTGAAAGTCGTTAAGATTGGAAAGTTGATGGACTTACTTAATTGGATTGAGTCTTTGATAGATTGGACCTAATAGTATTAATTTATTACCTATGGGCTTAGCCTATATATAACTTAAAGTACATATATGTTAATAATTCGGTTTTTCGGTTAACTGAACTAAAAAACTTAATAACCGAAAACCAAACCGAAAAATCGAAATTTTAAAATTTTAAACCGAAACCGACCGAACAAACCGAATAACCGAAACCGAAATAAAAAAGAAATCGGTTCGGTCGGTTTATTCGGTTCCGACCGAAATATGCCCACCTCTAGGTACAGATGAGCCCTGAGTTGGTGGTGCACGAGACAAACTTTGAGCTGAAAGAGCACTGAGAGAAGAGTGACCCTGATGTGCACTATATGAACTATGGCCAGATGATACACCACAGTGAACTAGACGAGCCGTCTGGGCGTGCCTATAAGGACGTCCCCTACCGTGGAAGAACTGACCCCCAGAAGGAACACCACAGAAACCACCCGATTCACGAGGCCTCTTGACCTCCCTCTCACCCCGCTCGTGGCTGCAGACTATCTCTATCTGTCGAGCAATGTCAAACACCTCATCAAAAGTAGCACCAGATACGCTCTCCCGAGTCATAAGCAACTACAGCTGATATGTGAGGCCATCAACGAACCTCTTAATCCTCTCTCTATCAGCGGGAACCAACCAAACTGCATGACGAGGCAACTCAGAAAATCTCATCTCGTACTGCGTCACAAACATGCCATCGTGATGTAATTCTCAAACTGTCTTCGTAGCTCCTCTCTGCGAGACTGCGACATGAACTTCTCCAAAAAGAGAATGGAGAACTCCTGCCATGTAAGTTGTGCTGCACTGACCGACATGCGTCTCTCATAAGCCTCCCACCATCTGAAGGCAACCCCAGAAAACTAAAAAGTAGTGAACGAGACACACTAGTCTCCAGAATACCTGTTGTATAGAGAATCCGCTGACACTTGTCCAAGAAACCCTGAGCATTTTCCGACTCTGTCCCACTGAAAGAATGAGGCTGGAGCCTCTTAAACCTCTCTAGTCTCCGCTGCTTATCATCAGTCATAATAGGAACCACATGGGTCTGAGCAGCTGCCACCGGCTGGTCTAGTAGTGCCCCCGGTGTTTGGAGTCCCTACATTACCTGCTCTGGTGTACGAGCGGCAGGAGTCTGAGCACCTCCCCCCGCCTGAGAAGTGGTTGTTGCGGCCGGAACAGAGACCACTTGAGCAAGGCTGGTGCACACAGTCAGAATCTGAGCCAAAGCCTCCTGAAGGCCTGGAATCACAATGGGTGCAACGGGTACCTAAGCTGGCCCAACTGGCTCAAATGTATGTGGTACCTGCTCCTGAGCTGGAGCGACTGGTGGGTCTACATGTGTACGAGCTGCACCTCTGCCTCTACCAACTTCAGCAGTTTCTCAAATTCAATCTTTCATCCCTTAACTATCCGGAATCAACACGAGGCCCCCGGGTCTTCAACCAAACATACTAACAATTCCTAAAATACGATACGAACTTAGTCAAGCCTTCAAATCACCTCAAACAACATCAAAAACACGAATCACACCCCCAATTCAAGCCTATTGAAACTAAGAAAATTCGACTTCTACAAACGACGCCGAAACCTATCAAATCGCGTTGGAATGACCTCAAATTTTGCATACAAGTCAAAATGGCACCACGGACCTACTCCAACTTCCGAAATTCCAATCCGACCCTGATACCCAAAAGTCTACCTTTGGTCAAACTTTCCAAAAATCCAACTTTCGCCTTTCAAGCCTAATTTAACTACGGACCTCCAAATTACAATCTGGACACGGTTCTAAGTCTAAAATAACCCAACGGAGCTAACTAAACCATCGACACTCCAATCCAGAGTCGTTTACATATAAGTCAACATCCGTTCAATGTTTCTAACTTAACCTTCCAACCCTGAGACTAAATATCTCAATTCATTCCAAAATCTCTCCGGACCCGAACCGACTAACTTGGTAAGTCATATAACTATTGTAAAGCACAAAATGAGCAGTAAATGGGCGAACGAGGCTACAACTCTCAAAATGACCGGCCAGGTTGTTATACTAACGGAATAGAAGTACTTAGTTTACGCTTCAAGAGGTAACTTGAGTAAACTTCATGTATGGTAATTGCTTAATGTACGCGTAAATTTGATACTGGAATCGCTTCCGCTGCGTTATATAATCCAACAATGCCTACTAAAGATTTGGAAGAGCTACCAGGTCTGAAGAAACTGAGCTCAAAGGGAGACAAATGTTTGGGAAAATGAAAGAATTTCATTCGCAGAATGGTGTTCCTCCTGAGACAGAGATTATTGTGGAGACTGAAGCATAAAAAGAGCACAATTTGTTAGTAAAACAGATGATGACTGATCACGCCCAACTATGCCTTATAAAAGGACAATGCGGACGTTGCAAATATAACCTGAGTATTTATGCCCGAAGTCGAATCCACAGACAATTAACCTATCAGTTACTTTCGTTGGACTTACTAAATTCTTTAGAATCAACTTTCCCAAAAGTTGTGAATAACAGTTGATGGTATATTTAATAACTAAGATTGAAAGTCAATAAACAGTTGTAAACTAAATAAGCTTAAGTTGTGAACAATAATGAGAAGGTTCTAAGGTAGTAATTTCCCCTATTGATGGAATCCCTTCTGTTTATGTTTCCTATAGATTTACCATCACATCTCTATTGACCATGAACACTCTTTTTACCGTGAATCTCTCCCGAGTAATCACGATAATTTACTAGACGCAGTCTCCCGAGATACGCTATCTGGCTTTGTTTATTACAGTTCACTTTAGATTGCACCCAAGACTTCGTTATCCCTAATCCCGCCTTTAAACCCGCAGTTATAGATCCCTCTTATACTTTGGGAGTGATGTTGTTCAACAATTACCTAAATATGCACTCTCTCCCGAGTTATGCATACTAAATAGGCACAGCTAATTGAGGATCCTATCAATTAACTACAACAAACACGTAGTTGAACAAATAGAGATTAAACTGGCAAACTATATTAACATAATCAAGAAGTTCATCATTCAATAGGTTCCATCAAAACCCTAGACAAAGGATTTAGCTACTCATGACAATGGGTAAATAAACTATGAAAATATTCATGATCAAAATTGCAAGAAAAATAAAGAGAAGAAGAAAACATGATAATTTGGTTGATCTCTCACACTTGTTTCTCTTTCCAAAGTACTTTCTAAGATATTACCTCCTCCCTTGGAAGAGTTCTATTGTTTAATATAGGGTTTTGGGCTAAAAATCCCGTATTTTGCACTTCAGTCCCTCAATTTTTCGCTTCCTATCGCGGTCCTACCGCGGTTACGCCAGGACCGTGACCAACTAGCCTCATAGAATCCGCAACAGCTTTCTGCCGCGGTTCGGCCGCGGTTACGCCGGGACCGCGGCAGTCCATCTCCAGTTCTGGTTTTGCTGCCTTCGCGTGGTGCACTTAGCGGATATTGTACGATTGGCCTCTTTTTCTCCGTAACTGATCCCAAAAGTACTCCATAGACTTCTTTTATTGTATATAGCCTACAAAGCATGAAAAGCACCAATCAGAGCATTTTGTTATCACTTTTTACCACAAAAACTATACAAGAAGGTGGTTCTTTAGGGCCTAATTATTGTCCAATTTACCTATTATCAATACCCCACACTTAAATCTTTGATCGTCCTCGAGAAAGTTGAACCACACTTCTAGGCCTAATCGTTCGATGTATTGCCCAGTTTATGTCACACCCGCCATTATGAAAGAACAACCTAAGCAGTGCAACACCCACACCTCAGATGAAGACTCTAATGCCATGCCACACTCGTGCTTACTCTAGTTACTCTAAACAGAGGTGAAAACTTATTTTTTCTTCCTGAGTCACATGCCCTCACATAACATTTCTGAGAGAAGTTCCACACACATAAAATCAAGCAACAAGGAACTATAGATAGAACGAATCCACTCACTCTCAGCAAAGAACATTCACATGCCACATAGATACACCATAAGCTTGCTCTTAGTGTAATACTCTACTAATCGAGTTGTTCAGTCCAAGATCAAGAGGTCTTTATTTGGTTATAATGTAGGCTAAGGGACGGGTAGGATATATTTGGATATAGTGACTAACCTCCCTAAGCACTCTTAATACAATCGTTCCCTTTATTCCAATTTCCCTGTTCAACCCAATCATTCTTCCACACTTGTTTCATAGGCTACCCCCACTTTTCTTTAGGTGCAACTGGCCTTTGTTTTTCATAGCCATTGCAACATTCAAGTATTTTCCCGATTTTCCTTTTCCCACTCCATTACTACCCCACACTTTGACTTTTATATGCTCTTTAACGATTCAAGTGCTTCTAGGAGGTATAGGTTCAAACAGTCAAACTATTCAAACACAGGGATGTAGGTTGTTGTAAGGTTATCAAAGAACAGGCTTCAGGCTCGAAGGGGTTAACTATGACAATATGTACAGGTGGATTCATAATTATACAAGCTACACAAGGAAATGCCTCAATCATCTCTAAGACCAAACAACTTCTATTTCGCTTTGCAAACACACAGGGCAAGTTCTAGGTATCGCATGCAAGCACAGAATACAAGTATTATCTCACACACACTTGGCATGTAACTCATTCTGAATTAGTTTGTCGACACACTCACGTGAGCGTTCAAGAAAGACAAAGTGTGCAGAATTAAGACATAAAATTACGAGTCTACAAACGAGTCTAGACGTCGCACCCTCAAGTTCGTTTTAGTTATTTGCAGGTGGATACATTACGGGTTGCATTTCTTGCCTTCACCCATCTTGGTCCAATAGAGTCCTAAGGGTCCTAAAAATATTAAAGAAAAATCTACCTAACCCGGTTCAAGAAAAGCCCTTGAAAAAGAACCGTGGTCAAAAGAAAAACCAAGGAGGAATTATTACACTACCTAAAAAGAAAAAAAAATTAAAAAAAAATCTAAATGGACTACTTCCCTCAAGAGTACTGTCCAAGTGGTTCGTCCTCAGGAAGAGTCTCCTACATTTATTTATTTTACAACCAATGTATATGTACACTAACAATACACCACTAAAGAAAGTCTCCCACCCCACACAAAAAGAATATGGCATGTCCCCATGTCATAACACAAATAAAGTGCAGAAGGGTAAGAAGACTTCCCTGAGCATCACTCGGAGTCGGAGACGGTGCTGGGATCCACATGACAAGCCCTACCCAAAGCACGGAACCAAGCTATCATCCGGCTCTCAGACCTGGCATGCCGCTGGGACATGGCATCCATACACACATGCAGGCCATCCACCGAGGAGCGAAGATCTGCCACCTCTTCCTCCAAAGAATGCAACATGGGTCGGCTGGACTGTGATCTAAAGAACCCTGCCCCAGTATGGGGTCACCGAGAGGATCTGGCTCCATCATAGGATCTCCTGGATGATGCCATGGGTGTTGGGGCATCATACTCATCATCAAGCTCAATGGTTGTGGGTGCACCTCTGCCCATTGTGATCTTTGAAGCTCTGAATGCCGCTTTTGCGGGCAAAGCTCCATCTGTAGGATTGGTAGGGACACCATCCAGCAAACACACCCTCTACAAGTGAGGGGAAGTAAAACCCCTTAGATAGCAGAGGTGACCGAAGGATCATTTCATCTCCAATAATTCTCGCCACATCAAAGTCTTTCTTGGTGACGAAGCACCACACCAATAGAACCCGTAGGTGGTTCACATCTGTCGTGTTGTCCGTGGGAAATAACTGGCTGCAAATAATGGTGAACCAACACTTAGCCTCATGTGTGAACGACTTGGAGTGAAGGGTAATGTTTTCCTGTAGCCAGATTGGTCGACCCCCTGCGCAGATTGTCGTAATCATGGTGTCCCAAGTGACCCATAGGGCGTTGTGGTAATGATCAATGTCACCAGTGAACTGGGGAAGCTGCAAGACCTGGCGAATCTTCATAATTGAGGCATCCACCACCCTGCCCCGCACAATCACAGACCGACACAAATTTTTCGGGCAGTTCGCGTAGAACTCCCGGACTATCATCGGGTTTGCCGTCTCAGGTTCATCAAACAAGAACGCCATCTCCCTCCGTCTGATTTCCTCATACATGTCTGCCTTTTCTATACGGAGGGCATCCCTTTCAACAGAAATCTCAGGGATAAAGCTTTTGGTGGCCTTAGCATGAAACGCGTCCTCGGCCTCCTGCGACTGGAACCTGGTGGCATCATATGTTGGCATTTGGGAAGTGCTTGCGGAGCTATTTCGCCTTTTTCGGGCCATACTACCTGCAGACAATTCAGAGTAACAATCAGATGCATCCTAACATGTGCCAGTCGGATGGGTACTCAGACTTCGCCACCCGATGGCACCAAACAGTTTCCTTTTGTCAAACAATGTCAGTATACCCAATTAGTAAGGTGCCCAAAGTTGACAACCTCCACTATTGCCCTCACACCACTATTAATTCTACAATTCTTCCATATAATACCCCACACAATATCCCACAAGTGAATCATGTCAAATGCTACCACCACCACAAACTAAGAAGGGCACAAAGTGCTCCAAAATTTTACAACACACCCCCAATTTTCGGCCATTTAGACTCCTCTACCAAGCTTCACCCTAAAAAATTTGCTTAGGCCTCCAAAACTTCTAAAAACCGCCCCCAAGTTAAGCACAATGAAAACCCAACCATTTAAACATCAATCATGGCCAAAAGAAGCAAATAATGGATAAAAGGAAAGAAAAGAAAGAAAGAAAAAAATAAAATATTTACACTAAAACACTACACTAAGTTATGTAAAAGAAAGAGAAAAGAATAGAGAAGCTTACCTTGAGAAGGAATGGAAGGGATAGGTTGTGGAGAGAAAGAGATGGAGAAGAAAGGAGGGGCAACAATGGGGGTTTGAGGGATGGGAGATGGTGTGAAAGATAGAAGATAAGAGAGAATGGGATAGGGGATGCGGGTGGTTTGAAGAAAAGAAGGGTTTGGGGGAATAGTGGGGGGTTAGGTTTATTAAAAGGGGGGAAAAAGGAAAAAATAAATAAATCTGCACTTACCTGGCTCGCGCTGGTCTGCCGCGGTCCTACCGTGGTTACGCTGGGACCGCAGTAGACCTCTTTCAGAGGGGGTATTTAACCGCGGTCCGATCGCGGTTACGCTGGGACCGCGGTAGACTTCTTTCAGATGAGGGCCTTGACCGCGGTCCGACCGCGGTTATGCTGGGACCGTAGTCTGGGCGTGTTCCTTATACTTTTTGTTTTTTATGAAGTTATGCATTACACTTACAACACATTCGTGGGTTTCCTCCCACGCAGCTCCTGATTTAATGTCGCGACACGACGCAGATGAGCGCATTTAAGGCTCGCTCGACCTCTGTGGTTCAGTCAGGTGTAGCTTAGACACTTCCTTTGGTTCGCTCATGCCCACATATAGTTTCAATCTCTGCCCATTGACTCTAAATGTATGATAGTCTTTCTCTGTGGCAACCTCGACAGCACCTGAAGGGAAAATCACGACCACTCTAAATGGTCCAAACCATCGTGACCTGAGTTTACCCGGAAATAGCCTTAATCGTGAGTTATAAAGCAACACCATATCTCCAGGATTGAAATTTTGCTCCACAATGTTCTTGTCGTGCAACCTCTTCATTCTTTCCTTGTACAACCTTGTGCTCTCAAAAGCAAGATGTCTGAACTCGTCGAGCTCATGCAATTCTGTGATCCTCGTTGTGCCCGCAGCCTCGATGTCTAGATTCAACTATTTCAGTGCTCGCCATTGTAAGCACGTGATTTTTGCTTTACGGACAATCGCTCCAAAAGAAAATAAAAATAGTGACAAATGGTTTCGCTGTACAATTTTCCGATCTGTTCGTGACATGTGTTTGTGGGTCTGTCCATTTTGCATCTAGTCATTATCAAACGAAAATAAAAAAAAATGTATATATATAAAGTATATGTGTCGTTAAAAGAAAATTCAAAAATATGAATACATGTGCGTCGTTCGTTCTAGGTTGTGATTTAACTTACTTAACTATTTTGTGATAATTATGTGGAAATGTCACAGTGTTGTTGATTTTAATTTCACTATTTTTATTATTATTAAAAGAAAAAAAAAGAAGAAAAAAAAAGAAAAGTAAAAGAGTGAGGGAAAACCGGTTTGGGCCCAAAAGAAATGAAATAAAACAGGCCCAAACCAGCACTCTGATCCAGTCCAAAACAAGCCTGCCCCAACAGGACCCCCAAACGACGTCGCATCAGTACCCCTGATTAGAACCATTGATCTGACTCAAACGAACGGTCCCGATCAGGCCACTCGTTCGACCCCAAACGACGTCGTCTAAGGAAGGTGATCTGAGCCGTCCAACCCCTTGATCCAACGGACCTAGGCCATTCCCCTAAACCCGCCCAGTTTTGACCCGATCCAACCTTACCCGGTCTCACCCACTACCAAAACCCAAACGACACCGTTTTCCCTAAGTGAATAGATCCTGGCCATAGGTCTCGTTTGATCCAACGGCCAGGATCTAAGCCCCTAGATCGTATATAAGCCTCACCCCTTACCCCCACGCCCCAAACCAAACCCCCCTAGCCCCACTGTTCACCTTCGTCCCCGAACCCCCTCCTCTCAAAACCTAAGAAACCTTAGGTTCCTCCTCTGTAACCCCGGCCACTCGGATTCCGATGACCACTAAAATAACATCCCCGATGCACCCGGCCACCCTGAACACGAATCCGTTAACCGCTCACCTCGAATCAACCCGTAGCCTCTCGAATCTTCAAACGAAGATTCGAGCAAAAACTAGATCTACACCGATTGACCCCAAACTCACACCACAGCCCCTCCTGACCTCCCTCACCCCCTGAGTGGCTTTGGTTCCGTTCGAATCTGACTAGAATTGAACGGTTCCCAAATCGAACCTCAAGAGCCCTAGGATTCAGATCTATGGGTTTTGTTCGAATCAGTGGCAGGATCAGGGTCTAGCAGACTTTTACCAAAGTGTTCTCAGTTGAGAACACTTCGGTTAAAGTCCATTAGACCCCAAAATTACCTGGCCCGAGTTCGAATTTGAATCGATCTTAGTTTCATTTTTCTGAGGTATTTTTCCTTTTTCTTTTGCCCTCCTAAAATCTATCTGTCGTTCGTGTTCTAGTTTGTTTGTTCCGCGACTCATCTGTCCATGTGTGTACGTTTTAAGTTAATAATGAGTTGGTTGTTGGTTTATTGGTTGCTTGCTGTGTATTATAGCTTGTATAGTCATCTAAATAAGCGTCGTCAACTGAATTCACTTGAAAGATGTTATAGCTTGTGTAGTCATCTAAATGAGTCTACATTTCAGTATTGATTACTATGCCTGTTTCTTGTTGGCTCTACTTGTATCGGCATGACCAACTTGTACCCTTTAATTGACACCCTGTTTGCTTAAAGTTTGAATCATTGCCTGAATTTGGGCAGAGAATTGGCAATTAGCTTCAGAAATCTAACAAATCAGCCTGAAAACAGTTTGAGTTTAATTAGCTAGTAGTCAGGTATTGGCTGAAATTAGTGAGGTCTATATACTAACTATTAAGAGTTAGGGTAATACAGTAATATGCAAAGTGTAAGGGTAATCTTGGCATAAGGCAGGGTCTGATTAGGGGATAATTTCAGAATGTGTCAAGTGGTAATTAAAATAGGATTAAATTAATGCTAATGGGGGACCAGACCTAAGAGTATGGGAATTAATTGAATACTTAACTAAACCCATAACCCTTGATTAGAGTAATATAGACAGGGCATGGGGGCTGTTTAAGGATTCCAAGAAAGATGCCTTTAGGCATGGGGAGTTAAGGGGTATGGGCAGTCTGCAAGTAGGAGGGAGGCAGCTTAGCTGCCCTTGGTCATATGGCTTATAAATAGGCCATTCGAAAACAAAAAGGGGGCTGGACTTTTAGTCTTCAGAAAAAAAAAAGAGAAAAGGCTGGAATTTTTAGTTTTAAAGCTGAAACTTTTAGTCTAAAGAAAGTTTTACTGAGTTTAAAGAAAGCTGAATAACATAAGTTAGTTTCCAAATAGATTGTAACCAAACACTGCCTGAAAGTTGTATAAGAGTGCATATTGGTCAAGCTGTCTTGGCCAAGTTCTGTTGCTTGCATTGACTGAGTTGTTTGTGGTTGTTGAACTGGTGGTTTTACTGCATCTGAACCCTCAGTTACTGCTGCTATTTCTTTACTTTTTCCTGGGACTACTGGCTTGGCACTCGACTATTTGCTAGTCCTTGTATTCTGGGAGATCACTGTTGGTTGTCTGTGGCTGTGGAAGACACTTGGTTCAGTTGGTTGTTGCTGTGTTTGTTGTGTATCTGTTGTTGCTGTGTTTACTGCATACTGCCTAGCTGACCATTCCTTCCTTCTTTGTCCTCCATACCAGGTACACAATTAATACCACAAATGTAACTGAAAGTTTGAGCATGAATGCAAAAGAGAGGACCTGCAGATTGTTTTTTATATATGTACATGAACTGTTACTCTAAATGTCATGAAATAGTTACATTTTTGTTTGGACAATAGAAGCAGCCTACATACTAAGTATATCAATGTAGGTTAACGAATGCTAGCCTTGTATGTATACTGCTAGGTGAAAAATATGCCCAGTGTAATAAGTTGTATTTCAGACTTAGTCTGATGGTATAGTATATTCTCTAATGTAGGCCAAATAGGAAAGCTATCCGTTTTAGTTAAAGTTCTTTCTCCTTTTGCCATATTGTCCCATAAATTGATAAACTCATTTCACAAAATAAAGAATCAGTTCAGGGCCTCAACCTCATGAAGGTCGAGCCCAAATCGAAGCAAACCAAGTAGGCTCGCGTAGAACAGGCAGAGGCCCAGGTCTGGCCTATCACGCATGGGCTGGATTTGGGCCTATAATTGTTTGTTTGGCTGACTGCACATACAGCCCCATTTCTGAATTTTTTTTAGCTTTTCTGAATGTCATTACAAATAACTTGCAAGCATTTAATTAATTAGGACTATCTACTGTTTTCAATTGATAAGGACAAACGCGATAAGAAACGTAGTTGCTATAGGATATCCTTTTAAAATAAGAACGAGATGAGCCTCGATGAAAATAAACAAAACGTGCAAATGCGGGGCCCTTGTTAAATGTATATTATTGAAGCATTTAGTTTCCAGGACGGGTTGCTTAGCAAATCTCACAACCCTCCTAAAATAACAACACGTTAGTCTCTTTAGGATACGCTTTAATAAACCTTACCTTCTTAAACTCGGGTGCACATTTATGTGACCCAAATCCAAATCTCGACGGATTCGAAATGTATTTCTAATCACGGGTACATTGATTGTGACGTGGTTCGAGATGCGTGTCCATGACGTTGCAAATTCATTTTAAAAAAATAAGAATGAGATGAGCCTCGCCAAATAAAATACAAATTGCGGGGCCCTCAGTAAATATTTGCTTTAAAAATTATTTGGACTTCGGGATGGACCGTTTAGTAAAATTCCACGGTCTTACCCAAAATAAATACGCTAGTCGCTTTAGGCGCGCCTTTAATAATTTAATTTCCTTAAACTCGGGTGCACATTGATGTGACCCAAATCCAAATCTCAACGGAGTCAAAGTGTGTCGACGACCACGGGTACATTGATTGTAACGTGGTTCGAGATATATTTTTATAACGTTGCAATTCTTGATAAAAATAACAGTAAATGATAAAAGCGGTTGAAAGATAAAATTTGCACATAAGTTCATATTGTATTTAAAATCAGATAAATAAGCCAAATATAACAGTTGAGCGACCGTGCTAGAACCACGGAACTCGGGAATGCCTAACACCTTCTCCCGGGTTAACAGAATTCCTTATCCGGATTTCTGGTACGCAGACTGTAATATAGAGTCATTCTTTTCCTCGATTCGGGATTAAAATTGGTGACTTGGGACACCCTAAATCTTCCAAGTGGCGACTCTGAAATAAATAAACCAATCCCGTTTCGATTGTCCTTTAATTGGAAAAAACTCCCCTGCGCCCCCGCGGGCGCGGAAAAAGGAGGTGTGACAGCTCTGGCGACTCTGCTGGGGATTATAAACCCAGAACCACTGATTCAGGGTTAAGAATTCGAGCTTAGAATAATTGTTATTATTTGGCTTTATTTATTATCTGATTATTACATGTTCTGAGCCTAATGTGCTAAATGCTGCTTTTACCGCTTTGATATTATTTGAACTGTATATAAACTGTGCCGAAACCTTTCTCTTCTTACCTCCGGGGATGTGCTCACTGGTTGAGACTCCCTATTCTGTTAGTGTCATACCCTAAATAAAAGAGGCTCGGAAAGTTTCTAAGCCGGCTGGCCTTTTGGTTCCCGGAAAGGAGCTCCTTCCTCAGCTCGAGTTGTCCGCTCGGGTACACTGTCTAGAACACCGACCCAGGTTTTGAACATAGAATAACGTGACTTCATGCCGGATCCCTAGTAGGAACGCTTATTTGCATCATGTTGCATATGACTTAGGGGACTCAACACAGGGGTTGGGTCCGTCTAGGACTAGCAACCTGATATGAAAAGACCATTCTGATGCATCCTATTGTTTTCCGTACATTTATTTGTCTCATGCCCGCATGCTGACCGGTGTTTGGAATATTGTGAAAAAAAGAGGAAATAACGGTTAGGAATTGATTGTTTATTGTTGAAAAAAAAAGAAAAAACAAATACTGTCAAAACTCTGCCAAAATTTTGAAAAAAGTCGTTGTTCTGTTTTTCAAAAAAAATAAAATATCAATAGAAATATAGAATTTGTCTTGTCATAAAAAATTTTTAAAAAAAAAGAGATCTTATTTTTAAAATGGTTATTTTATGAAAATAATAATAAAAAGAGTCTTGTGTTGTCTTTACTTTTATTATTTGTTGCAAATATATGTATATATATATATATATGAAAAGTTCAAAAGTTTTGCTTTACTTCAAAATGTATATATATCTTTATTTGTGGCAAAAGTATTTGTCTTGCTAAAGGTCTAGAAAAGTCCTTTCAGGCTCCCAGTGTTCGAAACAAAAATCTAAAATATTTTCCGTTATTGACTTCTTTAGAAAGTTTTTATATATATATACGAAAATTCACAAAAAATCGCATATATTTTTTGTTTTATCAGGATAAGTGTCGTTGTTAAAATCTTATTAATAAATGTGCAGAATGAGCACGATTCCGAATGAACCCTTTTCAATCATGAATAAAATTCCCCTCCAATTGCGGCTCTGGTGGAATGATTTGGGCAAAGAAGGGCATGACGAAATCAAGAAGTATCTGAAAGGCCTCACGAGTTTGTTGGATATCAGGCCACGAGGAGATATCATAAGGGCACTAGTCCCCCACTGGGATCCTGCGCACAATGTCTTCCGTTTCTCAGATTTTGAACTTACCCCAACCTTAGAAGAAATAGCAGGGTATATCGGCAGCGCTGAGACTCCTTTGAGGCACAAATATCTGATTGCTCCAAGAGCTGTAGCAATACACCGGTTCCTTGACTCCTTAAAGATAGTCAGAACAATTCATAACCCTGACTTGGCAAAAGGTTTTTGCAGCATGAGTTTCATATATCAAAGATATGGTCACATAGGAGGATTCGACAAGCCAGAAAACCAGTTGTGCAGCAAAGGTAATCGCCAAAAGTGGGAAGAACATAGACGAATTGCTTTCATGATAACTTTCTTAGGACTACTAGTATTCCCAAGAAAAGATGGGAATATTGACATAAAGATAGCAGGGGTCGTCAGTACGTTGCTCACACAGAAGTGATAGTACGTTGGCGCCCATGATAGTATCTGATATATTCCGGGCACTCACTTCTTGCAAAGCCGGAGGAAGCTTTTTCGAGGGTTGCAATTTGTTGTTGCAAATGTGGATGATCGAACACCTATGTCACCGAGCCCAGTTTCTGAGCCATGGATCCGCTGGAAAGACCTGCATAGAGGAGTTCTATACCAGAGTTGATGAAACCTACCTACCAGAAGGAGTTATAGCATGGACCTCATATTTCCATACCCTCAACGCCAGTCAAGTACAGTGGGCGCTAGGGTGGCTACCGATCGACGAAGTCATATACATGCCAGCAGCCAGGCCCCATTTTCTCTTAATGGGACTTAAAAGTATTCAACCATACGCGCCGCATCGGGTTTTAAGGCAACTTGGGAGGTATCAGATAGTGCCGAAAGACGAGGATCTGAGCATCCAGGTAATCGAGATCAGTCCCGACGGCCAGTTTCCTGAAGCAAGGGTTCGTCAAATTTGGAGCCAATGTCAATACTTAGAAGCAAATACTTGTGTAATGAATCGGGCAAAAGGGGAAGTTTCGCCCGGGTATCAGGCCTGGTACAAAGGGGAGACATCATCTGGAAGACCGACCAAAAGACCTCA